>NC_140993.1:160486701-160817094 GCF_052327205.1 Somniosus microcephalus | reverse complement strand
CCAGCTCGCTCTCTCTCTTCCCCCCAGTCGCTCTCTCTCTTCCCCCCAGTTGCTTTCTCTCTTCCCCAGTCGCTCTCCTCCTCTTCCCCCCAGTCGCTCTCTCTCTTCCCCCCCAGTCGCTCTCTCTCTTCCCCCCCCAGTCGCTCTCTCTCTTCCCCCCCAGTCGCTCTCTCTCTTTGCCCCCAGTCGCTCTCTCTCTTCCCCCCTAGTCGCGTTCTCTCTTCCCCCCCAGTCGCGCTCTCTCTTCCCCCCCCAGTCGCGCTCTCTCTTCCCCCCCAGTCGCTCTCTCTCTTCCCACCCCAGTCGCTCTCTCTCTTCCCCCCCAGTCGCTCTCTCTCTTCCCCCCTGCCGCTCTCTCTCTTCCCCCCAGTCGCTCTCTCTCTTCCCCCCAGTCGCTCTCTCTCTTCCCCCCAGTCGCTCTCTCTCTTCCCCCCAGTTGCTCTCTCTCTCTCTTCCAACAACAACATGCCCTCGAAAAAGCCTCGGCACCGCCGGGCACTCCAGCTAGTATCCATATATATAAACGGATCGTTCTGTCTTTCTGTCTATCTGTCTGTCTGTCTGTCCTCACGTGTGCGTCTGTCCGGCTATGCGCTCGAAAGTTGTAGAGCGTACCTACGCGCACGTTACCTCCAAAGAAAGCTTACGCTTCCGGGACGGTCGTAAGCATATTTACTTTTTTGGTCGGACGAAAATTGTTCGCGCCTTATGCAAAAAACCTTCAAAATTTAACTCATCTGCTACTTAGTATTGATTGACTGACATCAAGGTTCGACCAATCCTGTGCCGTCAACGATTGACCAATCCTACAGTACAGTCCCCTGATGGTTGGCCAATCGGTGTGTGTGTGTGGGCGGGACTAATCGTTTTCATCTCAGGGATGTGGCAGTCATTGTTTCACTGCTTCCAGTTCAAACTACTCTGTTCATCCAGCTTTGAAAAAGTTAGTATTTCTTTTAAAAATAACATAAGATTTACCAAAAACGTTTTATAAGTACTTTCACTTTCATCTTTCAAGGTATTAAAAGGTAGAAATGTTGCCCGGCAGCAGATTGAGAGAGGGACACAGAGACAGGGCCCAAAAGCCTGGGACTCGATTTAAAATGTTGCCTGGCACCAGATTCACAGAGGAAACACAGAGGACAGGCCCGAAAGCCTGGGACTCGATTTAAACCGCCCGGTCCCAAAACAGCCCTGGCAACGCGGGGCCCACCCAGCTAGTAGATGTATATAGCAAGTAGCAGATGTCTTGTTTGCTGAAGAAAGCAATTTCCCCTCCCTGGTGAAATTCTCCTTGGTGTCCTTGTCAATATTTATCCCTCAACTAACATCACCAAAACAGATTATTGGGTCATTAGCACAATGCTGTTTGTGGGAGCTTGCTGAGCACAAATTGGCTGCCGCATTTGCTATATTACAACCATGACTACACTTCAAAAATACTTCATCGGCTGTGAAGTGCTTTGGGATGTCCTGAGGTCGTGAAAGGTGCTATATAAATGCAAATTTTTCCTGTCTGTTTTCCTTCTTCATGGACAACCAACAGCAACATGAGAGGACTGTGCAATTTTGAAGAGTGCCAGGATTTGTTAAGGCTCCAGGGGGTTATAGATTATTCCTATATGCTAGGGTTCACAAGAGGGAAAGGGGTAGAAGAGACAAAGGTTAGGAAGCAAATGACCTCAGTGTTGAAAACATAGAAGTCCATGAGCTCCTCATATTGCATGCCTGAGGTAAAAATGGAAAGCTGCAGGTGAGGAAGTGGAAAAAAGGAGTTTAGTATTTGCTAATTTTTTTGTTACTCATCTTAGGATGGAGGCATCGCTGGTAAGACATCATTTACTGACCATTCCTAGTTGACCTTGAGAAGGTGGTGGTGAGCCTTCTTCTTGAAGTGCTGCATATTGTGTGGTGAAGGCGCTCTCACAGTGCTGCTCGGTAGGGAGCTCTGGGATTTTGACACAATGACCATGAAGAAATGGCGATATATGTCCAAGTCGAGATGGTGCGTGACTTGGAGGGGAACTTGGAGGTGATGGCATTCCTATGTACCTGCTGCCCTTGCTCTTCTAGGTGGTAGAGGTCGTGGGTTTGGAAGGTGCTGTTGTAGAAGCCTTGGTGAGTTGCTGCAGTGCATTTGTAGATGGTATGCACTGTAGCCACTATGCGGCAGTGTGAAGAGAGTTGATATTTAAGGTAGTGGATGGGCTGCCAATCAAGCAAACTGCTTTGTCCTGGATGGTGTTGAGCTTCTTGAGTGTTGTTGTAGCTGCACTCATCCAGGCAAGTAGAAAGTATTCCACTGTGCTCTGTATGTGGTGGAGCAGCTTTGGGGAGTCAAGAGTTGAGCCACTTGCTGCAGAATACCCTGCCTCTGACCTGCTCTAGTAGTCACAGCATTTTTGTGGCTGATCCAGTTGAGTTTCTGGTCAATGGCAGAAAATCTAGAACATAAAAATTGCTACCTATTTGGCAGCTGTAGAATAGTTATCTTTACACCTTGTAAATCTTATTCATTAAATAAGATCAGTTATTGATTTCCTTCAGTTGGGTAATCAATGAAAGGCTGGGACTATTTTCACTACTGTTTCTTTGCAACACCGCTACGTGATGCTGGTGAGGGTGAATGGAGGGGTTTTAAAAGATATTAAGGAATACAAATAATTGTATTTAATTCTTTCACTACAAACACATCAACACATGTCACTGAATTAATTAAAGTGCGAGTTAAATCCTGTTAGTTAAAAAATCAAATGATATCGGGGCCAATTTTGGTGATCCCTGTGCCTTCGCACTACTCTGGTGACGCATACCTGAAATGCATCCACCTGCAGTGAATTGGATTCAACCGCATTTTCAGGCTCAGGTCATCATCCTACCACCAATATGCCCCAGCATAGGCTTGTTCTCTGGCATTGTCTTGTGTCTAGAAATGGGGGTGGAAATATGAAGGCTGATTTTAACTCGATGTGCGTTCAGAGTGGGAGGGGGATGAGGGAAACCTTGCTGCACATCAGGGGGTCCATGGGGACCCGTATCTGCAATGGCAGTCCTACTCAGAAGGACTTCCATGAAGGTCTGGTTTCTCTGTTCAATAGATGTCCATTGCTCCTCAAGAGATGTCATTCTATTCTGAACAATGACCATGTTTTCCATACCCTGGCGACTAAGCTCCTCCATGGCCGTTGCCATCCTCTCCTCTACCGTAGCCATCCTCTCCTCTATGGTGGCCATCCTTTCCATGGAGGTTGCCATCCTTTCCGTGCTGATGCATTCATGCGCCAATGACTCCACAAAGGCTCTGGTCATGTTCGCTATGGACTCCTTCATTCGCTCCACACTTGCAGCAACCCTAGAGACAAAACCTGCCAGAGATTCCTGCATCTGTGCCTGGAGTTCCATCACTGCTGATCTCATGGATGGACCCAAGGGCAAAGGGTCGACATGCTGCTGAGCCGAGCTGGAAGTGTCCTGCGCCCTCCGACTAGGACTCTCCACTGCTGTCGCTGTCTCCACAATCTGCTGATGCTCACTTGTGAGCTGTGATACACTAGGTGACAACACTACTCTATGTCCCAAAGGTCCCACTGAGGTGTGAGTGTCTGCGCTGGTGCTGGTTGCGCAGATTTCTGGTGACGCTGCGCCCTCAAAGGTTGCAGCTTCCTCTGAGGAGTCTGGCTGCTCAGCCTCTTCTTCCTGGCTAGGGGGGACGGATGCTTGTGATGATCCTGTGGGGGAGTAAAGGAAAGAGTCAGAGATGTGATGCCAAGGTTACATGCTTTTAGCAGATGCTCATAAGTCCATCTGTTAGAGCTTCACAATCATTATCAGCAACTCATGCAATGTCAAAGAGAGAGATGGGAAACTTTTCTGTCACCAGCTTGCTGTGTTGCACCTGTCTGTCCCTCCCCCACATGTGCATCATCCTCCAGTCCCACTATTTCGAGTACCGCCTCCTCCCAGGGGGTCAGGTGGACTATTGAGGCTGTCCCTCCTCCTGTCCTTGCTCAATCTCTTTTGTTGTGAGCTCTCTTTTCCTGCAATGAGGGAGACAAGTGGAGGTTGAGTGAGAATGAAGGAGTGAGTGTAGAGATTGCATAGCATAGATACTTAGAAGGAGACAAAGATGGAGTAAGGTGGCAAGACCAAGGGCCCTCTGTAGTGTCCGTGTGTAGATAAAGACACTGAAGACAGGAGTTGGTTCATAGGTATTTACTAAGCAAGTCTGGGGGGGGGGGTTTCTAAAGGATATACACAATACACAGGCTTATATAGCCCAAGTGGCAATTACCGGCATTACGCACACCTGGGGCTCTTAAAGGCACATACACCATAATTGCTCTTAAAGGCACATACACCACAATTCCTCCCCTTCTAGCTAACTAGTACATCATATTTTAAGTAATTATTAATTACATGTTATATGCAAAATAATATACATTGCTGTATTAATTAATTATAAGTTAGTCTCTCAGGAGGCTTCCTGACTCGGTCCGGATAACGCCTCGGGGGTGTAGTAGTTTCTGGTGGTGTAGTAGGTTCTTCTGGCAAGGCTGATTCGGCTTGAAGGCCAGTGTCGGGTTCATCGGGCTCCAGTATCACCGGATCGGAGGTAGATATGGGTATCTCTACTTCATCGTTAGATGTATAGAGTGGTGGTGTAGGTTGTCCCTTTTCGGATGACTTGATGATTTGGTCAGCATGGCGCCTTATTATGCTGTCTCCGATGTCCACGGTATACATCAGTGGTCCTAATCGTGTGCAGATAGTTCCAGGCTGCCATTTCTCGGTACGGTAGTCCCGGGCCAAAACCGGTTGGCCTATCTGGAAGGCCCTAGTTGGCCTTTCATTCATGCCCTGAAACTGCCGGTTCTCCACGTCCCTTCGGATGTTGGGCTTGACCAAATCCAGCCGGCATCTTAGGTTTCTATTGTAGAACATCATGGCGGGAGTTTGGTTAGTAACCATATGCGTTGCATTCCTATATGCAAATAAGAAGTTATCCACCTTGTGCTGAAGTTTTATGTCTTCACTACCCATGGCCTTGATGGCCTTCTTGAAGGTCTGGACAAACCTTTCAGCCAATCCATTGGTGGCGGGATGGTATGGGGCGGACGTGTAGTGCTTTACCCCATTGTTCTTTAAGAACTTTCTGAATTCTTCGGACACAAATTGCGGTCCATTATCAGAACATATCTGCTCCGGCAGCCCATTCCTGGCAAATATGGTCCTTAATACTGTGATGGTTTCTTCCGTGGTGGTGGAGGACATCTTTATTACCTCCGGCCACTTGGAGTGTGCATCAACTGCGATTAAGAACATTGAGTCCATAAATGGACCAGCAAAGTCGATGTGCACCCTTTGCCAGGGAGATGAGGGCCACTCCCATGGATGTAGAGGGGCCTGTGGCAGAGCATTTTGGACCTTCTGGTGTCCTAGGCAGCTCTTGGTCATGTCTTCGATGTCTTCATCGATACCTGGCCACCATACAAACGCCCTAGCTAGGTTCTTCATTTTCACTCCACCCAGATGCCCCTCGTGAAGCTCCTTTAGCACTTTATCCTGGAGTTTGGGTGGAATCACCACTCTGGATCCACACATCAAGGTTCCTCGGCACACTGACAGCTGTTCTCTTCTTTGCGAGAATGCTGGCAACAGTGGTTCGCCATGTGCTGGCCATCCCTTCACTGTTAAATCATAGACCCGTGAGAGAGTAGGGTCATTTCTTGTCTCCCTTTCAATGGCAGAATTTGTCACCGGTAGACATTCCACTATGGTAGAGTAGAATATCTCTACTGGGTCTACTGTAGGTGCCTCTTCTATCGTTGGCAGCGGTAGGCGTGATAAACCGTCAGCATTCCCATGCTGTTTTGACCCTTTGTATTCAATGTTGTATTGTTGTGCCCCTAGAAAAAGGGCCCACCTCTGTAGTCTTTGTGCCGTCATAATGGGGACACCTTTTTTAGGGTTGAATATGGAGATGAGGGGTTGATGGTCAGTCAGCAAGGTAAATTTTTGTCCGTGTAGGTAATGGTTGAATTTCTTCACTCCCCATACCAGGCTGAGTGCTTCCCTGTCTATCTGGGCATAGTTACGCTCAGCTGAGTTCAATGAGCGTGCCACAAAAGCTATCGGCCGTTCCGAGCCATCAGGGAATCTATGGGACAATACCGCTCCTATGCCGTAAGGGGATGCATCGCACGCCAGTCTGATTGGTAGTGATGGGTTGTAATGAGCCAAAATTTTCTCGGATGTGATTAAGTCTTTACATTTTTGGAAGGCACGTTTACAGTCTTCGTTCCATTTCCAAATCACTCCTGTCTGTAGAAGATCATTAAGAGGGTGTAGAATAGTTGATAAGTTTGGTAAAAATTTATGATAGTAATTTATTAATCCCAGGAATGACCTTAATTGTGAAACATTTTCAGGTGCTGGGGCTTTTATAACTGCTTCAATTTTTTCAGGTGACTTATGCAACCCTTCCTTATTAATTATGTGGCCACAATATGATATCTGATTTTGGAAAAATTCGCACTTGGGGCGATTTGCTCGTAGGTCCCGTTCTTTCAGCCTAGTGAGCACCTGCTCCAAATTGGCAAGGTGCTCGTTGTCGTTTTCTCCTGTTATAAGGATGTCGTCTAGGTAGCATTGAGTCCCCGGAATCCCTTGCAGGACTTGCTCCATAGCTCTTTGCCAGATAGCTGGAGCTGATGCTATTCCAAAAACCAGTCGATTGTACTGGTACAGGCCTTTGTGTGTGTTTATTGTGAGATACTTTTTAGAGGTCTCCTCAACCTCCATCTGTAGATATGCCTGTGCCAAGTCAATTTTTGTGAAACGTTTCCCTCCGGATAGTGAGGCGAAAATATCTTCTATCCTCGGAAGAGGATACTGTACCGTGTGAAGGACCGGGTTTACAGTCACCTTAAAGTCCCCACAGATGCAAATTTTTTTCTGTTCCTCAGAGTTATTTTTCAATGTTTTTTTCATGACTGGAACGATGGGTGTTGCCCATTCGCTCCAATCTATTTTGGATAATACGCCTGCCTTTTCCAAATTCTTCAGCTCTGCCTCGACTGCCGGACGTATTGCGTATGGCACCGGTCTTGCCTTAAAAATTTTTGGAATTGCTGTATCTTCCACTTTTATTGAGGCGGTGATGCCTTTCAAGGTTCCTAGTTTCTCTTGAAACACTTCTTTGGCGTTGGCCAAGATGTCTTTTAATCGTTCAGGTATGATGTCATCATTGTTTTTTTCCTTACTGGTCACCGTCAGTGCCTGAATGGAGTGCCAGTCTAAACGTATCTTCCTTATCCATTCACATCCCAACAACGGTGGACCACCATCTTGTAGAATGTATAAATACAACTTTTGTATTTCTTTGCCGTTGTATACCACAGGCACCCTTATTTTTCCTTTGGGGTAGACTTTCTGCCCCGTATATGTTTTTAAGATAATGGATGTGTCTTTTAGAGGTATATGCGAAAATAGCCTCTCGTAATCTCGTCGATTTATTACGGTTAGAGCTGATCCTGTATCTAGCTCCATTTTAACTGGGGACCCTGCTATTGTGAGGGTAACCCAAATGGTTTGGTAATCCTCTTTGGCAAGTACATTATGTAATTTGAGACAGCTTAGTCTCTTGTTTCCGGAGTCGCTATCGCTATTCTGGTCTTCGGGGCTATTGTCCGTCATCATTTGTACCTTCCTGTACTTTTCTTTATTGATTTTTTGTTTTCTGTCAGTGGATTTATTTTGTCCAGATTGGCATACCCGTGCAATGTGTCCAATCTTACCACATTGCCTGCATGCTTTGCCCTTGAACCAGCAGTCCCTCTGGTTATGGGTGGATCTGCCACAGCGATAACATCTTCTGAACTCCTGTGTCATTTTATGGGTGCCGAAGTCCTGTGTCTCTTGTTGTATCTCTGCAGCTCCTTTTGCTGCTGCTTCGTATGATACAGCCATACTGAAAGCTTTGTCCAATGTTAAATCTTTTTCAGAAAGCAGTCTTTTTTGTGTTCCTTCACTTAAGAGACCGCAAACAAATTTGTCTCGAAGATAATCCGATAGTCCTGCTCCGAATTGGCAGTACTTTGATAGCTTTCTTAATTCGGTTAGGTAATCAGCGTTACTTTCATTCTTGTGTTGATTTCTCTTGAAGAACTTGAATCGTTCCGCTATCAGCAGCGGTGTTGGGTTTAAATGCTCCTGCAGGGTATCAACAATTTCTTTAAAAGTCTTGTCCTTTGGTTTGGCTGGAGTGATTAAATTTCGTAACAGCCCGTATGTCTTCGCGCCCATTAAGTTCAGAAGTACTGAAGCTTTTTTTTCATCTGTTATTCCATTTGCAGTGCAATAAACCTCTACTCTTTCCACGTATGTGGTCCAATCTTCTATTTCGCCATCAAAAGCCTCAATATTACCAGATTTAGGCATTTCAGAAAAGATATGGCGCTTCCCGCGCTTTTTTTTTTCTCTCTGTAGCAACGATATGGCGCTTCCCGCGCTTTCCCGCCGCTGCTACCGATAACAACGCTGTTTTACTGTGGTTTCCGTTTATTCACTGTTGGAGACTCGTTCCCGACGGAGGTCTAAACGCTGACCTGCTTGCCGCGCCGGCCGTCTCTCGAGTGCACCCTCCCAGTCCGTTATTGCTTGCCTCCGATTTCGCTGCCTGTCTCAGCTGTAGAGCCCGCCGCTGGAGCTCCAGCCTGACGCCCAGGAAGGATTAGCGCAGTACCTGTCACCAGCTTGGCCAGCTGGTGAAACCACAGTTTCTCTTACTTCCTTGAGTCTTCTGGACGCTGGAGGAATCGATGTCCTTGAGGTGCTGCCGAATTGCAGGTAAGTCCGTTTCCACTTCGTCGCCACTGTAGTGTCCGTGTGTAGATAAAGACACTGAAGACAGGAGTTGGTTCATAGGTATTTACTAAGCAAGTCTTGGGGGGGGGTTTCTAAAGGATATACACAATACACAGGCTTATATAGCCCAAGTGGCAATTACCGGCATTACGCACACCTGGGGCTCTTAAAGGCACATACACCATAATTGCTCTTAAAGGCACATACACCACACCCTCCCTGTGTGTTGTCAGTTGTTTTCATAGCATTAGAATGATAGGGAGTATGAGGGCTGCATAGTCGAATAGTTATGTGAATGTGAGCATAGAGAGAGAGGGAATGGGTAAGGGTGCATGGATGTCAGTGTCAAGTGGGATGTGGAGGAAGAGATTGCTAAAGCTGAGTGCTGGTGAGGAAAGGCAATGGGGGTCAGATTGAGGGTGATGGGAAATTCATACTCACTTTTCCAGTGCGCTGAAGGTCATGAAATCTTTTCTGGCACTGAATCCAGGTTCATCGTGTCACTCCCAAGTTGTTGACCTCCTCAGCCACCTGCATCCACACTGCCTTAGTCTGCTTGGGAGGCCTCTTCATCCCTGAGGAAGGGAACAGCACCTCCCTGTTGGCCCTAGCCCCATCCACCAAAACCTGCAGGGCCACCTCATCGAAACAAGGAGCTGATCTGAGCCTCCCGCTTGTCATCTTTCCTGCAGGTCCCTCTTACACCAAATGGAGAAAGCTTGGAAGGCTGCAGAAGAAGCAAGGCTTGCTGTTGACCTTAAATGCAGCAGCAATGATGATGTCATCGGAGGCGACTTTCAGTCATGAAAAACCCATTTGCCATCCCGCACCTGAGTTAAAATCCTGCCCACAGTGTCTTAGAGGGAACTGCACTTATGAAATCCCAACTGTTCAGCCTTTGGCCCTCCATTCACCACGACACTTCTGCAGCTACCAATCTGCTCAACCATACCCTCACCACCACCTTTGATGCCCTAGTCTCTATTAAAACAATTACCCTCTCTCACACTGGCCATTTCCCCTGGTACGGCCCTCACCTTCGCTCCCTTAAGTCCAAGGGACGCAGACTTGAATAGATATGGCAGACAACTGGTTTAACCATTCACTGCCACATCTGGCTGGACCACATAAAGCATTAGCAGGTCCTGCTCGTGTCTGCCAAAATTCTGGAATGCAAAGATAAACCCCGGCTTCTATTCTCTACTGCTAACTGTCTTCTTAAACCCCTCTCCCCTGTCTCCTCCACCCTCACCTCTGACAACAAGTGTGAGGAGCTCATGGACTTCTATGGGCTAGAAATTCGGCTGCTTTGCGCCTCCCATTAGAAACATAGAAGATAGGAGCAGGAGTAGGCCATTCGGCCCCTCGAGCCTGCTCCACCATTCAATGAGATCATGGCTGATCATCCAAATTCAGTACCCTGTTCCTGCCTTCTCTCCATATCCCTTGATCCCTTTAGCCTTAAGAACTATATCCAACTCCTTCTTGAAACTATTTAATGAATTGGCCTCTACTGCCTTCTCTGGCAGAGAATTCCACAGGTTCACCACTCTCTGGGTGAAGAAATTCCTCCTCATCTCTGTCCTAAATGGCTTACCCCTTATCCTTAGACTGTGACCCCTGGTTCTGGACTCCCCGACCATCGGGAACATCCTTCCAGCATCTAGTCTGTCTAGTCCTGTTAGAATTTTATAAGTTTTGATGAGATCCCCTCTCATTCTTCTAAACTCCAGCGAGTACAAGCCCAATCGACCCAATCTCTCCTCATACGTTATTCCTGCCATCCCAGGTATCAGCTTGGTGAATCTTCGCTGCACTCCTTCCATGGCAAGAACATCCTTCCTCAGATAAGGTGACCAAAACTGCACACAATACTCAAGGTGTGGCCTCACCAAGGCCCTGTACAACTGCAGCAAGACATCCTTGTTCCTGTACTCAAACCCTCTCGCTACGAAGGCCAACATACTATTTGCCTTCTTAACCGCCTGCTGCACCTGCATGCTTACTTTCAGCGACTGGTGCACAAGGACGCCCAGGTCTCATTGCACTTCCCCTTCTCCCACTCTATTGCCATTCAGATAATAATCTGCCTTCCTGTTTTTTACACCAAAGTGGATAACCTCGCATTTATCCACGTTATATTGCATCTGCCATGCTTCTGCCCAATCACCCAACCTGTCCAAATCATACTGGAGTTTCTCGGCATCCTCCTCACAGCACACACGCCCACCCAGCTTTGTGTCGTCCGCAAACTTGGAGATATTACATCTAGTTCCCTCGTCCAGATCATTAATATATATTGTGAATAGCTGGGGTCCAAGGACCAATCCCTGCGGTACCCAACTAGTCACTGCCTGCCACTCGGAAAAAGACCCGTTTATTCCAACTCTTTGCTTTCTGTCTGCCAACCAGTTCTCTATCCAAGTCAATATCTTGCCCCCAATCCCATGTGCCTTAATTTTACACGCTAATCTCTTATGCGGGACCTTATTGAAAGCCTGTGGGGGGTGGGGAGGGGGGAACCGGGTGCTAAAGGGTTACCGACCGGGCGCGGTGAATTTAGCGATGCCCGCGAACTGCCCTGGCAGTATTACGTTGGTGCTATCACTTACCGTCTCAGTCTCTAGCGCCCCGTAGATTGTGATGTCACCAAGTACACAGCGCCCCGTTACTGCCCCGGATGAGAAATTCGCTCCCGCCCCCTGCTGCATCGCTGGGCGTCAACAACAGCAGCAACAGGAGGTGTTGTCACTTTGGCTGGCCGCCTGGGGAACGGTAATTAAAGGCAGTGGTGGTCAGATAGGCCAAACCTTATTCTTCACACCAGTCATGTGCCTGCTGAAAGTTTTTGAAGCCTCATTGCTGCGTGATGCCTAAGCTCTCCACTCTCTCAGAGTGATTGGGGCTGTAATGGAAGTCGCGCAGGTCCCCTGGCCCCACTGAACTAAGACAACGAATGTTGCAAACCATCATTGGCCCTTCCCTATAAGCGAGGGAAGGAGCCTCTGATGCCGATGGCACTGTACTGCACGTTCTTCAGCGCTCTGCCGCTACCACCCCTCTGAAATTCTTTAACCCCCTAAGAGAAGTGGTTAGCGCTTGATTTAGTGCTCTACCTCCCTCTTGGAGCGCTAAAGCTGAATTTCAGGGGAGGCGAGAATAATTAGCACCTGGTGCTAATTGTTCAACTTTTAAAGTTTTAGCGTCGCAAACGGGGCTATAACGAATTTCTCCTCTCTAAGATTGAGACCATCCGTTCAGCTACCTCTGCCACTTCTCTTCCTTCCCCAAGCCCACTGGCCAGACTTTCTCTAAAGTTCCCCCCTTGCCCTAGCCCTGAACTCAAATTTTTCTCCAGTTTCTCTTTAATCTCTCCTCATGACCTCTCCGCACTCATCCTGTCCATGAGACCCACTCCCTGCTCCCTCAACCCTATACCCAGCAAACTGCTGACCACCCAACTTCCTTTTCTGGCTCCCACGTTAGCTGACATTGTTAATGGTTCTCTCTCCGCAGGTACTGTCTCTCTCTCCCTCAAATCTGCCGTCATTACACCCCTCCTCAAAAAACAACCCTTGACCCCTCTGTCCTTGTAAACTGCCACCCCATCTCCAACATCCCTTTCCTTTCCAAAGTCCTTGAATGTATTGCCAGCTCACAAATCCGTGACCATATTTCCCGCAACTCCATGTTTGAATCCCTCCAATCAGGTTTCTGCCCCTGCCACAGTACCGAAACAGTTCTCATCAAAGTCACAAATTGCATCGAAACATAGAAGACAGGAGCAGGAGTAGACCATTCGGCCTCTTGAGCCTGCTCTGCCATTCAATGAGATCATGGCTGATCATCCAAACTCAGTACCCTGTCCCTGCCTTCTCCCCATATCCCTTGATCCCTTTAGCCTTAAGAAATATATCTAACTCCTTCTTGAATATATTTAATGAATTGGCCTCAACTGCCTTCTGTGGTACAGAATTCCACAGGTTCATCACTCTCTGGGTGAAGAAATTCCTCCTCATCTCTGTCCTAAATGGCTTACCCCTTATCCTTAGACTGTGACCCCTGGTTCTGGACTCCCCCGCCATCGGGAACATCCTTCCTGCATCTAGTCTGTCTAGTCCTGTTAGAATTGTATAAGTTTCAATGAGATCCCCTCTTATACTTCTAAACTCCAGCGAGAATAAGCCCAATCGACCCAATCTCTCCTCATAAGTCATTCCTGCCATCCCAGGTATCAGTCTGGTGAATCTTCGCTGCACTCCCTCCATGGCAAGAACATGCTTCCTCAGATAAGATGACTAAAACTGCACACAATACTCAAGGTGTGGTCTCACCAAGGCCCTGTACAACTGCAGCAAGACATCCTTGTTCCTGTACTCGAACACTCTCGCTACAAAGGCCAACATACCATTTGCCTTCTTAACCACTTGCTGCACCTGCATGCTTACCTTCAGCGACTGGTGCACAAGGACACCCAGGTCTCGTTGCACTTCCCCTTCTCCCAATCTATTGCCATTCAGATAATAATCTGCCTTCCTGTTTTTGCCGCCAAAGTGGATAACCTTGCATGTATCCACATTACACTGCATCTGCCATGCTTCTGCCCAATCACCCAACCTGTCCAATCATACTGGAATTTCTCGGCATCCTCCTCACAGCACACACGCCCACCCAGCTTTGCGTCATCTGCAAACTTGGAGATATTACAACTAGTTCCCTCATCTAGATCATTAATATATATTGTGAATAGCTGGGGTCCTAGCACCGATCCCTGCGGTACCTGACTAGTCATTGCCTGCCACTTGGAAAAGTACCTGTTTATTCCAACTCTTTGCTTCCTATCTGCCAACGAGTTCTCTATCCAAGTCAATACCTTGCCCTCAATCCCATGTGCCTTAAATTTACACGCTAATCTCTTATGCGGGACCTTATCGAAAGCCTTCTGAAAGTCCAAATACACCACATCCACTGGTTCTCCCTTATCTATTCCACCAGTTACATTCTCAAAAAATTCCAGTAGATTAGTCAAGCTCGATTTACATTTTGTAAATCCATGTTGACTTTGTCCGATCCTGTCACTGTTTTCCAAGTGCTCTGCTATGACATCTTTTATAATGGAATCTAGCATTTTCCCCACTACCGATGTCAGGCTTACCGGTTTATAGTTCCCCGTTTTCTCTCTACCACCTTTTTTGAATAGTGGTGTAACATTAGCTACCCTCCAATCCATGGGCACTGTTCCAGAATCTATAGAATTTTGGAAGATGACCAGCAATGCATCTACTATTTCTAGGGCCACTTCCTTAAGTACCCTAGGATGTAGATTATCAGGCCCTGGGGATTTATTGGCCTTCAATCCCATCAATTTCCCTAACACCATTTCCCTACAAATACTGATTTCATTCAGTTCCTCCCTCTCATTAGACCCTATGTTCCCCGACATCTCTGGGAGATTATTTGTGTCCTCCTTTGTGAAGACAGAATCAAAGTATGTATTTAATTGTTCTACCATTTCTTTGTTCCCCATTATAAATTCCCCTGATTCTGACTGCAAGGGTCCTAAGCTTGACTTCACCAATCTTTTTCTCTTCACATATCTATAGAAGCTTTTACAGTCAGTTTTTATGTTCCCTACAAGCTTACTCTCATACTCTATTTTCCCCGTCTTAATTAATCCCTTTGTCCTCCTTTGCGGAATCCTAAACTGACACCAATCCTCAGGTTTACTGCTTTTTCTGGCCTATTTATATGTCCTCTCCTTGGACCTTATGCAATCATTAATTTCCCTTGTTAGCCACGGTTGAGTCACCCTTTTTGTTTCATTTTTATGCCAAACAGGGATGAACAAATTCTGTAGTCCTTCCATGCGATCTTTAAATGTTTGCCGTTGCCTATCCACCATCAACCCTTTGAGTAACATTCCCCAATCAATCCTACCCAACTTCGCCTCATACCATCGTAGTTTCCTTTGTATAATTTCTGGACCCTAGTCTCTGAGTCAACTACTTCACTCTCCATCTGAATGAAGAATTCTATCATATTATGATCGTTCCGCCCCAAGGGGCCTCGCACAACAAGATTGCTAATTATTCCTTTCTCATTACATAATACCCAGTCTAAGATGGCCTGATCTCCAGTTGGTTCCTCGACATGTTGGTTCAGGAAACTATCCCGTAAGCACTCCAGGAATTCCTCCTCCACAGTATTGTTACTAATTTGGTTAGCCCAATCTATATGTAGATTAAAGTCACCCATGATAACTGCTGTGCCCTTATTGCACGTGTCTCTAATTTCCCATTTAATGCCATCCCGAACCTCCACAATAGTGTTTGGGGGTCTGTATACTACGCCCACTAACGTTTTCTGTCCCTTGGTATTTCTCAGCTCTACCCATACAGAGTCCACATCATCAGGGCTAATATCCTTCCTTACAATTGTGTTAATCTCCTCTTTAACCAGCAATGCTACCCCACCTCCTTTTCCTTTTTGCCTGCCTTTCCTGAATATTGAATGTTGAGTTCCCAGCCTTGGTCACCCTGGAGCCATGTTTCCATAATCCCAATCATATCATATCCATTTACATCTATTTGCGCAGCTAATTCATCCACCTTATTACGAATACTCCTCACATTAAGACACAAAGCCTTCAGGCTTGTCTTTTTAACACTCTTAGACCTTTTAGAATTATTATTTACTGTGGTCATGTTTGATTGAAACCCTTGATTTCTCTGACTTTTGCTTTTCTCCTTCATTTTTTTTGCTTCTATCCTTGTTTCACTTTCCTCTGTCTCCCTGCACAGGTTCTCAACCCCCTGCCATTTTAGTTTAAACACTCCCCCACAGCACTAGCAAACACTCCCCCTAGGACATCGGTCCTGGTCCTGCCCAGGTGCAAACCGTTCAGTTTGTACTGGTCCCACCTCCCCCAGAACTGGTTCCAATATCCCAGGAATTTGAATCCCTCTCCCTTGCACCATTCCTCTAGCCATGTATTCATCTGAAATATCCTTCTATTTATACTCTGACTAGCACGTGGCACTGGTAGCAATCCTGAGATTACTACCTTTGAGGTCCTATTTTTTAATTGACCTCCTAACTCCCTATATTCAGCTTTTAGGACCTCATCCCGGTTTTTACCTGTATTGTTGGTACCTATGTGCACCACGACAACTGGCTGTTCACCCTCCCCTTCCAAAATGTTCTGCAGCCGCTCTGAGACATCCTTGACCCTTGCACCAGGGAGGCAACATACCATCCTTGAGTCATGTTTGCGGCCGCAGAAACGCCTATCTATTCCCCTTACAATAGAACAATAGAATCCCCTATTACTATAGCTCTCCCACTCTTTTTCCTCCCGTCCTGTGCAGCAGAACCACCCAATAAGCCATCTCCCTCAACAATATCCAAAGCGGTATGTCTGTTTGAGAGGGGGCTAGCCACAGGGGACCCCTGCACTACCTGCCTGACCCTGCTACTCTGCCTGGCGGTCACCCATTTCCTTCCTGCCTGTGCAGCCTTTACCTGCGGTGTGACCAACTCATTAAACGTGCTATCCACGATGTCCTCAGCATCGTGAATGCTCCAGTATGTATCCAGCGCGTCAATCCAGCCTGCCAGTAGCTGCAGCTGGATACACTTCCCGCACACATGGCCGTCAGGGACACAGGAAGTGTCCCTGATTTCCCAGATAGTGCAGGAGGAGCATACCAAGGCACTGAGCTGTACTGCCATGACATACGCTTTTCAAATTAAATTAAATCAAATCAATCCCACCAATTACACTACAATTAAATGATATACTCAAGGGCCCTTGTTTACCAGCAGTCCCCGCTACACAACAGAGACCCTAGAAACTATAAACCACAAAATTTAAGTTTGGAAAAAAGTGAGAAAGAGAGAAATACTCACCAACCAATCACTTACCTGCTTTCTGGTGATGTCACACTTTGTTACATCAATTTTTGTTACACAATTACATCCTTTGTGACTGTGACAAAGGTAAACTATCCCTCCTCATCCTTCTTGACTTGTCTGAAGCTTTTGACACGGTTGACCTCCATCCTCATCCAACACCTCTCCACCGTCGTCCAGCTAGGCAGGACTGCACTTGCCTGGTTCCATTCTTATCTATTTAATCATAGCCAGAGAATCACCTGCAATGGCTTCTCTTCTTGCTCTCGCATTGTTACCTCTGGTGTCCCCCAATGATCTATCCTTGGCCATCTCCTATTTCTCATCTACATGCTGCCGCTTGGCGACATCATACGAAAACACAGCGTCAGCTTCCACATGTGGACCTGAGCGGGAGCAGCAGCAGCAACATATAGAGCAGGAGAGAAGGTCCAGGACACAGTGGACCTGAATGGGAGCGACAGCAGCAATATAAAGAGTGGGAGCGGAGAAGGGCCAGGACACAGTGGACCTGAGCAGGAGCGGTGGCAGCAACATAAAAAGCAGGAGCAGAGAAGGCCCAGGTCACAGTGGACCTGAGCGGCGATTTTAAAAACAGAAAAAACAAGGAGTGACATCACAGGACAACAGGTAGGTTGGTGAGTATTACAGTTTTTTAAAACTAAGAGCTGGGGAAATATAACTGTTACATTATTAAATATTAACTTAACTAGATAAACTAATTAATTAATATAACTATAAATAATCATTTGATTAAAAACTTTAATTAAATAAGCAAATAAATAAAAAAGTCTAGAGATGGTAGGGCAGGCTATGCTTTGGGACTGTAGCATGTGGGAGTTTGTGGACAGTGAGATTGTCCCGGATTCCCACATCTGCAGGAATGCCTCTGCCTTCAGTCACTCCGGCTCAGAGTCATTGAGCTGGAGTGCGAGTTAAAGACATTCCGAAACATATGTGACGGGGAGGAATTTCTGGATAGTTTGGAAAGCACAGTTTAGGGAGGGGAGGTGTGACTGTTAGGGCGCCGGGTAGCAGGGACTTAGAAGAGGTTAAGAAGGAGGTCCCGCAGACACTGCTCCTGTCCAGCAGGTACGATGTACTTGCTACCTGTGAGGACAAGGAGAAAAACTGCGGGGAGGACAGCCATAATGCAGGCCAAGGCACCATGCCTCAAAAGGTTGTCCAAAGGGGGGAAGAGCAGAATAGAAATGTGGTAATGATAGGGGATTCTATAATTAGGGGGATAGATAGCATCCTCTGTGTGGTGTATGTAACCTGTTCCACCTTAAGAGAACTACTTTAAGAGATGTACTACTTTCTCTTGGCTGCTGTATACTGTAATACTGGTGGTGACCACACCGGTATATAAGTGTTGTGTAAGGAATTGCTGGGCAGTTCAGCCCTGACCTCCGAATAGTAAAGACCTGTTAAAAGTTATTCTTGTTGTCTGTGTCAGTGATTGATCCTAAACATAACTGGGATACACAGACTCAACAGTGGCGACGAGTCCGATCTTACCCTACGGCAGTTTTACATCCAAGGCAGCTTCGTCCTCAGAACGGGCGTCGAGAAGAGGCATCCGCCCTCATCATCCTGCTGAGCACCATCGCACGGGAGGCATCGAGAACCCGGGTTAAAAAGAAAAAGAATTCTGACCACGAAGCCCTCCATCAGCGACAGTCAATGATCATCCCTTCTACCACGGTGGTGGGTAAGCCGATCAGCGACACGAGCAGAAAGTCGGCCGCGTTGGCTGTGAAGTAGGGGAGGGAAAACGGAGGAATAAGGGCGGAGAGCTCGACCACGGCCGGTAGAAAGGGCCGGGCTGCAATCGAGGCCGAGAGGCGCAGCGACTGGGGCAGCTTAAGGCTCGAGAGCCGCGGAGAACTCAAACGCAGCCGGTGTACAGGACCGGGCTGCAAGCGGGGCTGCGAGGCAAAGCAGCGTCGGGGAGTTGAGAAGCTTAAGGCACGAGAGCCGCGGAGAATTCAAACGCAGCCGGTGTAAAGGGCCGGGCTGCAAGCGGGGCTGTGAGGCAAAGCAGCGTCGGGGAGTGAGAACCGCTGGGGAGGTGAGAACGGCAGCAGCAAGGCAATCGCCATTGCAGCCAGCGGGGGAAGAAGGCAAACGCGGGAATCCGCCATTGTAGTCGGCGGGGGAAGAAGACGAGCGCGGGAAAGACCGCCAAGCGCGGGAAGCTGCCATTTTATTAGGCGGGGGAAGAAGACAAGCGCGGGAAGCCGCCATTTTGAGAAAAAAAATTAAAAAAAAAATTGCAAGGGTGCCTAAACATGGGAGCATTAATACCTTTGATAGCGATATCGAAGATTGGACCACGTATGTACAATGCATGGAAGTGTATTGTAAAGCAAATAAGGTACCAAATGATGAGAAAGCACTAACCTTATTAAGCTCAATGGGTGCGAAAACATACGGGCTATTGAAGCATCTTCTATCACCAAATAAACCGGCGGATCAGACTTTCATGAATATTGTTACTGTCTTGAAAGATCATTTAAACCCCACGCCGCTGATGATAGCGGAACGATTTAAATTTTACAGAAGAATGCAGCTGAAAGACGAAAGCAACGCTGAATTTTTAATTGAACTGCGTAAGCTACCAAAGTACTGTCAGTTTGGAACAGGACTAGCAGATGCGCTGAGAGATAAATTTGTGTGTGGATTGTTAAAAGAAGGAACACAAAAGCGACTGCTTGAGGAGAATGAGCTTACGCTTGATAAAGCTGTCACTATTGCAGCATCGCACGAAGCCGCAGCGAGAGGCACTGTGGAAATGCAGCTACGGTCACCGGAACTCAGCACCAATCAAATGGTCTTGAGTACAGTAAAATGTTATCGTTGTGGAAAGACAACGCACGATCAGAACCAGTGCTGGTTCAAAAATCAGGAATGCAGAAAATGTGGCAGGCTTGGTCACATAGCTAAAGTATGCCGGTCAGGAAAGAAGACCAGCAACAAAAAGTCACCGCAGGAAAAGTACAGAAAGGTACACAAGGTGACAGAGAACAGTTCGAATGAACAGAAGTCAGATTCAGACTCCAGCAGTAATGAACTGGGTAGTCTAAGAGTACACAATGTTGGTAAGGAAGCAGACCTCCAAACAATTTGGGTCACACTTCAGACAGCAGGAGTCCAAGTGAAGATGGAATTGGACACTGGATCGGCATTGACGGTCATGAATAAGAAAGATTACAAAAGGTTATTCCCACATATTCCCCTACGGGATACGGAGATTGTATTGAAAACATACACGGGGCAAAGAGTATACCCCATCGGGAAGATAGAGGTAAAGGTGGTCCACAAGGGCAAAGAAAGCCGAGGAATGGACTTATATGTGCTACCTGAGGGAGATCCACCACTACTGGGACGGGAGTGGATTAAGAAAATGAATATGGACTGGCATTCCTTAAAAGCACTAACGGTAGATTCCGGTACAAAAGATGTCAAACCTAAACGATTGTCCAGAATATTGGACGATGCTAAAGAGGTGTTCCAACAGGGACTGGGAACACTGAGAGGAATTATGGCAAACATCAAGGTTGAAGAACATGCAAACCCGAAATTTTTCAAAGCCAGACCGGTACCTTATGCAATACGACCTGCTGTGGAAGCTGAGCTGGAAGGGCTAGAACATTCAGGAGTACTGTCTAAGGTAGACTGGAGTGAGTGGGCCACGCCCATTGTTCCCGTCATGAAGCGTTCATTGAGCAACAAGCCGGGGGAACCGGGGAAGGTTCGCATCGGTGGAGATTTCAAGATCACTGTTAATCCGGTGCTTCACACGGTGCAGTATCCGCTTCCGCGGATTGAGGATATCTTCGCTTCCTTGTCTGGCGGGAAACACTTCACCAAGATAGACCTGGCGCAGGCGTACTTACAGATGGAAGTTGAGGAAGTGTCACGCCAGTATCTCACGATCAACACGCATAGAGGCTTGTACCGGTATAATAGACTGGTTTTTGGAGTGGCATCGGCTCCAGCAATTTGGCAGAGGGCCATGGAGCAGGTATTACAGGGAATTCCAGGTACACAATGTTACCTGGACGATATTCTGATTACAGGAGATGATGACGAGGAACACCTTGCAAACTTGGAACTGGCGCTCACCAGATTGAAAGAATATGGTCTTCGAGTTAATCGCCAGAAATGTGAATTCTTTCAGAAACGGATCTCGTACTGTGGTCATGTCATTGACCAGGAGGGGCTTCATAAGTCTCCTGACAAGATCGAAGCTGTTGTGAAGGCACCCGCTCCGGATAATGTATCCCAATTGAGGTCGTTTCTAGGGTTGATTAACTATTACCATAAGTTTCTGCCAAATTTATCCACGGTGCTGCACCCGCTGAACGCTCTTTTGCAGAAGGGAGTACCATGGAAGTGGAGCGAGGACTGTAAGAGGGCCTTTCGCGAAAGCAAGGCATTGATCACCTCAGAGGAAGTGTTGGCTCACTTCAACCCAACGCTGCCTATTTGTTTGGCTTGTGATGCTTCTCCATATGGTATTGGGGCAGTACTCTCACACAAGTTGCCAAATGGCCAGGAGAGGCCAGTTGCGTTCGCATCCAGATCATTGACCTCCGCTGAGCGCAACTATGCTCAGATAGATAGGGAGGCTCTCAGCCTTGTGTGGGGAGTAAAGAAGTTTAATCATTACCTGCAGGGCCAAAAGTTTACGCTTCTGACAGACCACCAGCCGTTGGTATCCACTTTTAACCCTAAGAAGGGTGTTTCGGTGATGACAGCACAGAGACTCCAGAGATGGTCCCTTTTCCTAGGGGCACATCAATATCAGATAGAATTCAAAGGTACAAAGCAGCATGGTAATGCTGATGGGCTGTCGCGCCTGCCACTACCTACAGAGGAGGAGGCACCGACGGTTGAACCTGTTGAGTTATTTCACTCGACCATCATCAAATGTTTACCAGTCACCAATGCAAGTATTGAAAGAGAAACCAGGAACGACTCGACACTGTCCAGGGTCTACGAAGTGACAGTGAAGGGATGGCCAGCACATGGTGATCCACTGTTACCGGCATTCTCAGCAAGACGAGAACAGCTGTCCGTCTGTCAAGGAACATTGATGTATGGAACAAGGGTGATTATTCCTCCTAAGTTGAGAGAGAGAGTTCTAAAGGAACTGCATGAAGGTCATCTGGGGGGAGTCAAGATGAAAAGCCTTGCTAGGGCTTATGTGTGGTGGCCGGGTATCGACCAACAGATAGAGGAGCTGACGTAAAGCTGCTCAGGGTGCCAAAAAGTGCAAAATGCACCTCCGATTGCACCACTGCATCCATGGGAATGGCCTTCAACCCCATGGCAACGTGTACATATTGACTTTGCTGGTCCTTTCATGGACTCCATGTTTTTAATTGCGGTGGACGCACATTCTAAATGGCCAGAAGTGATTAAGATGACTACCACTACCTCGGAAAAGACGATCGCGGTGTTAAGAACGATATTTGTAAGAAATGGATTTCCAGAACAAATATGTTCAGACAACGGACCGCAGTTCGTGTCAGAAGAATTCCAGAGATTCATGAAGAAGAATGGGGTGAAACATTATACCTCTGCCCCATATCATCCGGCTACAAACGGGTTGGCCGAGAGATTTGTACAAACGTTCAAAAAAGCGATAAAGGCCATGAGCGAAGATCAGATTCCACTGCAACACAAGGTGGACAAATTCCTTCTGGCATATCGAAACGCCACCCATGTAGTGACAAACCAAAGTCCTGCCATGATGTTCTATAACAGGAGGTTGCGGTCCAGGTTGGACTTGTTAAAACCAAATGTGCGGAGGGAAGTTGAAAACAAACAGTTCCAGCATATAAATAACAAGACCACTCGGAGTTTCGAAATAGGACAACCAGTGTTAGCCCGGGATTATAAAAACGAGAAATGGCAATCTGGAACAATTCGGGCCAGACAAGGACCCCTGATGTACACGGTAGATGTTGGTGAAAATGTAACATGGCATCATGCTGACCAACTGGTAGAATCGAGAACAAGGGTCGAACCCATGGTTACGGCAGAGACAACCGTGGAAGAAGTTAGTGAACCTAAAGCATCTACCTCAGAAGTGAATGTACCTGATGATGATGTCCAATCCATAAGAGACCAACTAGATGAGTCACCCCAACAACGAGAATCAGAGACCCCTGAAAGGCGTTATCCAACTCGAATCAGGAGGCCTCCTCAGAGACTGAATCTTTGAACTGTTTTGCATGAAGTTGTATATATGTTATTATGTTATGTTAAATGGGAATATAACTGTTAAGCTAAAAAGGGAGGATTGTGGTGTATGTAACCTGTTCCACCTTAAGAGAACTACTTTAAGAGATGTACTACTTTCTCTTGGCTGCTGTATACTGTAATACCGGTGGTGACCACACCGGTATGTAAGTGTTGTGTAAGGATTTGCTGGGCAGTTCAGCCCTGACCTCCGAATAGTAAAGACCTGTTAAAAGTTATTCTTGTTGTCTGTGTCAGTGATTGATCCTAAACATAACTGGGACACACAGACTCAACACTCTGCAGCCAAGAACAAGAATCCCAAAGACTGTATTGCCTACCCCGTGCCAGGGTAAGGGATACCTCGTGGTGGCTGGAAGGAATTTGGAAGGGGAGGGGGTAAATCCAGTTGTCGTGGTCCATGTTGGAACAAACAACTTAGGTAGGAACAGGGAGGAGGTCCTGTTTGGGTGTAGTATCAGGAGTTAGGAGCTAAATTACAAAGCAGGACCTCAAGGGTAATAATCTCTGTGGCCCGAGCCACATGCAAATTGGCATAGAAACAGTCAGATCAGGAGAATTAACACTTGGCTAAAGGGATGGTGTGGGAACGAGGGGTTCCTTTTCATGGGACACTAGCACCAGTACTGGGACAGAAAGGAGCTGTACCGATGGGAGAGGCTCCACCTGAACTGGGATGGGACCCATGTCCTAGCAGAAAGGATAAATAGGGAGGTGGCAGAGGCTTTAAACTAGTAAGACTGGGGGAGGGATCTACAAGAAATGAAACCAGCCTAAATATAAACAAAAAAGGAAAGAAGAGTATAGGAAAGAGTAATTTAAGGGAGGACATTGATGGCCAGAGAATAAAATAGAGTACTAGAACAGGAGTTTAAAAAGATGGTTAAAAATAAATTGAGAGGAACTGCTATTAAAAATGAGTTAATCTGTCTGTACAGCAATGCACACAGTGTCCATAATAAAAGGGGAGCTGGAGGCAATCATGTCTGAGGAACCAGACATAGTAGGGATTACTGAGACATGGCTACAGAAAAATCAGGACTGGGAATTAAACATTGCAGGGTAAAACATATTTAGAAAAGATAGAGATGGAAAAGGGGAGGTGGAGTAGCTGTACTTATTAGGGATAACATAATGGCAGTAGAAAAAAGTGACGCAGCTATCAGCAAAACAGACATAGAATCCATGTGGATAGAGATAAAAGATAATAAAGGATCAATCACACTACTAGGGGTAGTTTACAGACCACCTAATAGTGGAAGGGAGGTGGAGGAAGAAAAATGCAAACAAATTAGGGAAATTAGTAAAAAAACATAGGGCAGGATTTTCATTGGGCCGTGGAGGCAGAATTGGAGGCATGTGAGGGGTTAAAACCTTGAAATCAGGGGGCACGAACCCATCCTGCCCCAACCCGCCTCCATGCCAGTTTCAAAGGAGGCGGATACCCGACCCGCGCTGGGACCCTCCTCCCCGAGGCAGGAAAGGGAATAGTGCCAATTAACTGCCTGTTAACAGGTAGTTAACAGACAGTTTTTAGCCTAATTCCTATTTTTATTGGTGAAGTGTGGGATTCCCGATGGCTCCAAACCATGCCAAGTTAGCGAGGCGGGCCGTCGGGATGAAGGGCTTGGAGGGGTCGAGATGTTCGGTGTTCAGGCGAGTGATGGGTGCATGAGTGCAGAGGTAAGTGTGTTTGGTGTGTGTAAAGTGTTTAAAGAAGTTTTACTTACATGTACTTACCTTTACAGCCTTCCTTCCTTCAGGTCTTGGGAGTCCCTCACCTCACCAGCACAGAAAGCAGAATGGCCGCGAGCTGTCAAAATCTGCAGCATTCAGCTTTCTGTTCCGGAGAGATCTCTAAATCAGCCTGAGAGGAAGGAATTAACTTGGAGTACAGATTGTCAGTGTTTGACAGCTTCAAACAGCTTTGAAACACTGATATTTCATCTGTCAAAAGCTCTTGACAGATGAAATGTCTGTCTGTGGCGTCACCGGTTGTCGGGTGGCCCTTAATTGGCCTGCTGGGTGGGCTCAACAAGATCAATCAAGTGAAAATCGCGTGGGTTGGCCACAACTCGATGGAGGCAGGACTACAACCCCGAAAGTTGTAGTCCCGCCTCCTACACGCCTCCTCAATCAAAATCCAGCCCATAGAATAATAATCATGGGGGAATTTCAAGTACCCAGATATTAATTGGACAGAAGTAGGTAAAGGGAATAAGGGGATGGATTTCCTACAATGTGTACAGGACTCCTTTCTAACCCAATATGTAAAAAACCCAACAAGAGAGGATTCGCTATTGGATCTAGTAATAGGGAATTAACCAGAGCAGATGAGAAAAGTAAAAGTAGGGGAAGATCTAGGCAATAGTGACCATAATATAATAAACTTTCAGATCATAATTGAGAAAGACATAAGTATAACAAAGACCGGGGTAATAGATTGGAGAAAAGCTGATTTTGAGGGGCTCAGAATAGAACTTGGCAAAATAAAATGGACAACAATATTGGCAAACAGTGACATAGAACAGCAATGGCAAACATTTAAAACAGAGTCCAGGAAAAATATATTTTGCTAAACAACAGGAAGAAGCTAAACACTAATGAGACACTGTGGATGAATAAAGCCATAAGGGAAAAATTGATGGTGAGGAAAAAGGCATACATTAAGTACATGGAAAGCAGGGGAGAACATGATAAGGGAGAGAAGTCAAAAAAATAATTAGGAAGGCAAAGAGGAACTATGAAATTAAATTATCAAGGATCCAAGCAGAAAGGATAAATAGGGCGGTCACAAGGACTTTAAACTAATAAATAGGGGGGGCTCAGGGGAAAATTGTCGTACAAATAGTACAAATATTAGTTCAAAAACAAACAAAAGGGAAGAGAGTAGAGTAGCAGTCAGAAATTGTGCTTTAGGCACTATAGGTAAGGGGAAAAATAAAAGATATAAAGCAATTAAACCAGGGGAGAGAAATAAGAAACATGTGAGTAAAACATCAGAGCTGAAGGACAGGCTAGGGTGTGTGACCCAAATAAGCGTTCTTTATACAAATGCATGGAGTATAAGGAATAAATTGAATGAACTGTAGGCACAAATTCAACTTGAAGGGTATGACATGGTAGCCATTACTGAAAGACAGTCAGGACTGGGAACTAAATATACCATGTTATAAGGTCTACAGGACAGATAGGGAAAATGGCAGAGGGGGAGGAGTAGACTTAGTGACTAAAGATGAAATCACTTCAATGATGAGAGGATTTAAAGAGAGGTAAGCAGCCAATGGAGACCTTATGGGTTCAATTAAGAAATAGGAAAGGATCTAAGACTGTAGTCGGAGTTGTGCATAGGCCCTCTGGTAGCAGCTCTGCAGTGCTAGATTGTATAAATGCAGGGGTTAGACAAGCATGTAGTAAAGACAGCACGGTTTTAATGGGGGATTTTAACTTTCATATAGATTGGGATAAGCAGACTAGCACCTGTCAGAAAGGCAGTGAATTTATTGAGTGTGTCCGGGACAGTTTTCTACAACAATATGTCCTAGAACCAACAAGGGGGCAAGCCATATTAGATTTAGTAATGAGTAATGAGCCAGATTTAGTTAGCAGCCTAACTGTGCGTGAACATTTATCCAATAGCGATCATAAAATGATCGAATTCTACGTAGCATTTGAAAGGGAGAAAGACGAAACAGCTACTAAGATGCTAGACTTAGGTAAGGCCGACTTCAACGGGATGAGGCAGAGACTGTCCACAGTAAACTGGGCAAATCTGTTAATGGGTAAAACGACAGACGATCAGTGGGAGATGTTAAAAAAAGAATTTAATGTGGTACAGGACCAGTTTATACCCCTGAGGGGCAAGAGCTCTGCTTGCCAAAAAAAACAGCTATGGACAACTAAAGAGGTAAGAGACAGCATAAAACTAAAGGAAAGAGCATACAAAAATACAAATAATAGCACAGATCCTGGCAAATGGGAAAGATACAAAGAACAGCAAAGGGTCACAAAACAGATAGTAAGAGCTACAAAAAAGGAGTATGAAAAGAAACTTGCAAGGGATATCAAATTCAATACAAAGAATTTTTACAGTTACATTAGGAAAAGGAGGGTGATCAGGAGCAATGTTGGCCCCGTAAAAACTGAAAGTGGTGATATTGCCATTGTAGAAATATGAACTGGTGAATTGTGTAAAATGGTTGCCTTTAAGAAATGGTCAAGGACTGCGAAAACTGCAGCCACAGTGAGATCTCAAATAAACCAAACCTTGAAGCCGGGGGCCTAGGGCTGCTCAAATAACATGGTTAACAGGCCTGCACGAGATGACAAGCTTGCAGGATGATCGAGCCTACAACAATAATTAACTCAAGATAACGGTGACAATCTAGTCTAACGGTTGAGCAGTCACAAATCACATAATAAGGGACCTCTGGAATTCCCTAAATGACCAAGGATACCGATTGGCTAAGGATGGACACATCTCAGACAAAATGGCCGAATCTGCACACGGCACGCCTTGACGATTCTGTTGTGATGATCACAGAAGCTGTGAGCTAACTGTCAAGAGGTCTCATGACTGATTAGAGCAACCTTGTGCAAACGGTCTTATCGAGGATGGGGGGGAGGGGGGCCGCACATACGTAGTAAAAATATAGATATAAAAGAAGGGAACCAAGAGCTAGTTTAGCAGCGAGAACATAGGAATCACACTTGAGAAGGGAGGAGCCACAATTTCGGGACTTGTAGGACACCAGCGCGAAGGCTGATCAACTTTCAAACGAGTAATATTGTTTTAAGCTAGCACACAGGGAAGTGAGCCCTGTGTCATTTTCCTTGTAAGTTATTCAAACAACTTGTTAACCGATAAAGTACTGAATGTATGCAACTTATTGAGTCCGACTGACATTTGACACTCTGAACTAAGAAACATAATTGTTGAACTGTTGTTGAGCTGACTACTTAATACTAGCTCAATAGATACAGTGAATTTGGGACAACAAACAGGCGACCGCAGATGGGACTTTTGACTTGAGAAGTGGGACTTTTCAAGTAGGACAAATTAAGAGTGTCAAACGGAACGAGTCGGTTACCGTAAAAATAGATGCTTGAGAAGTGGGACTTTTAAAGAAGGATAAATTAAGTGTGTCAAACGGAACGAGTTGGAATCTTAAAAATAAGACGCTACGTTATGGGATAACAGGCGAGTAATAAAGGGGAGACCTCCCAGAGTTGGGAAGAACAGTATAATAAATTAATGGTAGGAAATTATAAAAACTGGGCACTCACCGCAGCTAGAGTATGGCCCACCCAGAATACAGGACAAAGGTTTATGGAAACCTCTGTAACCAGTACAGGAAAGAAAATAAAGAAAAGGGAATATAAATACTTCCTAATGGCGGCCTGTTATCTTGAATTACTAAACAAACGAAATTTGGCCCAAGAAGCAAAAGATGAGCTGCAAAGGGTAAAAAGCCAGCTGACCCATGATTCTGAAGCCTATAGGAAAAATATTGAGGAATTTAAAAAGGGAGGTGAGTGAGCTCCGAGATGAGAAGTGATTACATACCCTCCACATGGCTGCCAGCATGACGACTGTAGATTTGAGCAACTCCCGAGTTCAAAAATATAAAACCCAGGTAGAGCAATTACAGACGGAGCGACATGCCTTAGAAGGTAAATGTCAGGATTTAAAATCAGCTCTTAGGGTAATACAACAGTCCCACCAACGGGAGAAATATGTGCATGCCGACCATACCCATTGTAATAAAGACATTGAGGGATTAAGATCACAGTTGTCCTCACTAAAAGGGGTAATTTGCACCTTTTCAGATGAAGGGGATGCCGATATAGACTACTCAAGTCTAGCTGAGGCTGCTCATGCATATGATCAACGGGAAAGGGAGGAGTAGCCTGAGCCAGAGGAGAAATGGAGATCACCGCCCTACGCACCCGAACCGCCTGTTAAAACTCCAACTCCGGAGCTACCCATGAACCCTATGGTAACAACTCGAACCCCAGGGCAAAATGCCAATGACCCCATCAGCTATTCTACCCCGTTTAGTCTTTCCCAACTAAACGACAATGCTAAGAATGTCCCGAAATACGATGGGAAAACTAGTTTTGAGTTATGGAAAGCCACTGTCAAGCAAGCCTCTGAAACCCAGGGTTTACATAGAAACATAGAAACATAGAAGATAGGAGCAGGAGTAGGCCATTCAGCCCCTCGAGCCTGCTCCGCCATTCAATGAGATCATGGCTGATCATCCAAATTCAGTACCCTGTCCCTGCCTTCTCCCCATATCCCTTGATCCCTTTAGCCTTAAGAAATATATCCAACTCCTTCCTGAATATATTTAATGAACTGGCCTCCACCGCCCTCTGTGGCAGAGAATTCCACAGGTTCACCACTCTCTGGGTGAAGAAATTCCTCCTCATCTCAGTCCTAAATGGCTTACCCCTTATCCTTAGACTATGACCTCTGGTTCTGGACTCCCCGGCCATCGGGAACATCCTTCCTGCATCTAGTCTGTCCAGGCCTGACAGAATTTTATAGGTTTCGATGAGATCCCCTCTCAATCTTCTAAACTCCAGCACGGAGACGCAGCGGCAGCCGGAGCGAGGTGACTCGGGGAGCCCGAGCGGCGAAAGAGACACGGCCCGATCGGCGGCCGCAGTCCAGCACCCGAGCGACGGCCGCAGTCCAGCACCCGAGCGACGGCCGCAGTCCAGCACCCGAGCGATGGCCAAAGTCCAGCACCCGAACGGCGAACGAGGCACAGCCCGAGCGGCGGCTGGGATAGAAAGCCCGGGAAAGGCCCGAGGAGCCAGGCCCAGAGACCTCGGAGGAGAAGGGGAGCAACCAGAAGGCTCCCAGAAGCAATCCAAGACTGTGAGTACAGGGCCCAGGGAGGGAGACTGAAGCCAGGGAAAGGCCCGAGGAGCCAGGCCGAGACAGAGGCCCAGAGACCTCTGAGGGGGAGGGGAACAGCCCGAAGGCACCGGGAAACAGCGGCTCACAGACTCAGACCTGAGAAGGGTGAACTCAGGAGCCGAGGCTCAGGGACCACGGGGTCGGAGAGGGGGACCGGGAAAGTTCGCGAACTAGGAGAGGGAAACACCAAACCCGGGGCCCCAGAAAAGCTTATTCTAAGATCAACAATACTTTACCAAAAATGAGCGAATCAGAAGATCCACAACAGCCCCGCTTCCAGATTCCCCCCAACACCGCAAAAAAAAGCTATAAAAGCGATCAAGCATGATCAGATGAGAGAAAAACCAGAAACTCTTTTTGCTGACTGTTACAACAATGGGACAAAAAGTAACCTCATTTCTACTCACATCAGCCAGCGGCTTGGATCACAGCAATAAAATCACACTATACCAATGTTAAACTAGAAAATACCGCAAATGGGTCCATAATGAAAATTAACACACCAGGAGACAGTTCAACCACGACGGTCAACGCGTACAATACCGGAACAATATTAGTGCAAGGCAACCTCGACAGATTTGCAACGACCTTCAGGACACTGAAAAGATTAACTAAGGGGGGAAGGAACAGCCCCAGAGTGGCCCGCACTCCCCCCAACATTGACAACTTACCAGGAGAAAATCTGCCTGGTCAGGAGGTGAACGAGCCACACAGTTCAAACCAGACACTAACCCTGGGGAACCACAGCCACACGATACAACTGACAAACCCCAGCATAACTACCAGGGAGGAAGCCACACATAGTCCCCCTACCATTCCCAGCTCACCAAGAGAAGAGCAGCATAGCCAGGAAGTGAGTGAGCCTTCCAGGGCCGACCAGCCTAGCCAGGAAGTGAGTGAGCCTTCCAGGGCCGACCAGACACATACCCCGGGATCACACAGACAGATACAACCAAAAGATAAATTTAATCAATTAGAGATAGAGATGGTTAAACTTAAAGAGGAGTTCCTCAAAATGAATGACGAACAAAAGCAGGAGAGGGAGAGACACAAGAGAGAGCTGAATCTACTTGAGAACCAGGTGAATCTACTTAGGAATCAGGTGAAAGAGCTGCAGGAAAAAGAAGAGAGCCATAGAGGAGAGATAACACCATTAGACCAGCAACCAGAGGCTAGAGATAAGACAAGACAGAGCCGGACGGAACGGCTGCACTCCCACACGGAACAAAAGCAACAGACACACAATACAAGGGGTGCCACACAGACCGTCCAGCATACTGATTCGCAATCTTCCCCCACCACCGTGGAACCACAAGCGAGCCGCTCACAAGAGATACGCACACACCAGACACCCCAGCCCAGCACACACACTATGAGTCCAAGCGAAAGCCACCAGACAGTAAACACAAACAAGGCTGACGTCGTAATACTCATAGACTCAAATGGGAAATTTCTATAGGAGAAAAAGCTTTTCCCTAGAAGTAAAGTAGAAAAGATCTGGTGCCCAACAACAAACAGAGCCATGGGATGGCTGACCAAAGCCAGATTAGGCTCCCCCCAACACATAATAATACACACGGGCACAAATGACCTAAAGGCCCAACAGAAAGAGGTAGCAACATCGCTCAGAGCAATGATTAGGAAGGCAAGCAGTACATTTCCAAACACTAGAATCATTGTTTCCACAATATTGCCGAGAACAGACTTCAACAACAACACAATTCATGAGATAAATGCCAGCATAGCAAGAGACTGCGAATCAAACCACAACGTACACCTGGCCCAACACCCCACCCTCGATGAGGAATGTCTTTACAACCACGTCCACATCCAAAGGCAAAGAATATCGATCTTTGCTAAAGCCCTGAAGGACGTCGCTTTTAACCGGGTCCATACCCAGACTCCAAGAGGACCCCCCCCCGACCACCAGAGATCAGCGGGGTACATATCAGGAACACTACAAAGACCACCAACACACCAACCGAGACCAGAGAGGATTCCCATGCAAAACAACAATATCAGACCTGCACCACTCCTGTCCCACAGGGGAATAGGACCGCTCCCAGCCAGACAGAGGGAGAGATGCACAGGACGTACGCAATACCTCAGACAGAAACAATCCATTAAGAGACAATAAGCAGATGTGCAGCAGCATCTACTTCCGCCTTATGGATCAAGGACTAATTAATAGAAAGAACTGTAACCAAATTATATTAACTTTTATAGACAACTGAAGTGACCTTTTTTTTCCCCACACTTAGACACGACAAACACGTACCACTCTTTAACCTATCATAGTAAAAGATCAAACTTAACATGAAATCCTTATATATTTCGACCTGGAATATCCAAGGTCTACGCTCTTCAGTGCGAGAAGTGAAGAGTAGGACCCCAGAGTTCATAGATGAAACTAAAGACCTAGATATTATCATTTTACAGGAAACTTGGTATAAAGGAAAAGGACACACTGGCTGTCCCCAAGGGTACACTGAGCTGGTGGTCCCCTCCAATAAATTACCAAGTGTAACCCAAGGCAGAGACTCCGGAGGCATACTGATCTGGTTTAAAACAGAACTTAAGAATTACATCAAATTTATAAAAAAGGGCGAAAACCATATGTGGCTCAAACTTGAGAGGGAGATTATCTCAAACACCCAAGATGTTTACATTTGCGCACTTTATATCCCCCCAATCGATTCCCCGTACTTTAAAGAGGACACCTTCTCCAACATGGAGGGGGAAATTATCCAATACCAGGCCCAGGGGAACGTGTTGATCTGTGGGGACCTCAATTCAAGAACGGGCGAAGAACCAGACTTCACCAATAATCAGGGAAACAATTACGTTTTCGGGAATAACCACTTTGACATCCCTTCCCTTCCATACAGGCATAACTGCGACAAGCAGTCAAATACCAACGGAAAACAGCTACTACAGCTCTGTCGAAACCTGGGTCTGTACATTGTCAATGGTAGGTTCATAGGAGACCTCCTAGGAAGATCGACCTATTGCTCACCTCTTGGCTGCAGCACAGTAGACTATATGATTACAGACTTAGACCCATCCTCTTTCAGAGCATTCACAGTCAAACCACAAACAACACTGTCAGATCACAGTCAAATTACTATGTTCCTCAAAAAGACAGAAACAAACAACATAGAAACACAACCCAGTAAACTGTATAGCACCAAAAAATTGTACAGATGGGCCAAAAACGACACGGAAAAATACCAGAAAACAATTAGCAATGCATCAACTCAAGCTCTCTTAGACACCTTTCTGGATAACATATAAACTCACAATAAAGAAGGCATAAACCGGGCAGTTATTAAACTAAACAATATTTTTACAATTTGGCAACAAATGCAAACTTGAAAGCTCGCAAGAACAAACCCAAAACAAAAAACTATGAAAAATGGTTTGACCGAGATTGCCATAACATGAGGAAAAAACTTAGAAAAATATCAAACCAAAAACACAGACATCCAGAAAACGAGGAATTATGCCTTACTTATTGTCAGACACTAACACAATACAGAAACACACTCAGAACCAAAAAAGAGCAATATATTAAGAATACACTCAGCTCCATGGAGGAATCCATTGATTCCAATTGTTTCTGGGAAAACTTGAAAACACTACACAAAAAACAACACGACGATTTGGCCATTCAAAATGGGGACACATGGGTAAACCACTTTGAAAAATTATACCAGAAAAACACACTAAGACCAGAGCAACACCAAATATGCAAAAAACTGGAAAAGCTAGAAATGGCCATAAAAGATAACCAAAACCCGCTAGACGCCATAATAACAGAAAAAGAACTTCTTGAAAAACTCAAGGACCTGCGACCAGGAAAAGCCTGCGGGACAGACGGCATACTAAACGAGATGATTAAACACACAGACAACAAAATGAAACTGGCTATCCTAAAACTCTTCAACTTGGTTCTGAGTGTCGGTTATTTCCCTGATATCTGGAACAAAGGACTCATAACGCCCATATACAAAAGTGGGGACAAAATCGACCCAAACAACTATCGAGGCATCTGTGTAAACAGTAACCTGGGGAAGGTATTCTGTAGCATCATAAACAAAAGACTTATAAACTTCCTTGAGGAGCACAATGTCTTGAGTAAAAGCCAAATTGGATCCCTGCCAAACTATAGAACATCCGATCATATCTTTACCCTACAGACCCTAATTGACAAACACGTTCACCATAACAAAAGCAAAATCTACGCATGCTTTGTAGATTTCCAGAAGGCTTTCGACTCCATCTGGCATGACGGTTTATTCCTGAAACTTATCGAAAGCGGGGTAGGAGGGAAAACATATGATGTAATTAAATCAATGTATACAAACAACAAATGTGCTGTTAAAATTGGAGACAAACAAACAAAATACTTCCCACAGGGGTGGGGGGTGACGCAGGGCTCGCCAATCTCACTGACACTCTTTAATATTTACATAAATGGATTGGCAAAACTACTTGAACAATCTACAGCACCCGGCCTCACCCTATATGAATCCAAGGTTAAATTCCTCCTCTATGCAGACGACCTGGTTCTGCTGTCACCAACTAAAGAGGGTCTACAGCAGAACCTGGACCTGCTGGAGTCGTACTGCCAGACTTGGGCCCTGACAATAAATCCCCAAAAAACCAAAGTCCTTGTGTTCCAGCAAAGATCCAAACATCAGGGACCCAAAATAAATTTCACAGTAGGAACAACCAAAATTGAACAAACCACTAACTACACATACTTGGGCTTAAAAATCAGTTCTACGGGAAACTTCAAACTGGCTGTGAATGAACTGAAAGAGAAAGCAAGAAGGGCTTTCTATGCCATCAAAAAATCAATCCAAATAGAAATCCCAATTAGCATTTGGCTCAAAATTTTCAAATCAGTAATTGAACCAATTGCACTCTATGGCAGTGAGGTATGGGGACCGCTAACTCAACAAGAATTCGCAAAATGGGACAAACACCCAATTGAGATCCTACATGCAGAATTCTGTAAAAGTATCCTCCGGACTCAAAGGAAAACAGTAAACAATGCATGCAGGGCGGAACTAGGCCAATATCCATTAATAATCACTATCCAAAAAAGAGCCACTAAATTTTGGAATCACCTACAAATGAGCAACCCCCAATGCTATCACTACGACGCCCTGAAATGCCAAGAGCTGACCATAAAGAAGAATACCCTCAGTCAACTAGTCCTGGGACTCAGTGAAGTAACTACTAACAATACTAACAATAACCAGCCCCAGGACAGTGACAGGGTAACACAAAGAATTCGACCCAACACAATCGTCGCTAAGCAAAAGGAAAAATATCTGACATATTGGGCAGAAACAACAAAAACCCAAAGCAAACTCAATTGCTACTTGGCCCTAAACAGACAATACAACATAGCTGATTACCTGACCATGGTAAAGGATAACAAACTGAGAAGAACCTTGACAAGGTACAGACTTAGCGAACATAGCCTAGCGATCGAAAAAGGCAGACACAGGCAGACCAGGCTGCCAAGAGAAGACAGGATATGCTCTCACTGCAGTCAGGGAGTAGTGGAGACAGAGATGCACTTCCTCACAGCCTGTGGAAAATATCAGGACATCAGGGAGAATTTCTACCAAAAATTCTCACAAATATGCCCTGAATTCAGAAATCTGAATGACAACCAAAAACTCCCATTCCTACTGGGAGAGGAGAGAAGCTGTGTAACACTGGCGGCACACTATGTTACAGCTTGCCATGAACAGAGGGACAACCAGTAAACTAAGAAAAGAATATATATAAGCAATGCGAATGTATATTTATACACTCAGGGATATACCTATTTATACACTGTATGAATAGAACTGCGTTTATGTGCTCAACCATAAATGTATTTTGATGCTTTGGCAACATAAGATGTAACTTATCATGCCAATAAAGTGATTTGAATTGTGAATTGTGAATTGTATAAGCCCAATCGACACAATCTCTCCTCACGTCATTCCTGCCATCCCAGGTATCAGCCTGGTGAATCTACGCTGCACTCCTTCCACGGCAAGAACATCCTTCCTCAGATAAGGCGACCAAAACTGCACACAATACTCAAGGTGCGGTCTCACCAAGGCCCTGTACAACTGCAGCAAGACATCCTGGTTCCTGTACTCAAACCCTCTCGCTACGAAGGCCAACATACCATTTAACCGCCTGCTGCACCTCCATGCTTACCTTCAGCGACTGGTGCACAAGAACACCCATGACTCTTTGCACTTCCCCTTCTCCCAATCTATTGCCATTCAAATAATAATCTGCCTTCCTGTTTTTGCCATGTTTCTGCCCAATCACCCAACCTGTCCAACTCGTACTGGAGTTTCACGACATCCTCCTCACAGCATACCCTCCCACCCAGCTTTGTGTCATCTGCAAATTTGGAGATATTACATCCAATTCCCTCATCCAGTTCATTAATATATATTGTGAACAGCTGGGGTTCTAGGACCGATCCTTGCGGTACCCCACTAGTCACTGCCTGCCACTTGGAAAATGACCCGTTTATTCCAACTCTTTGCTTTCTATCTGCCAACCAGTTCTCTATCCAAGTCAATACCTTGCCCCCCAATCCCATGTGCTTTAATTTTGCACACTAATCTCTTATGCGGGACCTTATCGAAAGCCTTCTTAAAATCCAAATACACCACATCCACTGGTTCTCCCTTATCTATTTTACCAGTTACATCCTCAAAAAATTCCAGTAGATTAGTCAAGCATGATTTATCTTTTGTAAATCCATGTTGACTTTGTCTGATCCTGTCACTGTTTTTCAAGTGCTCTGCTATTACATCTTTTATAATGGACTCTAGCATTTTCCCCACTACCGATGTCAGGATTACCGGTCTATAATTCCCTGCTTTTTCTCTACCACCTTTTTTGAATAGTGGGGTAACATTAGCTACCCTCCAATCCATGGGTACTGTTCCAGAGTCTATCGAGTTCTGGAAGATGACCAGCAATGCATCTACTATCTCCAGGGCCACTTCCTTAAGTACCCTAGGATGTAGATTATCAGGCCCTGGGGATTTATCGGCCTTCAATCCCGTCAACTTCCCCAAAACCATTTCCCTACAAATACTGATTTATTTCAGTTCCTCCCTTTCATTAGTCCCTATGTTTCCCGACATCTCTGGGAGGTTACTTGCGTCCTCCTTTGTGAAGACAGAACCAAAATATGTATTTAATTGGTCAGCCATTTCTTTGTTCCCCATTATAAATTCCCTGATTCTGACTGTAGGGGACCTACGCTTGACTTCACCAATCTTTTTCTCTTCACTTATCTATAAAAGCTTTTACAGTCAGTTTTTATGTTCCCTGCAAGCTTACTTTCATAATCTATTTTCCCCCTCTTCATTAATCCCTTTGTCCTCCTTTGCTGAATCCTAAACTGCTCCCAATCCTCAGGTTTGCTGCTTTTTTTGGCCAATTTATATGTATTCTGTTTGGATCTTGTTATCCCTAATTTCCTTTGTTAGCCACGGTTGAGTCACCTTTTTTGATTTATTTTTATGCCAAACTGGGATAAACAAATTCTGTAGTTCATCCATGCGATCTTTGAAAGTTTGCCATTGCCTATCCACCATCAACCCTTTGAGTGACATTACCCAATCAATCCTACCCAACTCTCGTCTCATACCATCATAGTTCCCTTTATTTAAATTCAGGACCTTAGTCTCTGAGTCAACTACTTCACTCTCCATCTTAATAAAGAATTCTATCATATTATGATCGCTCCAACCCAAGGGGCCTCGCACAACAAGATTGCTAATTAATCCTTTCTCATTGCATAATACCCAGTCTAAGATGGCCTGATCCCTAGTTGGTTCCTCGACATATTGGTCCAGGAAACCATCCCGTATACACTCCAGGAATTCCTCCTCCACAGTATTGTTATTAATTTGGTTAGCTCAATCTATATGTAGATTAATGTCACCCATGATGACTGCTGTGCCCTTATTGCACGCTTCTCTAATTCCCCTTTTAATGCCATCCCCAACCTTTGCATTGCTGTTTGGGGGTCTATACACCACTCCCACTAATGTTTCCTGCCCTTTGGGTATTTCTCAGTTCTACCCATACAGATTCCACATCATCAGAGCTAATATCGTTCCTTACAATTGTGTTAATCCCCTCTTTAACCAGCAATGCTACCCCACCTCCTTTTCCTTTTTGCCTATCTTTCCTGAATATTGAATACCCCTGGATGTTGAGTTCCCAGCCTTGGTCCCCCTGGGGCCATGTTTCCGTAATTCCAATCATATCATATTCATTTACCACTATTTGCGCTGCGAATTCATCCACCTTATTACGAATGCTCCTTGTATTAAGACGCAAAGCCTTCAGGCTTGTTTTTTAACGCTCTTAGACCTTTTCGAATTATTATTTACTGTCGCCATGTTTGTTTTAAACCCTTAATTTCTCTGATTGACACCTTTGTTTTTCTCCTTCCTGTCTTTTGCTTCTATCCTTGTTTCCCTTTCCTTTATCTCCCTGCTCAGGTTCCGAACTCCCTGCCATTTTAGATGGCGGGGAACTAAGGAAATTGATAACCCTGTGTCTAGGACCGATTATTTATGAGGGCTTGACACAAGAACAGAAAAAAGGAGGTGGTACCACAGCAGAACTCTGGGCTACAGTACGCAAGGTAGCAGGGATAAATAGTAAGGACCCTGTGATGGAATTAGCACGTTTTAAACAGGCCACTGAGGAACACCCCCATGCCTATGCAGAACGCCTTTGGATATTTTTCTGCAATGTCTTTGGAACACTGGAGCGTGATGACTTGGATGATACCCAAAAACCATTGTGGCTAAAGGCCATCATCTCGCACGCTTCTGACCATGGCCAAGAGGCCTGTGGAATGTTTGACCCTCATGAGGTCACTCACAATGAAGCTTGGGGCTTAAGACAAATGATTATGGCCTGGCAAAATAACCAAAATAAATCCCTGTCCCAGCAAAAAGGGAAGGTGCATGCATTTCAGCAGAATCAAAGGAGGAATGGTCCTCCAACATGGAAGACTGAGGGGCCACCGGGATACACAGGAGGGAACCAAGAGTACAGGGGATTTGGAGTACCGAAGGAAGTGTGTTTTAACTGTGGGAAACAGGGACATTGGTCCCGAGAATGTAGAGCCCCGAAAAGAAGTACTAGGACAGGAGCGGTAGGAGGCTTAGGACGAATGGCACCCTACCAGGAACAGCCAGGGCCCGAGCAGGGGGACCAATGACTGGGTCCGACTTCGGACATCGTATGTGGGATAGGATATGACAAACATGGACGATCTATAGTGTCAGGTACCGTAGGAGGTCATGATACCACACTTTTATGGGACACAGGTGGACCCAGGACATGCCTGGGAAACCAGCACCCTCTCTCACATAGCGATTTGACAGATGTGACAGTTTTACTAAGCGGTTTTACTGGACACGGGCAAATGGCCACATTTACTAAACCGCTAGACATCCAATTGGGTAATTTAAAATTTAAGCATGCCTTTTTATTGGTGCCACAAATGCAGGGAGAAGAAGCGATACTTGGGATAGATTTCATGAGGAAATTTAATCTAGCCTATGATCCCACGAACAGACGTATTTGGAGATTGCACGAAATATGTAATGATGGATTGATACCGACTGGTCAATATGATGAACGGGTGTGTTGTATGAAAATTTTTTCCTTTAACCCCATATTAATGACAAGTGAACCAGGGTTGCAGAAGGTGCTAAGTCAGAATTTAATTGCCTTTGCCACTCACAAACATGAATGTGGTAGGACCACCGGAGAGGTGCTAATTACGGGACCTGATCCCCCACCCCAGAAACAGTATAAAATCCCAGTAGAAGCTGAAAAGGATGTGGATAACATTATCCATAGCCTCCTGGAACAAGGCATACTTAGACCTATCACGTCTACCAATAACTCACCCATTTGGCCAGTCCAAAAGCTTGATAAATCATGGCACATGACGATAGACTACCGAGTATTAAATAAAGTCACGCCTTCAGCAGCGCCCACGGTCGTCACCGCACCAGAGGCTGCTCTCAATTTTTCCCCAACTGCAAAATTCTTCGCAGTATTGGATATTAGTAATGGATTTTGGTCCATACCGTTGGCCAAGGAATGTCAGTATAAATTTGCATTCACTCATAAAGGACAACAATACACTTGGACTTGTTTGCCCCAAGGTTTCCATAATAGCCCCTCGATATTCTCGAATATGATGGCAAATGGGTTAAAGGGATTTTCTCAACCCTCAGCCCTTGTTCAGTACGTAGATGATATCCTACTCCAAACAGACACCCTTAAGGAACACGAGATCCTGTTACAAGAACTATTAGTAATTCTGTACAGATTAGGGGTTAAAATAAACCTGAAAAAGACACAGATAGGAAAACCAAAAGTGCAATATTTAGGGATGCAAGTAACCCAGGGGCACGGGAGGTGACTGAAGATAGAAAGAAGTCTGTCGCCACCTTACCCACCCCCACAGACGTAAAATCCCTCAGGTCCTTTTTAGGGATTACAGGGTACTGCTGGGATCACATTGAGGACTACTCTGTGGTCGCCAAGCCCTTGTATAATCTACTAAGAAAGGGGGTGCTATGGGAATGGACCCAAGACTATGTGAACTCATTCGGTAAATTAAAATCAGCATTGATCCAAGCCCCTGCACTACGAAACCCAGACATGTCTTCGAGCTTTTATCTGGAAACGGCCCCTAGCGAAGATGGTCTGTCAGCGGTATTACTGCAGGAACACTCTGGAAAGCTCCAACCTGTTGGTTACGCATCCAGAGTTCCGACCCCCATAGAAACAGTGTTCTCACCCTGTGAGAAAAACTTACTCAGTGTATTTTGGGCCGTACATAAATTCTCCCCTACAGTCGGACTTAGCCCTTTGATTCTCACCCCACATACTCCTATTAAAATGCTCCTGGATGGAAACTTTAAAGAAGAGGCAGTTAGTTCACAATGAATAGCTAGATGGACACTACTCCTACAAGGAAGGGATATCCATATTCAATATGTGCCAAAGCAAACTAACCTAGCACAAAACATGTTATACCCCAGGGACCAACATGAGTGTAAAATTTTGTCATCAAGTGCCCTGACCAATCCCTTTCAGACAAAATTAAGGGAGGGTGATAACGATATAAGAATTAAAACTCATGTTTACGTAGATGGTTCATCATCAATACGGGAAGGACAACAGTTTACAGGATTCGGAATGGTAACTATGACCGAGGATGGGAAAAAGGTTCTTGAAACAACCCCAATTAAACTAGAAGGATCATAAGGAGCACAAATAGCTGAATTAAGTGCCATAGCATATGTAGTATTGCACCCAGAATCATTTCCCCCACTGGTGGAAATTCATTCAGACAGCAGTTACACCTGCAACAGCCTAACAGACTTTTTACCCATTTGGCAAGCAAGAGATTTTACGTCGGCAGACGGGAAACCATTAACAACGGGTCCACTTCTTAAAGTTATCTTTGATGTGGCCATGGCCAATCAGGGACAATATATAATGAAAAAGGTTAAAGCCCATGTAAAAACCACACCATTAGGAAATCAATTAGCAGATGAAGCAGCAAAACAAGGAGCCATTGATGGTTACCTTTGGGACCCTCTGCAGGGAAAGGAAGGGACACTAACAGAAACCCTCTCGGCTATCAAGGTATCCTCCAAGACAGTAATAGATCTAAGGGAGAGCCAAAGCTCTGACCCGGATCTGAACAATATCCAATTAGGAAAGCCTTATCTTGAACCATATAGTCAATATAGAACCGGTTTAACTTTAAATTTAGGGGTGGTGCTAAAGAACGGAAAATATGTGGTACCGGAGGTGGATAGACCTGAAATAATTTACCAGTTCCACGATGTGGGAGGACACCAGGGGATAGATTGAACTACTGCCAAGATTAGGGATGTATGTTGGTGGCTAGAAATACAACCAGATGTAGAGAAATACGTCAAGAACTGTTTGATTTGTGCTCAAAACAACCCTGGGAAATACAAGAATCAGGCTTTAATGGGATACACTCGACAGGGCAAGGGCCCCTGGGCTCAACTTCAGATAGATTATATAGGGCCACTGCCCACCTGCCCAGGAGGAAAGAAGTACATATTGGTAATAGTAGATGTATTTTCTAAATGGATTGAGGCCTTCCCAACCAATAACACAATAACAATTCAGCTGCCACGACCGCCAAAATCCTAATGGAAGAAGTGTTCTCCCGATGGGGACTACCAGAAAGCATCGACTCAGATCAAGGGACCCATTTTACTGGGCAGGTCATGAGATCGGTCATGCAGTTGGCTGGGGTAAAACAGGATTTTCAGATTTCATACCATCCAGAGTCCAGTGAGATAGTAGAAAGAATGAACAGGACCCTAAAAACTATGTGATGTAATAAAACTCACTACACACTTGGTTTGAGCATAAAGCAAGGCTTTAATCAACTTGTTTCAGAACATGGAGGTCTAGTTGTACTTCACTAGTTCCTTGTCTTACAAAATGTCCCTGGATAGCTGGGCCCCCGCCCGAGTATTTATACTCCTTGGACGGTGCCACCAACTGGCCATCCAGTGTTATTTCATGAGTAGTTTCTTGATGATGATGAGATTTATAACACTATGATGAGAAAATTGGTTCAACAAAATCATACCTCCTGGCATACGGTGCTCCCTTATGCATTAATGGCCACCCGGAACATGGTGGTAGCATCCACTGGCTACTCACCACATGAGTTAATGACAAGAAGGATTGTGAAAGGTATCGAGGCATTTATGGGTATGGACCTAAGTGAAATCCAGAAGACATCCTTGTCATCTGAAAAATACATGACTGATTTGGTGAAGTATTTGGAAGCGGCAAAAATGACCGCAGCCGTAAAAATGGGAAAAAAGCATCAGAAAAGTAAAGCCTATTTTGAGGGGAAAACCTACCCATGGGAAGTCAAGATAGGTGACCAGGTCATGGTTAAGGTCCAAAGGGAGGGAACATTCCTGAGCCCAAAATATGCAGGACCCTTTAGAGTAATGGCAAAAGCTAGTCCGTCCATATATAAGATAATGGATGGACAAGGAAAGTACAAATGGCACCACATTAATCAGTTAAAAACTTTCGGGAAAGTGGATAGTTTTCACCAGTACCATGTACAACTGGATGCTTTAGATCCCCAAGGATTGGATGAAGGAACTGATGGTTCAGATGACGGTAACCAATCAGATAGGTCCGATCAGGACTTAACAGGTCTGGTGGACGGAGTAGGGAACCTGTTCCTAAATGACGAACGGGACCCAAATATATCTCCTCCTAACTCACCAATAAGGGAGACAGCGAGTACCGGGTCACCAAATTTCATGGCCGCCACTCACCAACTCCAGTGTTGGCCATGCCTACCTGGAATGGATCGCTCTTCAAAAACCTCTCATTTACAAAGGGTGACTGATATGTAAGAAATAATTAATAAACTGTACATAAGAGCAGCTAGTATCTTGATCATGTTTGTATGTGTTTAGAAATGAATGCTGGAAATAATTCCAGTCAAAACCTCAGATGACTATCGCAACCGTTATCAAGAATGGAGTGAGGAGCTGTTCTGGACCTTTTTCCATCTGGGACTTTTGATGTTCGGAACATTCTTTATCCTATGGATCATCCATCAAATATGAAAGAATAGGGAACACCAACAGAACAACGAATAAGGACAAGAGGAAATAGAGGTGGTTCGACAATGACGTGTTATATAATAATAACTTGTGTACTTATGATATGTGTAGAATTAAACAGGGTACTCGGTGAACAGAAGGTGATTCTCACCTCCGGGGAAAAAAACTATAATAGCGCGAATTGTATCGCTGAGTTTAGTCACTGGAAGGCCCCTACCCACGGAAACCATTAATGTAGCTGTAGTGGGATGGCTAGGACATGCCACGAGATTAGCTATGCGGGAAACCTGACTTCTAATGCAAGGGTCTCCCAGAGACCTAATTGCTCCTGCGAAAGTCAAGGGAAGATCATAGTTCATCAGTTCCCTTCCACCCCCACCCCAAGACCAACTACCACCTCTATGACCACTTCCCCATTACCACCCACTCTGGCTCCTCCAAGAGAATGTCCCCAAGAAACGTTAGGACCAAAGGGAAGAGTTGCATTCAGAACCACTGGCAAGATTGTGTATGATAATGTACAGTATGCATTGGTATCCATCATTTTGAATATGTCAGATATCCAGCTGCCCGCCTGGTGTCCTACTAAACTGCAAGAAATTTACCGAGACTTGATTAAGGGGTTGCTCCAACAGGAAATAGGCAATAATACTGGGGGGAACCATACCCAGGAAGGAACAAGTGAGAGAAGAAGGAATGAAGTTAGCGGAGGTTAAGAATATAGGGATAGTACAGGAAGGAATATGGATGAGGTTTGATAATCTGTTACCATATGCTGTCGAACTAGATGGTACCCTAGTCGGTACTACCCTAAATCAATGTCAACAAACTGACCAAACGGTAATATGCCCCTATAAGATTTATCCAACTAATGCGGCAAGATGTGGGTTCAATGGGATCAAAACCCTAAATTGTACGCTGGTAGTGGAATCTACCACTGGAAGAATCGTGAGAACCGGCTATCAGGGAAATGGAACTTACTGTTTTACCACAACCGAGGTCAGCTATCACTATGGGATTGTCCCATAGAAACCCTGACTTTCTGTCTGCACCCTTTAATACCTATTAGATTGGGTAATGAAGAAATTATCGATATCGAGCGAAGAGAAACTGTTCAGATTAATGTGGCTGACAGCCTGAAAGGAAACTTGGACAATTACTTTGGAAAATTTGACATCAGTATCCAATTAGAGAAGGAACATTTGATTACGATCAAGCATCAGCTTGAACTGATACATCAGACTTACATATGAGTGGAACAGAACACAAAGGAAATCGGCAAGGACATAAAGAGCATCAAGATAGACACATGGTGGGATGAAATATGGAATTGGGGTACAAATGTCAATATACACCCATAGATTAGAATATTCTCACACATTACAGTTATTCTAATTACTGTAATATTCCTGTGTCTGTGTGTCACCTGGAGAAGTATGATGCGATTGGAAAAAAGATTGAAGGGGCAACTCGAAATGATGGAAATGGGGCAAGTGATGAAGATGGAAGACCGGAGGAGGCTACTAACTATGAAAGGTGATCAATATAATCTATGTTTAAAATGATCAAAGGGAGGAGTGTAGAAATATGAACTGGTGAATTGTGTAAAATGGTTGCCTTTAGGAAATGGTCAAGGACTGCGAAAACTGCAGCCACAGTGAGATCTCAAATAAACCAAACCTTGAAGCTGGGGGCCTAGGGCTGCTCAAATAACACGGTTAACAGGCCTGCACGAGATGACAAGCTTGCAGGATGATTGAGTCTACAACAATAATTAACTCAAGATAACGGTGACAATCTAGTCTAACGGTTGAGCAGTCGCAAATCAGATAATAAGGGACCTCTGGAATTCCCTAAACGACCAAGGATACCGATTGGTTAAGGATGGACACATCTCAGACAAAATGGCTGAATCTGTTGTGATGATCACAGAAGCTGTGAGCAAACTGTCAAGAGGTCTCATGATTGATTAGAGCAACCTTGTGCAAATGGTCTTATTGCGGGGGGGGCACATAGGTAGTAAAAATATAGATTAAAAAAAGAAGGGTGCCAAGAGCTAGTTTAGCAGCGAGAACCTAGGAATCACACTTGAGAAGGGAGGAGCCACAAGTCCGGGACTTGTTGTAGGACACCAGCGTGAAGGCTGGTCAACTTTCAAATGGGTAATATTGTTTTAAGCTAGCACACAGGGAAATGAGCCCTGTGTCATTTTCCTTGTAAGTTATTCAAACAACTTGTTAACCAATAAAGTACTGTATGTATGCAACTTATTGAGTCCGACCAACATTTGACACTCTGACCTAAGAACCATAATTGTTGAACTGTTGTTGAGCTGACTACTTATTACTAGCTCAATAGATACAGTGAATTTGGGACAACAGCCATTGACAATGGGGAAATGGCGGACATGTTGAATAATTACTTTGCGTCAGTATTTACAGTAGAAGAAGAGGATAGCATGCTGGAAATTCCAAAAAAACTAATATTGAATTGGGGACAGGGGCTCGTAGGACTAGAAATTGAGCTCCTTTGTGCCTCCTGTTGGCGCCTCCGGGGGCGCTAATGCAGGGCACAAATGGGTTTGCAACCGGGCGCGGCGATATTAATGCCTTCCACTAAATTCGGCAGGAGTTTTGTGGTGGTGGTCAAACATTGTGCCCCGATCTTCTGCGTCCGGAGATCGTGACGTCATTGCTGTGCACAGCTCCCCGGATGAAAAATCCCCTCTCGTTCCCTGCTTGTGCGCCTGCTGTTAACAACGACAGGTAGAGGAGGCGGCTTTTAGTTGGATGTCCCCTGGAGGAGCACTATTTAAATGCAGCCACATCCGGTGTAGTTTTTGTTTGCCGACAATTCTTCGTTGTTAGTTTCACATAGGCCAAGAAGCCTTGTGACCAATTTGAGCATTTTGCATTTTAACGAGTGTTCTGGCACATAAAGATTATTGAGTTTCATTGAGGGGCGATTTGAAAGTGCAATATTTGTATCCTTTCATAAGGGCTGTACTGGCACTGTACCTCGCCCTCCAGTGTCAATGTGGAGGCAAGTGAGCACAGAGAAAGAGTGCAAAATGTGGCCAGAGGTAGGAGGGTTAACAGGGTTCGCAACAGGAGGCCTTACCCACCCAGTGTATTCTGGCAGTAGTTCTCCTACATGAATTTCACTGAGGACCAGTGTGTTAGAAGGCTCCGCTTCAGCAAGGACGTGGTCACAGAGCTCTGCAGCCAGACCTCAAGCCAGAGATCAGGACCAGCACGGCTCTCCCAGTGGCAATTAAAGTCGCTGTCACCCTCAATTTCTATGTCAGCGGATTCTTCCAGTGTGCAACATGTGGCATCTCCAACATCTCCCAGTTTTCCGTCCATGGCTCCATCCGCCAGGTCACAGATGCTCTGTACAGAAGGAGAAGGAAAAACATTTCCTTCCCCATGACCAGAGAGAAGCAGCACGAGCGTGCATGTGGCTTTGCCAGGATAGTGCGCTTCCCCATGGTGCAGGATGCCATTAACTGCATCCACATCGCTTTGTGGGCACCTCATAACAATCCTGAGGTATCCTGTAACCGCAAAGTCTAACACTCACTAAATGTGCAGTTGGTGTGTGATCACACACGGCGAATCCTAACCGTCAGTGCCCGCTATCCTGGGAGCAGCCATGCTGCTTCATCCTGCGCCAGACCGGTGTGCCAGATCTATTCCAGCCACCATATCGAGCTTATGGCTAGCTGCTAGGAGACAAGGGCTATCCACCTGGCTCATGACTCCCCTCTGCAACCCCAACACTCGTGCCCAGCACTCATATAATGAGAGCCATGCTGCCACCAGGAATATCATTGAGCAGACCGTCGGAGTGCTCAAGCAATGATTCTGCTGCCTTGACTGCTCGGGATGAGCTCTCCAGTACTCGGCTGAGCGGGTGTCACTTTTCGTCTATGTCTGCTGCATGCTGCACAACTTGGCCATTATGAGGGTGCAGCCATTGCCACCAAGCATAACTCCACCATTTCAGGAGGAGGAGGAGGAGGAGGAGGAGAAGGAGGAAGAAGAGGAGCAGGAGGACCAGGAGGACGAACAGCAGCGATGGAGGAGGCAGCCACTCAATCAGCGTTCTGCAAGGTCGGTCCGTGACTGCCTCATCAGACTTCGTTTCCAGTAATTTCGGGTCCTCTTTCCGATTGGTGAGCACATCGCCATCATTCCATCATGTTGTGATTCCATACCACACCCCAGAACTGAAATGAGACACAGCACCAAATCTGCAACAGCCCAGTAATAAATTTATTAAAAACCATTAACCACATATATGCAACAACAATATTCACTAATCACCCTTGTGCAAACCCTTGCCTCCCCTCTTTACTGTCCCCTTTCCTAATCTAGTGCTCCTACGTAGTGTCTCCCCAGTGACTGCAGCAGGGCTGGTGGAAGGCTGCTGAGTGTCGGGCCCAGAGACTACAGATGGCCTTGCAGGACGCCCTCAACCAGTTCTGAGCCTGGAAGGCCCGGCTGTACACTGCACCACTTCAGGCTGGGCTGGCTGGATGACAGGTAGCGACAAGTGAAATGGCTGAGTGGCAGTGGTGGGATCAGGAATGCTGTCATCCTGAGAGAGGACAGCAGGCTCCTGCTCTACTGACCCACTCCCACACCCTCGGGGCAGCACCTCAGCATCCCTAGCAATCTGCTGGACCACAGATTGCTGCCCTGCTGCGACACTGTGAGATCCCCGGTGGACTGTGGTGGACCCAGCGCTGATGGCAGCAGTCAGATCTTTTGTGGTATCTGTAACGTCCATGTGTAATTGAGACACGGACTGCAGAAGTTGGTTATAACAGGTGTTTACTGAATGGAGACAAAACTGGAACTACTATACAAAGTTACTGCACATGCTTATATACAGGGGTGGTCACTACTGGTACTGCAGTATACAGGGGCTGCAGAATATAGTTCCTTCTTCAAGGTACATACACTATAATTCCTCCCATTTTAGCTAAACAGTACATAACATTCGATTAATAATTAAATAACATATTTACAATTACAGTTGCTATATACATTAGCTGAAGTTAAGCAATTATAAATTCAGTCTTTGAGGAGGCTTCCTGATTCTTTCCGGATAACGCCTCTTTGGGGCATCAGGTTCTTCTGGCAAAGTTGATTCGGGATCAACGTCGTTGTTTGGTTCGTCTGCTTCCAATATCACCGATTCTGAGGTAGATGCAATTGGTACTTCGGTTTCATCACCAGGTGTATAGGATCGTGGTGTAGATTTGACGTTTTCCAGTGACTCCAGAATCTGGTCAGCATGGCGTCTTACAATGCTCTCTCCAACGTCCACGGTATACATTAGAGGTCCTTGCCGTGTGCAGATCGTTCCTGGCTGCCATTTCTCTGTGCGGTAGTCCCGGGCCAAAACTGGTTGACCTATCTTAAAACTCCTGGTTGGCCTTTCATTCATATTCTGAAACTGCCTGTTCTTCACATCTCTTCTGATGTTTGGCTTAACCAAATCCAAGCGGCATCTTAGTCTTCGATTGAAGAACATCATGGCTGGAGTTTGGTTGGTAACCGCGTGTGTCGCATTCCGGTAGGCAAACAAGAAGTTATCCACCTTGTGTTGTAGGGGTATGTCTTCATTACACATTGCCTTGATAGCCTTCTTGAATGTTTGAACGAACCTCTCAGCCAATCCATTGGTGGCTGGATGATATGGGGCGGATGTGTAATGCTTAACACCATTGTTCTTTAAGAACCTCCGGAGCTCTTCAGACACAAACTGTGGTCCATTGTCAGAGCAAATCTGTTCAGGCAGCCCATTTCTGGCGAATATGGTTCATAAGGCTGTGATAGTTTTTTCTGTGGTGGTTGAGGACATTTTTATTACCTCTGGCCACTTTGAATGTGCATCCACTGCAATTAAAAACATCGAGTCCATAAATGGACCAGCAAAGTCAATGTGTACCCTTTGCCATGGAGATGAGGGCCACTCCCATGGATGTAGAGGGGCTTGTGGTGGGGAGTTTTGGACCTTCTGGCATCCTGTACAGCTCTTGGTCATCTCTTCGATTTCTCTATCGATTCCCGGCCACCACACAAACGCTCTGGCTAAGTTCTTCATTTTTACCCCTCCCAGATGACCCTCATGAAGCTCATTGAGCACTCTATCCTTCAATTTGGGTGGAATTACTACTCTGGATCCACACATCAAGGTTCCTCAGCACACTGACAGCTGTTCTCTTCTCGGCGAGAATGCTGGCAATAGTGGTTCGCCATGTGCTGGCCATCCCTTCACCATTAAATCATAGACCCTGGAGAGTGTCGGGTCATTTTGTGTTTCCTTTTCTATATTTGCATTCGTCACAGGTAGAAATTCAACTATGGTCGAGTGGAATATCTCCACAGGATCCACTGCAGGTGCTTCTTCCACCGTCGGCAACTGTCTCGGAAGAGGATACTGTACTGTGTGAAGGACTGGGTTCACAGTCACCTTGAAGTCCCCACAGATGCGAACCTTCCTTGGCTCCTCAGACTTATTGTTTAACGTTTTCTTCATGACAGGAATGATGGGTGTCACCCACTCGCTCCAGTCTACCTTAGTTAACACGCCTGCATTCTCCAGATTCTCCAGCTCTGCCTCGACGGCTGGGCGAATTGCATATGGTACCGGTCTTGCTTTGAAAAACTTGGGAATTGCATTCTCTTCTATTTTTATCGAGGCGGTTACGCCTTTAAGAGTTCCCAGTTCTTCTTGAAATACCTCTTTAGTGTTAGCCAAGATTTTTGACAATCGTCCAGGTGTGACGTCGTCATCCTTTTTACCAGCCACCGTCAGTGCCTGAATGGAGTGCCAGTCTAAACTTATTGTTCTGATCCATTCAAGTCCCAATAACAGCGGTCCACCATCTTGCAGTATGTACAGATACAATTTCTGTATTTCCTTGCCATTGTATTCGACTGGGGTATACTTTCTGCCCCGTATATGTCTTCAAGACAATGGATGTGTCTTTCAAGGGTATGTGTGAGAATAGCCGCTCGTAGTCTCGTCGATTCATGACGGCCAGGGCTGATCCTGTATCCAATTCCATTTTGGCTTGGGACCCTGCTATCGTGAAGGTGACCCAAATGGTTCGGTTATCCTCTTTTGTGATTACGTTGTGTAGTTTGAGACAGCTTAGTCTCTTGTTCCCAGGTTCACTATCGCTCTTCTGGTCTTTGGAACTACTGTCCGTCATCTTTTGTACTTTCCTGTACTTTTCCTTAGTAGTCTTTTTGTTGTCGTTAGTCTTCTTCCCGGACCTGCAAACTCGTGCAATGTGTCCCATCTTTCCGCATTGCCTGCATGTTTTGTCCTTGGACCAGCAGTCCTTCTGGTCATGGGTTGTTCTGTCGCAGCGATAACATTTTTCAAATCCCCGTGTCATTTCATGGGTGCCGTATTCCTGTGGCTTTTGCTGTATTTCTGCAGCTCCCCTTGCTGCTGCTTCGTACGATACTGCCACGCTGAAAGCCTTATCTAGCGTCAGCTCTTTCTCTGAGAGTAACCTCTTCTGGGTTCCTTCACTCAGGAGTCCACAGACAAATTTGCCCCGTAGGGTATCTGCCAGTCCTGCTCCGAACTGGCAGTGCTTTGATAGCTTGCGTAGTTCCGTAAGGTAATCAGCATTGCTCTCATCTTTATGTTGATTTCTCTTGTGGAATTTAAATCTTTCTGCTATCAGCAGCGGTGTAGGATTCAGGTGTTCCTGTAGGATATCAACAATTTCGTTAAAACTCTTCGCCATCGGTTTGACTGGAGTGATCAGGTTCCGCAATAGGCCGTACGTTCTTGCGCCCATTAAGTTTAGTAGTACCGATGCCTTTTTCTCATCGGCTACTTCATTTGCCTTGCAATATACTTTGACTCTTTCCACATACGTGGTCCAGTCTTCTATTGCATTATTGAAGGCAGTGATATTGCCAGTCTTCGGCATCTTGGAGATCTAAGATGGCGCCTCCCGCGCTTTGCCTTCTTCCCCAATTGGAAAAAATGGCGCCTCCCGCGCTTTGCCTTCTTCCCCGCTAGATTAAGATGGCGCCTCCCGCCCTTTCTGTCTTTTCCGCTGCTGCTAGCGCTGTTGCTGCTGTTTTTATGCCTTGATGGTGACGCCCTATGGTCTTCGCGCACTTCCCCCCCGCACTGCTGCCAACGCCGCTCTCCGCGGTCCCCATGGCAAACTGCAGCTCCTCGCGGCTTTCTGCGCTTCTAATTTCTTTTATTTTAATTACTGTTCCCATCGTCAGAGCAGACCCTATGGGACACTTTCCTCCCTCTTCTCGGGTCTGTACGCTGCCCGGCTTCGTAGCACCAGCCGCGCCCTGTGTGCTCTACCCTCTCTCTCTCTCTCCTCTTCCCGACAACGGTGCTCGGCCCTGTTGAAAAGCCACCCGATCGAGCTCTAGCCCACCGCAGCCTAGGAAGGATCAGTGTACTACCTGCCACCAGCCCGATTAGCTGGAACACCATAGACTGGAGAACCAAGCCCAGCTCTCGACAGCCTCTCCTGAAAATCTTCGAATTCGATGAATCAGAGGGCGGTTGCCCACGGTCGACGCCTGTTTCTTCTGTTTTTTTTGGTTTTTTTGGATTTCTTCCTTCTGGCCTCGACCTCCAACAACTTCGCTTCAGGGATGGATCCCCGTGAGGTGGTGCAAAACTATAGGTAAGTTCGGATCTGTTCGTCGCCAGTGTAACATCCGTGTGTAATTGAGACACGGACTGCAGAAGTTGGTTATAACAGGTTTTTACTGAATGGAGACAAAATTGGAACTACTATACAAAGTTACCACACAGGCTTATATACAGGGGTGGTCACTACTGGTACTGCAGTATATAGGGGCTGCAGAATATAGTTCCTTCTTCAAGGTACATACACTACAGTATCAAGCTGAGACTGCTTGAGAGCATTCTGAAACTCGATGGCGGCAACCATTGACTGCATTACAGCACTAAGACATTGCGTCACTTCCATCTGTGTTGCAATGGAAGCTGCCGCATCGTCCATGGCACGCGTCATGAGGTCTGGGTCGCCACGGTCTCTCTGGAAGTCCACTATCCTTTGCATAATGGAAATGATGGGCTCCGTGGTGTGCGCGCTGAGCTTTTTGCAATGCTGGAGGCGGTCTTCTCCACGTTCCTTACTCTTGCCGAGGGCTCTTGGGTGCCTACCACGTTGCCATTGCACCTATCATCTCCGTGTGCATGGCCATCACCCTTCTTGTGAACGCCTCCCCTTCAAGGTCCTCATCTGAGTCCTGTGCAGCAGAACTCATGCGTGAACTCGCCCTCCGAGGAGCTGGCTCCCGAGCTACCCTTTCCCCCTGGCCTTGCTGCAGCCCACTTGTCCCTAGTGCATCACCCAGTGCAGACCCCTCTACTAAACCTGCCTCTAAAGATCGCGTAGTGCCAGTACCTGAGGTGGTGCCTGCAGGTGAGAGATGCAGTGACACGATGCTTTGCTTCTCCTCCTCTTCTTCTTCCTCACTCTCAGTGAGGGGCTCAGGGATAGGCTGGTCATCTGATTGCTAATTATCTGAAAGCATGAAGGCACAAGACTCGCGTTAAGGTGAGGGCAGGGGGGCAGGAATGGAGCAAGGAATGCAGGCATTCTCAGGAGGTGGAAAGTGAGAAAGGTTTGTGGTGTGAGGGGGAAGTGGGATGAGAGAAGGAGAGGAGCTAAAGTTACCATTTTTGCCCCCAACCCGGGTCGATGTTGCCGACAGCCACGGCGCCTACCACCTGCTGCCCAATGGATCGCAGCACTCGCTCCTCCAGGTCTGAGAGCTGCTGGAGCTGCGCATCACCCCCGCCTGTTCTGTGCTGCTCCCTCCTATTGTGGGCCATCTTGGCCTGTAAGAGAAACAAATGTGAGTGAGTCAGAGTCCAGCTATGTGTTTGGGAGATATGCCTGCCGTCGTTGAATAGCTGTGATTGGAGGCAAGGCACGAGATGTGGATGTGAGTTTGAGTAGGTGAAGATGTTTGGTGGGTGAGTGGTGGTGGTATGGTTGTTAGCGCAGTGTGCACAGACTGAGGTTCAGATGCTGGTATGTAGGAGCATGTATTCATTGCACCTGAAATTCATTGACCACCCAACTGAGGTTGTTGAATTTCTTGCGGCACTGTGTCAGGCTGCATTCCACCACACTACTGGCTGAAACCTCCTGGGCCACTTCACTCCACATTGCCCTGAACACCTGAGGCGATGGCCTCCTTCCAGTGGCTGGGAACAGCATTGCCCTCCTTCGCTCCACTCCAGCCCCAATGCCACGTCTGTGAACCGACGAGCTCTCTCCCTGGGAGTGGGAACAGTTGCTCGCAGGTCGCCTCAAAGCCAGCAATGCTGAAAATGAGCATCTGCACAATGATGCAACCTCCCCTTTAAGAACTGGAAGGAACCAGTGTGAAGGATCATTGCTGAATGCATTGCACCTGAAATTCATTAGCACTCTGCTGGTAGTGCCCCTGTAGCACCCCACTGAGGTCATTAACACTTGATTTAGTGCCCCACTTCCTTCCTTCCTTCCTGGGGTGTTAGATTTAGTAGAAGTTCAGAATCCTAGCGCCTGGTGCTAAATTTTCAAAATTTCAAAAGTTAGCGCCCCAAACGGGGCGATACCTAATTTCACCCCCAATAAATTTAACGTAAGTAAAATAACAGTAATAAAGAAAATAATGGCACTAAAGAGTGAAAAATCCCCAGGGCCAGATGGTTTCCATCCCAGGATTTTAAAGGAAGTAGGTGAGCACATTGCAGATGCCCTAACTATAATCTTCCAAAGTTCTCTAGATTCAGGAACCATCCCTTTAGATTGGAAAATTGTGCATGTCACTTCGCTTTTTAAGAATGGCGAGAGAGGGAAACCAGGGAATTTTAGACGAGTTAGCCTAATATCTGTTGTCGGGAAATTGCTAGAGTCTATAATTAAGGATAAGGTGACTAAACACCTCAAAAATTTTCAAGTCAGAGAGAGCAGCATGGATTTGTGAAAGTAGGTCATGCCTGAAAACCTGATTGAATTTTTTGAAGAGGTGACTAAAGTAGTAGAGAGGGGAATGTCTATGGATGTTAATTATATGGACTTCCAGAAGGCATTTGATAAAGTCCCACATACGAGACTGTTATCTAAGGTAGAAGCCCACGGAATTGAAGGGAAATTATTGACCTGGTTAGGAAATTGGCTGAGCGGCAAGAGACAGAGAGTAGGGATAATGGGTAGTGTTAGATCCGTGATTCTGAGAGTATGATGCTTTTCAATAACCACACGGATGCTGTAACTTAACAATCAACAGGTATTTACTGGAGTAGGGTAGTCTCAAGACTGGGGTACAGAGGCATGCTCAAGGCTTATATACAGGTGTGGTCACTGCCGGTACTACAGTATACAGGAGCTGTAAAAGTAGTTCTCTCTTAAAGGTACATACACTACAATTCCTCCCCTTTTAGATTAGTAGTACCCATAATATTCAAATAACAATTAACACTTTAACATGTACATTAAACAACAATAGTCCATTTATAGATTCAGTCTTTGGGGCGGCTTCCTGATCCTTTCAGGATAGCGCCTTTCCTGAGGTTCTTGTTCTTGGTGCGGAGGCGATTCTGGCCCCTTTTCATCGGTTAGTTCATCGGGTTCCACTGCTACTGGCTCGGAGGTAGATGCTACCGGTGTGTTGGGTTCATCCCCAGGTACGCAAGACATGGGGTTGACTCATTCCTGTGACGCTAAGATCTGATCAACGTGGCATCTCACAATGTTCTCCCCGACATCCACTGTGTACATTAATGGCCCCTGCCTTGTGCATATCGTTCCGGGTTGCCATTTCTCTGTTCGGTAGTCACGGGCCAAGACTGGTTGTCCTATGTTGAAGCTCCTTGTCGGCTTCTCATTGATGTGCTGGAATTGTTTATCCTCAACATTTCTTTGCACATTTGGTCTGAGCAAGTCCAGACGAGATTTCAACCTTCGGTTAAAGAACATCATGGCCGGGGTCTGGTTGGTAACTGCATGTGTCGCGTTTCGGTAGGCTAATAAGAAATTGTCCACCTTATGCTGTAGTGGAATTTCATCGTCGCACATGGCCTTTATCGCCTTCTTAAAGGTTTGTACGAACCTCTCAGCCAATCCATTTGTGGCTGGATGATACAGGGCTGATGTGTAATGCCTTACCCCATTCCATCTCATAAATTTTTGAAACTCTTCGGACACAAACTGTGGTCCATTATCAGAGCAAATCTGCTCTGGCAAGCCGTTTCTGGCAAATATGGTCTGTAGGACTGCAATCGTTTTCTCTGTAGTGGTTGAGGACAATTTTATCACCTCAGGCCACTTCGAATGAGCATCCACTGCTATTAAGAACATTGAGTCCATGAATGGACCAGCAAAATCAATATGCACCCGTTGCCATGGAGAGGAGGGCCACTCCCATGGGTGTAGAGGGGCCTGTGGTGGTGCTTTTTGGACCTTCTGGCATCCTGAGCAGCTCTTGGTTAGGTCTTCGATTTGTTGATCGATTCCCGGCCACCACACATAGGCCTAGAAATTCAGTTGGTTGCGCCAGCCGTTAGCGCCTTAGGAGGAGTAGATGTCGGGCGCTAGGCGGGTAGCGCCCGGGCACAGCGCGAACTGCGCCTCGCCCCAACTTCACTAGAGATTTAGCGGCGGCGCAAAGTCTTTGCGCGCGCTCAGCTGCGCGTGCAGATCATGACGTCATTTCCTCGTGCAACGCCCTTTGTGCACCCCCAACCGGAACTTCAGTCGCACTGCCCCATTGTGCACCTGGCGCCCCTAGCGACTGTTAAGTGGAACGGTGCTCAGCCGATGCGGGGCGCGGGGGGCGCAAATTAAAGGGCACTCATCCTGCAATATAAAAGGCTGCCATTTTGCAGCACACCTTCTTGCAAAACGGATCTTTGGAGAGAGACCAAGGTAGATAGCTTTCTGCTTTGGGCCAACACTCGGACAGGTACTTCTGGCTTCAGGCCACAGCTTTACAAAAGTTTTTGCCTTCATTGACATCTCATTGTTTGCCAGCATACTATGGGGGCTGCAATGGGTGTCAACGCTGGCTTTCTCAATTACATCCAAAGGGCTCAGAGACGCCGTGAGAGACTGGCAGCCCTGGCTAGACGGAGAGGGGGCAACAGGCGTCGGCAAAGGAGGCCTTACCCACACAGGGTATACCGCCAGCAGTTCTCCTATCTCAACATGTCTGAGGAGCAGTGTGTTCGGAGGCTGCGATTCAGAAGGGACGTGGTCACAGAGATCTGCCAGCTGCTTGGCGGTGATCTGCAGCCACAGCTGAGGAGCAGGACGTCTCTGTCGGTGGCAGTGAAGGTGATGGTGGCTCTCAACTTTTATGCCACCGGCTCATTCCAATCCGCTACTGGGGACATTGCCAACATCTCCCAGTTCGCCGTGCATTGCTGCATCCGCCAGGTCACCAATGCCCTTTTCAAAAGGAGACGTCAGTTCATCTCCTTCTCCATGGCCCTTGCCAAGCAGCAACAGCGTGCAATGGGCTTTGCAGCATTTGCGGGCTTCCCCATGGTGCAGGGCGCCATTGACTGCACGCATGTGGCTTTGCGGGCACCTCTGCAGAATGCCGAGGATCACCGCAACCGGAAGGGCTACCATTCGCTGAACGTACAGCTGGTGTGTGACCACAGGCAACTCATCCTAGCTATCAATGCCCGCTTTCCAGGCAGCAGCCACGATGCCTTCATCCTGCGACAGACTTCTGTGGCAGACATGTTCCAGGCACAGCCTCACCCACGCGGATGGCTTATCGGGGACAAAGGCTATCCTTTGTGTACCTGGCTGATGACCCCGCTCCGTGCGCCCAGCACCCCTGCTGAAGAGCGATACAACGAGAGCCATCAAGCGACGAGGAACATCATCGAACAAACAATCGGCATCCTGAAGCAACGGTTCCGCTGTCTCGATCGTTCCGGGGGAGCACTGCAGTATTCGCCAGAGCGAGTCTCCCATTTCGTGGTCGTTTGCTGCATGCTGCACAACCTGGCTATCCGCAGGACTCAGCCACTGCCACCACAGATTGGAGGACCACCTGAGGAGGAGGAGCAGGAGGAGGAGGAGGAGGACCAGCACAGGAGGGAGGCACAAAGTGCAAGGGCCACCCGTCGCCGGCTTATTGAACGTCGGTTCTAGGCCCCCTCTCAGGGACTGGCTTGTGCCAATGTCAGCAGATGAATGTAGCCGCTCCACAAGCCCTCAGCCGAGCAGGCCAACCAGGACTTAACCAAAAAACCATGCACACTGCAATTTAACAACAAAAATTTATTGAAAACCTCTGCCCTTCCCACATTACATGCTCATGTGGAGAAGCCCCCTCCAAAAACACAAAACTACCAGTCTCGGCCTTACAAAAATAAAGATCGACACCAGTCTCGGCCTTACACAAATAAAGATAGACACCAGCCTCGGCCTTACACAAATAAAGATAGACACAAGTCTCGGCCTGACACAAATAAAGATAGACACCAGTCTCGGCCTTACACAAATAAAGATAGACACCAGTCTCGGCCTTACACAAAAACAACTGCACCAGTGTCGGCCTTCCAACAAGCACCAGGCATTTGTGCATACCTCTACTTTTTGCCCTGCGAGGGCGATGCCTTGCGCATCCTTGCCTGGCCCCTGCCCGCCCTGCTGCTCCTCCTCAATGGGAGCCCAGTGGCTGCAGCAAGGCTGGGGGAAGGCTGCTGAGGGGCAGATGGCGAGACGGCAGGTGCCTTTGGGGGTCGGCCTGCACCAGCTCTGGCCTTGGAGTGTCCGGCTGCTGACTGCTCCAACTCTGGCTGGGCGGCAGCAGTCTGTCCAGCAGCTCGTGGCAGCTGCAGTGGCGGAGTGGCAGTCTCGGCTGCAGGAATGGTGGCAACCTGGCAGATTGCAGGTGCTCACTGGTCGCCTGACACATTGGCACTCGCACGGGCCAGCACTGCAGCATGCGCAGCAACCAGCTGAAGGATAGATTGCTGGGCTGCTGCTGCGCGGCGAGTGCCCTGGCGATGCCTGGCTGATCCAGCGAGGGTGGCAGCAGTTAGTGCCCGTGTGGCCCTGGTCTGTGTCCGCATGACACAAGCCAGTGAATGGACGGCACGACTGAGCACTTGGCTAGAAGCCGACTGTGCTGCCGCGAAGTCCTACAGACTCGTGGCCTGTGCTGCCGCAATGTCCTGCAGACTCCTGGCCTGTGCTGCATTGATGTCCTGCAGACTCCTGGCCTGTACTGCATTGAATTTTTCCAGACTCCTGGCCTGTGCTGCACTGAATTGTTGCAGACTCCTGGCCTGTGCTGCCCCGAATTCCTGCACACTCCTTGCCAGTGACTCTATGGAGTCAGGCATCCTTGCCACTGCAGCCATGAGCTCAGTGTGCCTGCGCTCAGCCTGGATGGCCATTTCCTCTAGGAGGCGCACCTCCTCTACACTGACCGTCGCAGGACTGGAGGCCACACTCACCCTCTGGGGAGAAGTCCGCCGAGCTTCCCCACCCCTCCCGCGTTGCTGCAGGCCGCTGGGCCCCGGAGCTTCACTCTCCTCTGACCCTTCCCCCCGGCTCCCCTCCAGGGAAGACGTGTCCCCTACATCGCCATGGGCTGGTGCGGCTGAGGGTGGCACTGATGGGCCGGCTTCCTCTTCCTCCTCCTCGTCTTCCGAAGGGCTGACAGTGGCAGCTTGAGGGCCCGCCTCCTCACCTGGCGATTCACCATCTGAAAGCAGGAAGGCACAAGAGTAGCTTTAGAGTGAGGACAGGGCGGCAGCGAGGGAGGCATGAGTGGTGCCATTCACCGCATTGGTCGGACAGTGGCAAAGGATGCTGATCTGATGCGCAAATGGAACGAGAGAGGTCCAAAAGGTGATGCCCTTACCATTGGTGCCCAGAACAGGGTCGGCATCTCCAGTGGCGACAGGGCCAATCAGCCGGCCTCCCATAATGCGCTCCACACGCTGGTCGAGGTCGGAGAGCTCTTTGAGGTCAGGACGGCCTCCCCCGGTCTCAGTTTGGTTGCGCCGGTTGTGCGCAACCTTGGCCTGCAAGAGAAAGGACGGCCTCTAAGTACAGTGTGTAGCCCTGATCTTGTCTGCACTGCCTCCCATGGTTGAAAAGCTAGGACAGTGTGTAGCCCTGATCTTGTCTGCACTGCCTCCCATGGTCGAACAGCTAGGACAGTGTGTAGCCCTGATCTTGTCTGCACTGCCTCCCATGGTCGAATAGCTAGGACAGTGTGTAGCCCTGATCCTGTCTGCACTGCCTCCCATGGTCGAATAGCTTGGACAGTGTGTAAAGTGCTGAATGTGCAATTGATTTTCATGCCAGTCCCATAGCTGCTGGATGAGGGCTGGCCATGAAGGCTTTCAGGTCCCTTTGCCCATAAAGTGAGGTGCACATGCAAGGATGAGGAGGACACTGGAAAGGGTACTCACCCTGACAACCCGAGTGAGGTCGTTGAACTTCTTCCGGCATTGCACAGGAGTCCTGGCAACCACGCTGTTGGAAGACCTCCCTCCAGGCTTTCCGGTAGGCGCCGGGCAGCGGCCTCTTGCCACCTTCTGGGTACAAAACATGGCGCCTGCGCTCCACTCCGCCAACCAGCACCCTCAGGTCACCGTCGCTGAAGCGCTGCGCTCTCTCCCTGGCCTTCTCCATAGTCCTGGGCGTTGTACGGGTGAAGCTGAAGTGGTCAGGCCTAGGTTGAGGGCTTCAGTGTGCAGGGCGTGGCAGGGAAACAAATCCACCCTCCCCCTTTAAGAGATGACCGGCGCCAGAGTGTCTGCCGTCAATCAAGAACTCGCCGCACCTGCGCTGCGCCCGGCCTCGGGGGTCTCGCTCAGCACCGCCGGCTTAGTGCCTAAAGATAGTCGTGCATCGCCTGTTTTAGCGCTGCAGCAACCTCTTGGGGCGATGCGACTGAATATCGGCGAAGGGGGCGCGACTTTGCGCCAGGCGCAGACTTTAGCGGCCGCCCGACTTTACCGCCCCAAAAGTGGCTATACTGAATTTCTAGGCCATAAGCCCTAGCAAGGCTTTTCATTTTCACTCCCCCCAGATGACCTTCATGTAGCTCATTTAGCACTCTCTCCCTTAACTTGGGTGGAATCACCACTCTGGATCCACACATCACTGTCCCCTGGCATACTGACAGCTGTTCTCTTCTGGATGAGAATGCTGGCAACAGTGAGTCGCCATGTGTTGGCCATCCCCTCACCGTCAAATCATATACCCGAGACAGCATCGGATCATTGCGGGTCTCCTTCTCTATATCCGTGTTCGTTACTGGCAATCGTTCAATTATTGACGAATAAAATATCTCGATAGGGTCCACTGCTGGTGCTTCCTCCACAGTAGGCAGTGGCAGGCGCGATAGCCCATTAGCGTTTCCATGCTGTTTCGTGCCTTTATATTCTATTTCATATTGATTCACCCCTAGAAACAGGGACCATCTTTGTAACCGTTGTGCAGTCATCACTGGAACGCCCTTCTTAGGATTAAAGATGGAGACAAGTGGTTGGTGGTCAGTCAGCAAGGTGAACTTCTGCCCATGCAGATAGTGGTTGAATTTTTTGACTCCCCATACTAGGCTGAGGGCCTCCCTGTCAATCTGGGCGTAGTTGCGCTCGGCTGAGGTTAGTGACCGAGACGCAAAGGCTACTGGCCTCTCCAACCCGTCTGGGAATTTGTGCGACAGCACCGCTCCAATACCATAGGGTGATGCATCACATGCCAAACGAATTGGTAGTGCTGGGTTGAAATGGGCCAACACCTCTTTTGATGTGATCAATTCTTTACACTTCTGGAAAGCTCGTCTACGTTCGTCATTCCACTTCCATGGTACCCCTGTTTGCAGTAGGGTGTTCAGTGGGTGTAATACCGTGGATAAATTTGCTAAGAACTTATGGTAGTAGTTTACCAGCCCGAGGAACGACCTCAGTTGTGACACATTTTCCGGTGCTAGAGCCTTGACTACTGCCTCAATCTTTTCAGGGGACTTATGTAACCCCTCTTCATCGATGACGTGGCCACAATATGAGATCTGCTTCTGGAAAAACTCGCACTTGTGGCGATTAGCTCGTAGCCCATATTTCTTTAATCTGGTGAGCACCTTCTCCAAGTTGGCGAGGCGATCACTGTCATTTTTGCCCGTGACCAGGATGTCGTCCAAATAACACTGGGTCCCTGGAATCCCTTGCAGGACTTGATCCATCGCCCTTTGCCAAATAGCCGGAGCCGATGCTACCCCGAACATCAGCCAGTTGTATTGATAGAGACCTTTATGAGTGTTAATCGTAAGGTATTGTTTCGAGGCTTCTTCTACCTCCATTTGCAAGTACGCCTGGGCTAGATCAATTTTGGTGAAGCGTTTACCTCCAGATAGTGAGGCGAAAATATCCTCAATTCGTGGAAGTGGATATTGTACCGTGTGAAGGACTGGGTTCACTGTCACCTTAAAATCCCCACAGATGCGGACCTTCTTTGGTTCCCCAGGCGTATTACTCAACGACCTCTTCATTACAGGAACGATGGGTGTAGCCCACTCGCTCCAGTCTACTTTGGACAGTACTCCTGAACGTTCCAACCCTTCCAGCTCTGCTTCGACAGCTGGTCTGATCGCATAAGGCACTGGTCTGGCCTAAAGAAACTTTGGGCTTGCATTTTCCGCTATTTTAATCGTTGCTGTTATGCCTTTTAGTGTTCCGAGTTCCTCCTGGAACACTTCTTTTGCGTCAGTTAGCATTTTTGATAGTTGTCCAGGTGTGACGTCGTCATCCTTTTTGGCCTCAACCTTCAGTGCCTGTATGGAATGCCAATCTAATTGTATCTTCCAGATCCATTCACATTCTAGCAGTGGTGGTCCTCCATCTGGCAATACATATATGTCCATTTTAGGTATTTCCTGGCCTTTATATATCACTTTCACCCTTATTTTTCCTTTGGGGTAGACTTTTTGCCCCGTGTACATCTTTAAGACAATCTCTGTAGCTTTCAAGGGTATATGTGAAATTAGCCGCTTGTAGTCCCTTTGGTTTATGACTGTTAGGGCTGGTCCTGTGTCCAATTCCATTTTCACTTGGACTCCGTCTATCTTGAGTGTAACCCAGATAGTCTGGTGATCCTCCATTTTGGTTACCTTATGTAGGTTCAGACAACCCAGCTCCTTGCTTCCGGAGTCTGTGTCACTTTTCTGTTCGTCTGAACCACTGTCCATCACCTTGTGTACCTTTTTGTACTTCTCCCGTGGAGATTTCTTACTGTTGGTTTTCTTCCCAGACCTGCAGACTCTTGCTATGTGTCCTGCTTTTCCACACTGTCTGCACACTTAGTCCTTGAACCAACAATCCTTCTGGTCATGTGTTGTTCTGCCGCAGCGATAGCACTTCCCTGTTCCATAGGACATTTCGTTGGTGCCATATTCTTGCAGTCTCCGTTGTATCTCTGCAGCGCCCCTTGTGGCTGCTTCGTGTGATACTGCCATACTGAAAGCCTTGTCCAGCATAAGATCCTTTTCTGATAGAAGCCATTTCTGGGTTCCCTCACTTTGCAGCCCACACACAAACTTGTCCCTTAACGTATCTGCTAGTCCCACTCCAAACTGGCAGTGTTTCGATAGCTTGCGCAGTTCCGTTAAGTACTCAGCATTGCTTTCGTCTTTGTGTTGGTTCCTTTTATGGAACTTAAATCATTCTGCTATCAGCAGCGGTGTGGGGTTTAAGTGGTCCTGTAGGATTTCTACTATGCTTTCCAGATTCTTGTTCACAGGCTTCTCTGGGGTTATTAGGTTTTGCAGTAACCCATAAGTTTTTGCACCCATGGAATTTAACAAAACCAGTGCTTTCCTAGCATCTGGCACTTCATTCGCCCTGCAGTACACCTCAATACGTTCCACATATGTCGCCCAATCTTCAACTTCATTGTCGAACGTAGAGATATTGCCACTCTTCGGCATCCCTGGGTGTGATTTAACTGTCAAATATGGCGTCTCCCGCGTTTCCCCTTCTTCTCCGCTGGCACAAAATGGCATCTCCCGTGCTTTCCTTCCTTCCCGCGCTCGCCCTTCTTCTCCACTGCGGCTTCTAAAAATGGCGTCTCCCGCGCTCTTCCTTCTTCTCCGCGGCTCAATGGCGTCTCTCGCGCTCTCCCTTCTTCTCCCCGTATACACTGTTCAGCCCTTGAGCCCTGGCTGTGCTCTGCGCGTTTTTTTTTTTTTTTTTCTTTCTGTGCGCCTTTCCCGTTTCCACCGCTCGGTCCTGAACCTGGCTGCTGCTTTACCCTCTCTCTCTCCGTTTTGTTTTTCCTCGACGCCGCTCGGTTTTCAACCCCCGGCTGCGCCCTGTGCGCTTCACCCTCTATCTTACCCCGTCAACGCTGCTCGGCTTTTTCTCCGCCGTCGGTCGGCTCCAGCCGCCGCTGTCCGGGAAGGATCTGCGCTGCACCTGTCGCCAGTCTGTTGCTGATCGTCGTGGCTGGGGAACCAAGCCCGGCTCTCCACAGCCTCCCCTGCAATGTTCACTCTCTGCCGGACGACTGGGCGGTTGCTCGTGGTCAACGCCCGTGCTTCTGGCCTTGACTTTCTTCCACCGCCCTCCGGAGCGAATCCTTGAAGGGAAATGTAGAGTTGCAGGTAGATTCGAATCGACACTCATCGCCACTGTTAGATCCGTGATTCTGAGAGTATGATGTTTTTCAGTAACCACACGGATGCTGTAACTTAACAATCAACAGGTATTTACTGGAGTAGTGTAGTCTCAAGACTGGGGTACAGAGGCATGCTCAAGGCTTATATACAGGTGTGGTCACTGCCGGTACAACAGTATACAGGAGCTGTAAAAGTAGTTCTCTCTTAAAGGTACATGCACTACAGGTAGGTACTCAAATTGGCAGGATGTGATTAGTGGTGTCCTGCAGGGATCAGTGTTGGGGCCATAACTATTCACAATAGAACTTCGGGTCTCCACGGGTGAGTACGCATTGGGTACTCACCCGTAAGCCCAATGGAAGTGCCAGTTTCCTTCATGCACTGCGCATGCGCGGGAAACCGGCACTTCCGTTCCCCTGAATGAAGGGGTTCAGAGGGCGAATGTGTGCGCAGGAGAGGCTGCGCGTGCGCATCGAACTTAAGTTTTTTATTTGCAGGTTTTCACGTGAGGGTAAGTCTCCAGAAGTTACACATATAAAAAGCAGGCGTAAGGCCTGCTTTTTACAAGGTAAGTGGTGAAATAATTAAAATTAAAACATTTTTTCCACAGGTTTATTATTTTAAAATACTTTAAAGCAAGATAAGTTTATTTTTAGCCCCATTAGAAAATAAAATTATTTTTTCAAAAATTTAAATTATTGTTTAAAATAGTTACTTCATGTAATTTATAGTTTATTTTAAAAATGTGATTAAAAAAAAAATTATTTGAAGATTTAGTGATGTTTTGGGGCCCGTAGTATTTATAAGTTTATGAATGGGCATTCTCTGCTCCGATTGGCTCTCCATGGCCCACGTGATCCCGGGGACGCATCGAACTAACTGCACCCCTGGGATACGCAAGCACTGCGCGCCGGCAGTTGGAGCAGGCCCAGGATCGGAATTCCACGGGGGCACACAGCTCAACGGCCGGTGCGCAAGGTAAGTGCAGGTCAGGGGCTTACACCCGCGGGAAGCCCCCGACCCGAATTTCTGGGCCATTGGCCCAGAAATTCGGGTCACCACGGGTGAGTACGCACGGGGTACTCACCCGAGGGCCCGATGGAAGTGTCAGTTTCCTGCATGCACTGCGCATGCACGGGAAACCGGCACTTCCGTTCCTCTGAACGAAGGGGTTCAGAGGTCGACACGTGCGCGGGGGAGGCTGCGTGTGCGCATCAAACTTAGCTTTTTTTTTACAGGTTTTCCCGTGAGGGTAAGTCTGCAGAATTTAGAAATATAAAAAGCAGGCGTAAGGCCTGCTTTTTACAAGGTAAGTGGTGAATTAATTAAAATTAAAACATTTTTTCCACAGGTTTATTATTTTTTAATACTTTAAAGCAAGGTAAGTTTATTTTTAGCCCCATTAGAATATCAAATTATTTTTTTCAAAAATGTAAATTTTGTTTAAAATAGTTATTTAATGTAATTTGTAGTTTATTTAAAAAATGTGATTTAAAAAAAAATGTATTTGAAGGTTTAGTGCTATTTTGGGGCCGTAGTATTTATACGTCTTGACAGCTCTTCCTGTCAGACTTATGAATGGAGCATTCCCTGCTCCGATTGGCTCCCCATGGCCCATGTGATCCCAGGGGATGCATCAAACTAACTGCGCCCCTGGGATACGCAAGCACTGCATGCCGGCAGCTGGACCAGGCCCCGGATCGGAATTCCACGGGGCCTACAGCTCAACGGCCGCCGCGCAAGGTAAGTGCAGATCTTGCACCCGCGGGAAGCCCCCGACCCGAATTTCTGGGCCATTAAGTAATTCGTTAAAAAAAGGTATAGTGCCAGAGGACTGGCGGATAGCTAACATAATACCTATATTTAAGAAGGGAGATAGAACATGTCCAGGGAACTATAGACCAGTCAGCTTAACATCGGTGGTAGGAAAAATAATGGATCCCTACTAAAGGAGAAAATGGAAGAACATCTAGAAACCAAAAATATAATAATAATGAGTCAGCATGGATTTCAAAAGGAAAAGTCTTGCTTGACCAACCTCATTGAATTTTTTGAAGAGGTAACAGAGAGAGTAGACAAGGCTAATGCAGTAGATGTCATTCAAAAGGCCTTCAATAAGGTACCACATAGTAGACTAATAAATAAGGTCAGGGAATGCAGAGTCAAGGGACAAGTAGCAGAATGGATTGCTACCTGGCTTCAAGACAGAAAGCAGAGAGTAGGGGTAAAGGGTAGCTATTCAGAGTGGCAGAAGGTGGGAAGTGGTGTTCCACAAGGATCAGTGCTGGGACCACTGTTGTTTACAATTTATGATTTAGATTTTGGAATCAAAAACACAATTTCTAAATTTTCAGACGACACCAAATTGGGGGGGATAGTCAATACTGAGGAAGACTGCAATAAATAAAAAGAAGTCATTAAAAACTTGCAGAATGGGCATATAATTGGCAAATGAAATTCAACAGAGATAAATGTGAGGTATACATTTTGGTAGTAAAAATAGGGAGGTTACACATTTCTTGGGAAATACAAATCTAAGTGGGGTAGAGGAGCAAAGGAATCTCAGAGTACAAATACACAAATCACTGAAAGTATCGATACAGGTTAACAAGGACTTAAAAAAGCAAACCAAGCACTAGGGTTTATTTCTGGAGGGATAGAATTGAAAAGTAGTGAAGTTATGCTAAACTTGTATTGAACATTGGTTAGACCACACTTGGAGCATTGCATACAATTCTGGTCACCATATTATAAAAGGGATTTAGAGGCACTGGAGAGGGTGCAGAGAAGATTTACAAGGATGATACCAGAAATGTGAAGGTATACATATCAGGAAAGGATGAACGGGCTGTAGTGATCAATAACATGTCATTCTATAGTGGACACTAGGTGGAGCCATAGAGCTGCGTAGAGCTGTATATAGCTGTATGTATAAGACTACACTACCCAGCTGTATATATATTAAGACTACATTACCCATGAGGCAATAGGCTACCCACAAGGCAGGAGTCAAGATGGCAGCCTGCACACAGGAGCACACATGATGCATCTCTACAGATACTGTACCCAGAGAACGTGTACTGAATAAATGACTAGCTAGAAGCTAGCTGTGTTCATAATAAGAATGTCTAGTAATTAATGAACATAACATGGTACCAGGGTGGTGAAGATCTGCTGAAAATTGTGAAAAGCGACATGGAGAATTTGAAGCCACCAGAGCGTTTGAATCTCGAGGGAAATATCAACTACAATTGGCGGATTTTTAAACAACAATTCGAAATCTACATTGCAGCCATCGGATTCGGTACGAAGCCAGATGCAAGGAAGATAGCATTGCTGCTGACGGTTGCAGGCCCACAGGCGATAGAGGTATTTAATACATTTGTATTTAATCCAGTGGAGAACAGAGAAAAATTAGAAGATGTGCTAAAAAAATTTGATGCACATTGCTCTCCCAAAAAGTATGAGACGTATGAAAGATATATCTTCCGTTCTCGGACACAGCAACAAAATGAGACTTTTGATAGCTTTATAACTGATCTGAAACTGAAAGCACAGACATGTAACTTCTCTGAGATCAAAGCATCCATGATTCGTGACCAGATTGTGTTTGGTATTCATGATAAAAAAGTCAGGGAACGTCTGTTGAGAGAAACCGAACTAAATTTGGAAAATGCGGTGAAAATATGCCAAGCCAGCTAGCTAGCTCGAAAGCACGCGAAGACTTTCAGTGAAATCAATAATGATGCGATTGTAATGAGTGATAATGCTGCTGTCGGTGCTGTGTCCTACAAGGGGAAGAAACGTGGGCAGAACAGAAATGAAAAGCAATCGGAGGATGAAAGTTTTAATTGTAAACACTGTGGTTACAAACACCAGTTAAGACAAAGCCCAGCGTTTGGAAAAATGTGCACAAAGTGTAATGGAAAGAATCACTTTGCAAAACAATGCTTTTCAAAAGTAAAAACAATGAAAGGGCAACAAGTTAATGTAATTGAGGACACTGATTTAAGTGAGACATTTTTTGTACGAATGGTGTCGTGACAATATCAAAAAGCAGGAACTAAGTGTCACAAAACATATTTGAAAGTTCTCTATCTGAATGCACGTAGCATTCGTAACAAAATAGACGAGTTAATGGCACAAATAACTACATATGGGTATGATCTTGTGGCCATTACAGAAACATGGCTGCAGGGTGACAATGCCTGGGAATTAAACATACCAGGTTATTTAACAATCAGGAAGGACAGGCAGGAAGGAAGGGGAGGTGGGGTGGCTATGTTAATAAAGGAAGGAATCACTGTAATACAGAGAAATGATATTGGGTCAAAAGATCAGGATAATGAAACAGTTTGGGTGGAGGTAAGGAATAATAAGGGGAAAAAAACACTAGTGGGCGTAGTCTATAGGCCTCCGAACAGTTGCAACTCTGTTGGACGGAGTATCAATCAGGAAATAGTTGAGGCTTGTAATAAGGGAACATCTGTAATTATGGGGGATTTTAACTATCATATTAATTGGACAAGGGATGGGTTTCTTGAGCAGTATGTAACTGAACCGACCAGCGGGCAAGCAACCTTAGACCTGGTCCTGTGTAACGAGACAGGATTAATTAAAAATGTCCTAGTAAAGGATCCCCTTGGAATGAGTGACCATAACATGGTTGAATTCCATATTCAATTAGAGGGTGAGAAGGTTGGATCTCAAACAAGTGTGCTAAGCTTGAATAAAGGAGACTATGAAGGTATGAGAGTGGAATTGAGTAGAGTGGATTGGGAAAATAGGTTAAAGGGTAAGACGATACATGATCAGTGGTGTACATTTAAGGAGTTATTTTACAACTTCCAAAAAATATATATTCCACTGAGAAGAAAAGGGTGTAAAAGAAAAGACAGCCATCCGTGGCTAAGTAAAGAAATTAAGGATAGTATTCGACTAAAAACAAGGGCATATAAGGTAGCCAAATCTAGTGGGAGGATAGAGGATTGGGAAAACTTTAAAAGACAGCAAAAAATAACAAAAAGATTGATTAAGAAAGGGAAGATAGATTATGAAAGTAAATTAGCAAAAAATATAAAAACAGATAGTAAGAGTTTTTATAGTTATATAAAAAGAAAAAGGGTGGCTAAAGTAAATGTTGGTCCCTTAGAGGATGAGACCGGGAAATTCATGGTGGGAAATATGGAGATGGCAAAAACACTGAATGAATATTTTGTATCAGTCTTTACAGTAGAGGACACTAAGAATATCCCAACACTGGACAAACAGGGGGCTATAGGGGGGGGGGAGGAGCTAAACACGATCAAAATCACTAAGGAAGTGGTACTCGGTAAAATAATGGGACCCAAGGCGGATAAATCACCTGGACCTGATGGCTTACATCCTAGGGTCTTGAGGGAAGTGGCGGTAGGGATTGTGGATGCATTGGTAATAATTTTCCAAAACTCCCTGGACTCAGCAAAGGTCCCGGCAGACTGGAAAACTGCTAATGTAACACCCTTATTTAAAAAGGGCAGTAGACAGAGGCTGGAAACTATAGACCGGTTAGCCTAACATCTGTGGTAGGTAAAATTTTGGAGTCCATTATTAAGGAGACAGTAACAGGACATTTGGATAATCATAATTTAATAGGACAAAGTCAGCATGGTTTTATGAAGGGGAAGTCATGTTTGACAAATTTGCTGGAGTTCTTTGAGGAAGTAACATATAGGGTGGATAAAGGGGAACCAGTGGATGTAGTGTATTTAGACTTCCAAAGGCATTTGAAAAGGTGCCACACAAAAGATTATTGCTTAAGATAAAAAATCATGGGATTGGGGGTAATATTCTGGCATGGATAGAGGATTGGCTATCTAACAGAAGGCAGAGAGTTGGGATAAATGGTTCATTCTCAGACTGGCAATCAGTAACTAGTGGTGTTCTGCAGGGGTCAGTCCTGGGTCCCCAACTCTTTACAATCTATATTAATGATTTGGAGGAGGGGACCGAGTGTAACATATCAAAGTTTGCAGATGATACTAAGATGGGAGGGAAAGTAGTGAGTGAGGAGGACATACAAAACCTGCAAGGGGACATAGACAGGCTAAGTAAGTGGGCAGAGATTTGGCAGATGGAATACAATACTGGAAAGTGTGAGGTTATGCACTTTGGCAGGAAAAATCGTAGAGCAAGTTATTATCTTAATGGCAAGAAACTGGAAAGTACTGAAGTACAAAGGGATCTGGGGGTCCTGGTGCACGAAACTCAAAAGGTTAGTATGCAGGTGCAGCAAGTGATTAAGAAGGCCAATGGAATGTTGGCTTTCATTGCTAGGGGGATAGAATATAAAAATAGGGAGGTATTGCTTCATTTGTACAAGGTATTGGTGAGACCACACCTGGAATACTGCATACAGTTTTGGTGTCCATACTTAAGAAAAGACATACTTGCGCTCGAGTCAGTACAAAGAAGGTTCACTCGGTTAATCCCGGGGATGAGGGGATGGACATATGAGGAGAGGTTGAGTAGATTGGGACTCTACTCATTGGAGTTCAGAAGAATGAGAGGCGATCTTATTGAAACATATAAGATTGTGAAGGGGTTGGATGCGGGGAGGATGTTCCCGATGGTGGGTGAAACTAGAACTAGGGGGCATAGTCTTAGAATAAGGGGCTGTTCTTTCAAAACTGAGATGAGGAGGAATTACTTCACTCAGAGGGTGGTAGGTCCATGGAATATGCTGCCCCAAAAAGCTTTAGAAGCTACATCATTACATAAATTTAAAACAGAAATAGACAGTTTCCTAGAAGTAAAGGGAATTAAGGGTTACGGGGGGCGGGCAGGAATTTGGACATGAGTCTAGGTTCAGATCGGACATGGCCCTGTGGGTAGCGGAGCGGGCCCAGGGGCCATGTAGCCTGATCCTGCTCCCATTTTGTGTGTCTAATTCTGTTAGATTCAGGAGATGGTTCTGTGATAGTAGATTGGCGGTTAGGATCAGATCAGCCATGATCTTATTGAATGGCGGAGCAGGCTCGAGGGGCCGATTGGCCTACTCCTGCTCCTATTTCTTACGTTCTTATGTTCTTATGTAAAAGGATACAGAAAATGTGCAGCCCCCAGAAATGGACAATGCTGAACATAAAGTTAATGCAGTAAAAGAGGACAAATGGATGATCCCACTGCAGGTAAATGGAGCATTAGTTACCTTGAAACTAGACACTGGGGCAAAAGCAAACTTAATCAGTATGAGTGACATTAACAATATGAAAGAAAAGCCCAAAATACAGAAAAAGTCAGTACTACTGAAGGACTGTAATGGACAGAAAATAGATAGCTTAGGTGTATGCAGACTTAAAGTGACAGTCAAAGACAAAGTGCATCATCTCATGTTTTCTGTTGTGGCTGAAAGACTTGATTCGATACTAGGTGACAAAACTTGTGAAGACTTAGAACTGGTCAAGAGAGTCTACCGTATAAACTATGCCATAAGCAGACCAGATGACTCAGTTGATGAAGCAGAGAGCCCATCAAGGATGAAAAGGCCAAAGGGTATCCATGTCTTCAAAAAGCCTAGTTTCTCCAAGAAGAAAGAAAAAGACTTTAAGGTCAAAGAGAAGCCAAAGGAAGAAAAGCACAAAGAGGAAAAACACAAGGAGAAAAAGTCCAAAGATATAACCACAGCAGATGTTGGTAAGCAGTGGAAAGAGAAAAAGAAAAAGAAGAAGCCTGCACCAGAGCAGGAAGCAGTTCCGGTGGATACTCCTTCTTCCCTCAGGCCAATCTTTGGTGTTCCATTAGCCGAGGCTGCTGAGAGGACTATGCTGTATGATGGGATCCAGCTGCCAGCAGTTTTTCGAGAGTGCATTGACTACATTGAGAGTTATGGCATGAAGAGTGAAGGAAACACTGAAACCCTCTCCAAGCAAAGATCCCAAGGAGACTTCGATCTATACAAGAGCAGATTGATGACAATGCTGCAACTGCATCTTGTCATTCAACGCCAGAACAATCTCATGAAGGCACATCAGACTTACCCGTGTTGAGAAGATCCACACGTGAAGTAAAAAAAAGCCTGATAGACTTAATCTTTGAGTACAATGTAAAGCTTTGAAAATGTGTTGACTGTTTTGAAAATGTTTATGTTTATAGAGCACTAACAAAAGTGTTACTGATATTATCTTTATTGTTTTCTTGAAAGTTGATTGATATTGATTTTGTTAAACCTCAAAGAAAGGGGGATGTAGTGATCAATAACATGTCATTCTATAATGGACACTAGGTGGAGCCGTAGAGCTGCGTAGAGCTGTATATAGCTGTATGTATAAGACTACACTACCCAGCTGTATATATATTAAGACTACATTACCCATGAGGCACTAGGCTACCCACAAGGCAAGAGTCAAGATGGCAGCCTGCACACAGGAGCACACATGCTGCATCTCTACAGATACTGTACCTAGAGAACGTGTACTGAATAAATGACTAGCTAGAAGCTAGCTATGTTCATAATAAGAATGTCTAGTAATTAATGAACATAACACAGGCTGGGTCTGTTTTCTCTTGAAAAGGGAAGGCTGAAGGGTGACCTAATAGAGGTCTTTAAAATTATGAAAGGTTTTGATAGAGTAGATACAGAGAGAATGTTTCCACTTGTGGGGAAGAGAAAAAACTAGAGGCCATGAATATAAGATAGCCACCCTGAAATCAAATAGGGAGTTCAGAAGAAACTTCTTTACCCAGAGAGTGGTGAGAATGTGGAACTCGCTACCACAGGGAATGGTTGAAGCGAATAGTATAGATGCATTTAAGGGGTGGTTAGATAAGCATATGAGGGAAAAGAGAATAGAGGGTTATGCTGCTAGAGTTAGATGAGGAAAGACGGGAGGAGGCTCGAGCGGAGCATAAACGCCGGCATGGACTGGTTGGGCCGAATGGCCTGTTTCTGTATATCCTATGTAATCCTATGTACACTGATGAGACCCAGCTCTACCTCACCACTATGTCTATCGACCCCTCCACGGTCTCTAAATTGTCAAACTGCTTGTCCGACATCTAGTTCTGGAACGCAGAAACTTTCTCCAATTAAATATTGGGAAGACCGAAGCCATTGTTTTCGGTCCCCGCCACAAACTCCGTTCCGTAGCCACTGAATCCATTCCTCTCCCTAACATCTGTCTGAGGCTGAACCACACTGTTTGCAACCTTGGTGTCATATTTGACCCTGAAATGAGCTTCTGACCACATATCCACGGCATAACTAATACCACCTATTTCCACCTCCGTAACATCGACTGACTCCACTCTTGTCTCAGCTAATCCGCTGCTGAAACCCTCATCCATGCCTTTGTTACCTCAAGACTTGACTATTCTAATGCACTCCTGCCTGGCCTCCCACGTACTACCCTACCTAAACTCAAGGTCATCCAAAACTCGGCTGCCCGTGCCCTAACTTGCACCAACTCCCGTTCACCCATCACCCCTGTGCTCGCTGACTTACATTGGCCCCTGGTTAAGCAATGCCTCGATTTCAAAATTCTCATCCTTGTCTTCACATCCCTCCATGGCCTCGTCCCGCCCTATCTCTGCAATTTCCTCCAGCCCCACCCCCCCCCAAGATATCTGCGCTCCTCAAATTCTGCCCTCTTGAGCATCCCTGATTATAATCGCTCAACCATTGGTGGCCGTGCCTTCTGTTGCCTCGGTCCTAAGCTCTGGAATTCACTCCCTAAACCTCTCTGTCTCGCTACCACTCTTTCCTCTTTAAGACACTCCTTAAAACCTACCTCTTTGACCAAGCTTTTGGTCACCTGCCCTAATTTTTCCTTATATGGCTAGGTGTCAAATTTTTTGTTTTATAATACTCCTGTGAAACACATTGGGACGTTTTACTACGTTAAAGATGCTATATAAATACAAGTTGCTGTTGTTGTTATTGAACAGCTTGTGAGCAGCCTGCGCACTATCTTCCCGATTGCTACGCAGCCACACACGCTTGCGGCTTAGAGGGAGCGTTGGTTATATTTGCTGCTGGAGACATGTTTAAGATATCTTAAATAATCATCGGATTCGGACTTGATATCAGTGATCAACTTTCTTTATTTCAGATATTAATTACAATAAGCACCAGACAATACATACCAGGGGTCATAGTCTCAGGATAAGGGGTAGGCCATTTAAGGCTGAGATGAGGAGGAATTTCTTCACTCAGAGGGTTGTGAATCTTTGGAATTCTCTGCCCCAGAGGGTTGTGAATGCTGAGTCTTTGAGTACATTCAAGGCTGAGATAGATAGATTTTTGGACTCATGGGGAATTGAGGGATATGGAGATTGGGTGGGAAAGTGGAGTTGAGGTCGATGATCAGCCATGATCTTATTGAATGGTGGAGCAGGCTCGAGGGGACATATGGCCTACTCCTTCTCTTATTTCTTATGTCTATGGGCTGGATTTTGTCATTGGGGCGGGCTGGGGTCGTGTCATCTGCTTTTCGTGTTATCCACCCGATTCCAAATCGATGTGGGAGATTGATGCGATTTTCACATAATTAGGCAATTGAGTTCCAGCGTGTGGGAACCCATGGACCGTTTAGTTTTTTCAGTCTGAAACTCACCTCTAATGATGTCATCATTGCTGCTGCATTTAAGGTCTGCAAGAAGCCTTGCTTCTTCTGCAGACTGCCAACCTTTTGGCCTTTGCAGTGAGAGGGACCTGGAGGCAGAATGAGCAGCAGGAGACCTAAGTCTGCTCCCAGATTTGATGACGTCGCCCTGCAAGCTTTGGTGGAGGGAGCAAGAGTTAATAAGGAGGTGTTCTTCCCTTCTTCAGGGAGGAAGAAGCCTCCCCAGCAGACGAAAGCTGTGTGGATCCAGGTGGCCCAGGAGGTCAACTCGATGTCGATGGTCCGCAGAACCTGGCTTCAGTGCAGGAAGAGGTTTCTTGACCTTCTGCGCACTGGAAAAGTGAGTATGACTTTGCCATCACCCTCAATCTGATCCCCATTGCCTCTCCTCACCAGCACTCAGCTTTAGCAACCTCTTCCTCCACATCCCACTTGACACTGACATCCCTGCACCCTTACACATTCCCTCTCTCTCTATGGTCACATTCACCTAACTATTCGACTATGCAGCCCTCACACTCCCTATCACTGTGATGCTATGAAAACAACTTACAAAACACTGGGAGGGCCCTTGGTCTTGCCAACTCACTCCATTTTTGTCTCCTTCTAAGCATCTATGCTATGGATTCTCTACACTCACTCCTTCATTCTCACTCAAACTCCACTTGTCTCCCTCATTGCAGGAAAAGAGAGCTCACAATAAGAGGGAAAGAGCGAGGACAGGAGGAGGGCCACCCTCAGTAGCCCAGCTCACCACCTGGGAGAGGCGGTCCTGGACATCATGGGACTTGAGGACGATGCGCAAGTGGGGGGCGGACAGACGGGTGCATCAGAGAAAGCTGGTGACAGAATAGTTTTTTATCTCTCTCACTGACATTGCATGAGTCGCTGATAATGTTTCTGAAGCTCTAACAGATGGACTTATGATCATCTGCAGGATGCAATGTGTATGTAACCTTGGCCTCACATCTCTGACTCTTTCCTTTACTCCCCCACAGGACCATCGCAAGCACTCATCCCCACTATCCAGGAGAAACAGCCTGAGCCTCCAGACGCCTCAGAAGAAGCTGCAACCTCTGAGGGCGCAGCGTCAGCAGAATTCAGCCAACCCAGCACCAGCGCAAACACTCACACCTCGGTGGAACATCACGAGATAGAATACTGTTGTCATCTGATGTATCACAGCTCACAAGTGAGCATCAGCAGATTGTGGAGACAGGGACAGCAGTGGAGAGTCCTAGTTGGAGGGCGCAGGACTCTCGCAGCTTGGCTCAGCTGCATGTTGACCCTCTGCCTCTGGGTCCATCCAGAAGAACAGTGGTGCTGGAACTCCAGGAACAGGTGCAGGAGTCTCTGGCAGGTTTTGTCTCCAGGGCCGTTGTGAGTGTGGAGCGAATGGAGGAGTCCATCGCGAACATGAGCAGAGCCTTTGTGGAGTCATTGGCGCATGAGCACATCACCACGGAAAGGATGGCTACAGTAGATGAGAGGATGGCTATGGCCATGGAGGAGCTAAGTCGCCAGAGTGTAGAAAACATGGTGAGTGTTCAGAATAGACTGCCATCTCTGGAGGAGCGATGGTCAGCTGTTGAACAGAGAAACCAGACCTTCATGGAAGTCCTTCTGAGTAGGACTGCCAGTGCAGATACGGGTCCCCATGGCCCCCCTGATGTGCAGCTAGGTGCTCTCAAGCCACTTGCAGGCGTTGAGGGGTACCTGACCCATGAGAGGGAAGTTGGTGGCAGACATAAAGGAAGTGGGGGCTCCTCTCCAAGCTCTCACACTTCCATGCCATTGCAGAGTCCTCGGTCAGAGCCCCACCAGAGTCCACACCCAACTGAGATCGGCGTCTCAACTCCTGCACAGCCATAGGAAAGCAGACTGTTGACGAGCTCTCACAGGCTCGCAACCCCAGAGGAAGCTCGCCAAAGGTGTCAAGACAGAAGCAGCAAGAAAGTGAGCAAGGGACCTCCACATCTGCTGAAGCCAAAAGGGAAGCACCACGTAGGAGCACGCGTAAGGGAAAGACACAGCACAAATAGTCACAAGGGTAGTCACTTGGGTGAAATGTTGTGTTTATTTTTTAAATGCCATCAGTTGGTTATTGTAAATAAAATTTCTGATGGCAACTGTTGCAGTTGTGGCATGTGTCATTTTGCTAATGGGACTTCCACATTGAGGGCTTAGGATTACTTGCAATTGTCAGTATGGTGGTCAGAGTGCTAGGAATCCGCTGGTTCTTGGCCATTGTCGATGCTCTGGTAGGCAAAGGAGGCAAAAGTGCACGATTGGCTAGGCTAAGCAAATCTGGCCAAGATGAGTGCGTTCCTTGCACCCTGGGCAGCAATATTCTTGCGTACTGCTGCCGCTGGTTGATGGGCCTCTGCAAGATTTTCGTTTTCGCTCTCCTCCTCCTCCTCCTCCTCCTCCTCCTCATCTGAGGAGGATATGTGAGGAGCCACTTGGTCCTCAGGAATCTGCAAGCCACGACACTGTGCCATGTTGTGAAGTGCAAAGCAAAGCACGATGATCCTGGAGACCCTGAGTACTGTAGGGCTCCACCTGATCTATCCAGGCATCTGAAGCGCATCTTCAGTAAACCGATGTCTCCAAGTAGCCATCTGTTAAGTTGGTCTGGCAGACTGAATAGCGGAGGCACACTAGACTGGCACAGTATGAAGGAGTCATGGCAACTGCCAGGGTACTTGGCACAAACATGCAAAATTTCTTTCTTGTGGTCACACACCAGCTGAACGTTAAGGGAGTGGAAGCCCATGCACTTGACAAAAATACCTGGATTGCAATGGGGTGCCTTAAGGGCCACATGTGTGCAGTCAACGACGCCCTGCACCCTTGGAAAGCCTGCCAGATTAGCTAATCCAACCGCTCGCGCTGTGACACTAGCTTGATCCTTGGTGAAATGGATGTGATTGTGTGCGATGGCAAAGAGGGTTCGGTTACCTGCGTGATGCAAGTGTGTGCAGCCGCCTGGGAGATGCCGCTGATGTCTGCTGCTGATCCCTGGAATGAGCCTGAGGCAAAAAAGTTGAGTGCGGTGGTGACATTGACGGCCACTGGTAAGGCTTGTCCACTTGGTCCTCTGGGCTGCAGGTATTGTTGCAGCATTGCGCAGATGTCAGTCACTACCTCTCGCGAAAGTCGGTGCCGCCTTTGGCACTGCTGCTCACTCATGACCCTGTGTCTGTAGACCCTGTTTGGGGGGTATCTCCTGTGCCGATGGGCTTCCATGCGCTGGCCTCTTCTTGCCTGTGCATCTTCAGGTGGGTGAGCAGCAGCCTGGTGCTCCTGTTGCTGCTGCTGCTGTTGGTGCTGCTGTTGTTCCTGGTTCTGCTGGTGCTGCGGCTGGTGCTCGAGCTCATCTAATGCCCAGAAGGGGAGGAAATAAATGGCTCCCATGCTTCTGGTATATGCCTCAGTTGAGGAAGCGCTCAGTGAAGGTGGCGAGAGGGCTTTCCCAGGAGGTCATACTGGAGATGGGTGTCAGGCTCCAAACTTCCACAGCTGTGGTTAAGCCTTCTAAAAGTTCCCGCAGACCTGAGACAACAAAGTCCTGCCACCTGCAAATGATGGCTGATCAAATCTCCTATTTAATGGTAGAGCTGCAGCTAATAGTCAGCAATCCAATTGTGCTACCGCCAGGTTTCATCGCCGTGTTTCAAACCAGGTGTGTTTCACATGGGAAACGGGTTAAAATCGCAAAGGTCTTTCAAAATGGCATTATAGAGGCAATTTAGTGCTTGTTAAGGGCCTTAACGGCCTATCCCGACGGGATGGAGACAGGGCCATTAGACATGAATGAATTAAAATTGCTCGGAGGCGGGATGGAGGCGGGGATGGTCCTGCCCGCCAGTTTTCGTGATTTTAACCCCCCACATGCCTCCAATCCCGCCTCCATGGCTCAGATGATGATGATGAGGAGGAGGAGGAGCAGGAGGAGGAAAGCGAAAATGAACATCCTGCAGAGGCCCATCAACCAGCGGCAGCATTACGCGAGAAACATTGCTGCCCGGGATGCCAGGAACGCACTCATCTTGGCCAGATTGGCTTAGCCTAGTCGATCAAGCACTTCTGCCTCGCAGCTTCTTACCAGAGATGTCATTCTATTCAGAACACTCACCATGTTTTCTGCACTCTGGCGACTTATCTCCTCCATGGCCGCAGCCATCTTCTCGTCTACTGTCGCCATCCTTTCCACGGAGGTTAACATCAATTGCACGGAGGTTGCCATCCTTTCTGTGGTGATGCGTTCATGCGCCACTGACTCCACAAAGGCTCTGCTCATGTTCGCTATGGACTCCTCCATTCGCTCCACACTCGCAGCGACCCTGGAGACAAAACCTGCCAGAGACTCCTGCATCTGTTCCTGAAGTTCCAGCACCGCTGATCTTATGGATGGACCCAGAGGCAGAGGGTCGACATGCAGCTGAGCCGAGCTGGCAGAGTCCTGCACCCTCGGACTAGAACTCTCCACTGCTGTCCCTGTCTCCACAATCAGCTGATGCTCACTTGTGAGCTGTAATACACCAGGTGACAACACTACTCTATGTCCCGAAGGTCCCACCGAGGTGTGAGTGTCTGCGCTGGTGCTGGGTGCGCTGAATTCTGCTGACGCTGCGCCCTCAGAGGTTGCAGCTTCCTCTGAGGAGTCTGGCTGCTCAGGCTGTTTCTCCTGGCTAGGGGGGACGGGTGCTTGTGATGGTCCTGTGGGGGAGTAAAGGAAAGAGTCAGCGATGTGATGCCAAAGTTACATGCACATTGCATATTGCAGATGCTCATAAGTCCATCTGTTAGAGCTTCAGAATCATTATCAGTGACTCATGCAATGTCAATGAGAGAGGTGGTAATCTATTCTGTCACCAGCTTGCTGTGATGCACCCGTCTGTCCGTCCCCCACCTGCGCATCTTCCTCAACTCCAAAGATTTCCAGGACCGCCTCCTCCCTGGGGGTGAGGTGGGCTAATGAGGGTGTCCCTCTTTCTGTCATCGCTCTTTCTCTTTTATTGTGAGCTCTCTTTTCTTGCAATGAGGGAGACAAGTGGAGGTTGAGTGAGAATGAAAGAGTGAGTGTAGAGATTACATAGCATAGATACTTAGAAGGAGACAAAGATGGAGTGAGGTGACAAGACCAAGGTTCCTCCATGTGTGTTGTCAGTTGTCTGCATAGCATCGCAGTGATAGGGAGTGTGAGGGCTGCATAGTCGAATGGTTAGGTGAATGCGACCATAGAGAGAAAGGGAATGGGTAAGGGTGCATGGATGTCAGTGTCAAGTGGGATGTGAAGGAAGAGATTGCTAAAGCTGAGTGCTGGTGAAGAGAGGCAAAGGGGATCAGATTGAGGGTGATGGGAAAATCATACTCACTTTTCCAGTGCGCTGAAGGTCATGAAATCTCTTCCTACACTGTATCCAGGCTCTGCGGGTCATTGCTAAGGAATTGACCTCCTCTGCCACCTGTATCCACACGGCCTTGGTCTGCTGGAGAGGCTTCTTCCTCCCTTTAGAAGGGAAGAGCACCTCCTTATGTGCTCTAGCTCCATCAACCAATGCCTGCAGGGCCACATCATTGAATCTGGTATCATACTTAGCTCTCTCGCTGCTCATGGTGCCTCCAGGTCCCTCCCACACCAAAGGCCAAAAGGGTGGCAGTCTGCAGAAGATGCAAGGCTTGCTGTAGACCTTAAATGCAGCAGCAATGATGACAACATTGGAGGCGGCTTTCAGACTGGAAAAACTCATTTGCCAAGGGTTCCCACACGTTGGAACTCAATTGGACAATTAAGTTAAATTCGCATCAATCTCCCACATCGATTTACATTCGTGTGGATAACACGAAATGCGGATTACACGACCCCAACCTGCCCCTGAATTAAAATCCACCCCAAAGAACCTGCAAAGTGATATAGATAGGCTAAGTGAGTGGACAAACATTTGACGGAGTATAATGTGCGAAAATGTGAGGTATCCACTTTGGTAGGAAAAATAAAGCAAATTATTATTTAAATGGGGAGAGAGATTGCAAAATGCTGCAGTACAGAGGGATCTGGGGGTCCTTTCACATGAAACACAAAAAGTTAGCATGCAGGTACAGAAAGTAATTAGGAAGGCACATGGATCGTTGGCCTTTATTGCAAGGGGGTTGGAGTATAAATGTAGGGAAGTCCTGCTACAACTGTACAGGGTATTGGTGAGACTACACCTGGAGTACTGCGTACAGTTTTGGTCTCCTTATTTAAGGAGGGATATATTTGCATTGGAGGCAGTTCAGAGAAGGTTCACGAGGTTGATTCCTGAGATGAAGGAATTGTCTTATGAAGAAAGGTTGAGCAGGTTGGGCCTATACTTATTGGAGTTTCGAACAATGAGACGGGATATTATTGAAACATATATGCTGAGGGGGCTGGACAAGGTAGATGAGGAGAGGATGTTTCCCCTCGTGGGGGAATCTAGAACTAGGGGGCATAGTTTCAGAATAAGGGGTTGCACATTTAAAATGGAGATGAGGAGGAATTTCTTCTCTCAGAGGTTCGTGAACCTGTAGAATTCTCTACCTCAGAGAGCTGTGGAGGCTGGGTCATTGAATATATTTAAGGTGGAGATAGACAGATTTTTGAATGATAAGAGAGTCAAGGGTTATGGGGAGCGGGCAGGGAAGCGGGCAGGGAAGCGGAGTTGAGGCCAAGATCAGATCAGCCATGATCTTATTGAATGGCGGAGCAGGCTCGAGGGGCCAAATGGTCTACTCCTGCTCCTATTTCTTATGTTCTTATGTTTATCCACTTCTCCACAGATGAAGCAAGTGTAACTGCACGTGCAGTTGGCTTTGCAAATATGGCAGGCTTCCCAAGGTTGCAGGGCATCATAGACTGCACACATGTGGCCATTAGGGCACCCCATCACAACCCAGCTGTATTTGTCAATGCAAGGGCTTCCCTCCCTTAACACTCAGCTGCTGTGTAACCACAGAAAGAACATTATGCATGTTTGCGCCATGTTCCCTGGCAATTGCCATGACTCATTCATCCTGCAGCAGTCTCAGCTCTTCAATCCGCCAAGACAACTTTCTGGATAGCTATTTGGAGACAAGGGCTATCCCCTGAAGACGTGGCTAATGACACTGATGAGGAGGCCATCAAACGAAGCTGAGGAGCGGTACAATGTGAGCCACATTTCCACCAGAAGCATCATAGAGCAAACCATGCTCAAAATGCGATTCAGATGCCTTTACAGATCTGGTGGAGCCCTACAGTACTCACCAACCAGGGTCTCCAGAATCATCGTCGTCTGTTGTGCCCTGCACAACTTCGCACAGCAGCGTGGCGTAGCACTGCTTGAGGAACAAGTGGCTCAGTGCACAGCCTCCTCGCAAGAGGAGGAGGAGGAGGAGGAGGAGGCAGATGAGGGACACTTTGGATGTGCCAATTCCACCAGCACGCGAGCACATTGCTGGCCGTGAGGCAAGGGATGCACTTATCCATACCAGATTCGCGTGATGTGACGTTTCAAACACATATGGCTGGCACATGGAAATGAATGTCTGGCCGACCTTCTTAACACACCATACAGCATCTGTGCAATAAACTGTGGTTTTCTATCACTCTTGCCACCATCATTATAGATAAAAGGTGCCCTGACCCCTCACTGTGAAACTTCCATTTCTGAGCACACATAGGCCAACTCTTTGAATCTTTGCCATTGCTTTTCTTTAATACATTAATAATAACGATGACAAACATTTGTATCAGATGAAAACACCCAAGTGACTACCCTTGTGACTATTTGTGTATTAACTTTCTCTTACGTGTGCTTTTACGTGATTGTTCCCCTGTGGCTTCAGCAGATGTAGAGGCACCTTACTCACTTCGATGCTGCACCTGCTGTGATGCCTTTGGCGGGTGTCCTCTGGGTTTGGGAGCCCGGGAGGGCTCTGCAACAATCTGCTCCTCCTACGGCTGTGCAGGGGCTGAGACAGCCATCTCAGTTGGGTGAGGAATCTGGGGTTCTGACCAAGGGCTCTGCTGTGGCATGGTAGTGTGAGCGCTTGGAGAGGAGCCCACACTTCCTGGTTGTCGACCACCAACATCCCTCTCATGGGTCACCCGCACTTCACTGCTAGCAAGTGGCTGGAGAGCACCTTGCTGCACATCAGTGGGGCCATGAGGACTCGCCTCTGTACTGACAGTCCTCATAACGGGGACATCCATGTACCTCTGGTTCCTCTCCTCAATAGACACCCATCTATTCTCCATATCAGACCATCTATTTAGAAGAGTCACCATGCTCATTTGAGTCTGGTGATTTATGTCCTCCATGGAGGTTACCATCCTTTCCACGGCGGCACCTACATTCGCCATTGTGTGCATCACCGCATTGCTGATGTTTGACATGGACTTCTCTATTCCCTGCACACTCGCAATTACCGTGGTTGCAAACCCAGTCAGGGACTCCTGCACTTGTTTCTGGAGTTCCAACACCGCTCTCTTTCTAGTGTGCCTGTCTCTCTGCCTCCCACTTGCAGCTCCTCTGCACCTCAGACTATGTTGAGAGCAGCCTCCTCAGCATTTGTTAAAGTTGCGAGTGATGGTGGGCCTCCTCCTGTCCTCGCTCTCTCCCTTTTATTGTGGGCCCTCTTTTTCTGCAATGAGGGACACAGGTGGAGTTTCAGCAAGATTGATGGAGTGAGTGTAAAGATTACACAACATTGAAGCTTAGAGGGAGACAAAGATGGAGTGAGGTGCCAAAACCAAGATGCCGCCCTGTGCCTTGTTAGTTGTTGTCATTGTATAACAATGAGAGCGAGTGTAAGGGGTGCATAGTAGGATGGTGAAGTGATTCTGTACATAGAGCGAGAGGGATAGGTAAGGGTGCAAGGGAAGTAATGGAAATTGTGGAGGAGTAGGTTGATAATGCAGAGTGCTGGTGATGAGAAGAGATGGGAGGCAGAATGAAGGTAAGTGTGATGTGATATTCACTTTTGCTGAGCATAGCAGATCATTGTTCCTTTTTTGGCACTGCACCCAGGTGCATGAGCACAAGGACCTTGCACCTACATCCTCAGCAATTTGCAGCCAGGCTGCCTTTGTCCGCAGAGGAGGCTTCTGTGGAACATCCCTGCGCCCTCTTACTCCCTCCAGAAGAGAATGGAGGGAGTCATAATCAAATCTAGGAGCAGCCTTCGATCTTGCAGCAATCATTTTTACAGGACCCATTTTCAGGAGAAGCATAAACCAACTGAAATGCAAAGGCTACATGGGCCTCTTAAAAGCTCCTGAATGGAAGACGTCAGCAGGGGCGAGCAGCAGACCTGCGCCCACTGATTGGGCCGGGTAGTGCGCACGGCGGACTTAATAAGCCTAGTTAAATTAAAATCCTGATTTGGGAGTGGCTGAAGCCGGCAGCGGGACCGGAAGCCTCCAACCACTCAACCCGACTCCAATGCGCCTCCGATGGGAAAATCATGGCCGAAGTGTGTAAAACCCATCCACCTGCAATTAAAAACAAAATGGAGGGTAAAAAAGAGGCTTCCAGCCTCATTATAATATTTAAATTGACATCCCACCTCCTGGGAGCAGGTTGGTTGCCCGCTGCCGACCCGCCCCCATCCCGTCTCCGTTAAAACTGTGTGGGTGGGTGGGAATCTCATTTTTAACAATTTAACTACCCCCCACGACCCCAAACCACCCATTTTTTTAGGTTAAAATTACCCCTGTTGTTTCCCCTGGCTGGAGAGTCTAGAACTAGGGGGCATAGTCTCAGGATGAGGGATCGGTCATTTACGACTGAGATGAGGAGGAATTTCTTCACTCAGAGGGTTGTGAATCTTTGGAATTCTCTACTCCAGAGAGTTGTGAACGCTGAATCATTGAGTATATTCAAGGCTGAGATCGATAGATTTTTTGATTCTAGGGGAATCAAGGGATATGGGGATCAGACAGGAAAGTGGAGTTGAGGTCGAAGATCAGCCGTGACCTTATTGAATGGCAGAGCAGGCGTGAGGGGCTGTATGGCCTACTCCTGCTCCTAATTCTTATGTTCTTACTTTCTTATGTTCAAAAGAGCACTTCTTCCTGTACCAATGTGAATCTTCCCACTTCCTACTCCAGCCATCCTTATGGCCTGTCTGAGAGAAAGTACCAGTTAGAGCTAAATTATAGTTTGTTTTGTGCTGTGGTCCTTGTACTTCTCAAACCAAATTCATTTTGCGCCTTTATAATCCGCAAAGAGAGGAGACTTTCAAACTAACAAGCTGGACTGGATTCAAAAGCAGGGAAAAGAATGACTTGCTAATTCACAGTGCCACTGTCCCCCATTCATGTTTAAAGTATAATTTGTTAATTATTTTTGGATGTTACAAAATATTTGTTTATTAAGCCAACGAGTGATGGAAATTATTAATCTCCAAACATCGAGGGGTAATTTTGACTTTGGGCAATATTATAAAACAGGCGATGACACTTCAGCCACCAATTATGTATCTTTCCCAACTTTAATTTCATCTGATATCGGCCCTTTTTGCACTATCACCCAAAGTCAAAATTACCCCCAGCATGTTTAAATTATATTGAATTTTACAAAGATAAGGATGAGTTTTACATCTTGTAGAATGAAAACTTATACAACTTAAGCTGCTGACACATTTGTTCATTTGACTTACAAATCTGCCAGATCCCATGCACGGGGAGCATTTTAACCCCAAAAACGGGTGGTTTGAGGTCAGGCGGGAGGTTAAAGAGTTAAAAAACTGAACCCCGACCCTGAGGCGGGACACGGGTCAGCAGCCAATGTGCTCCCAGGAGGCGGGTAATCCAGTTAAATATTATAATGAGGCTGGTGTGCCTCATGGTGATCCACCATTACAAATTTAACTCTGGTTGGTTGGGTTTCCCAGGCCGCGGGGAACTGTCAGCTAAAGTAAGGCAAGGACTGCTGGGCCCAGGAGGTAAGTGCTTCACCTACCCCCCACGATCAGAGACCCCCAAGGCCTCCGATCTCCTCCCCCAGGCCTCTGATTCCCCCCCCCCCCACGAGGCCTCCGATCTCCCACATGGTCTCTGATTCCCACCCCCCCCCCACGAGGCCTCCGATCTCCCACACTGCCTCGCCTCTCCCGAGGCCTCCGATCTCCTCCCCCAGACCTCTGATTCCCCCCCCGCCACGAGGCCTCCAATCTCCCACACGGCCTCGACTCTCCCGAGGCCTCCGATCTCCTCCCCCAAGGCCTCTGATTCCCCCCCCCCGCCACGAGGCCTTCCGATCTCCCACATGGCCTCTGATTCCCACCCCCCCACGAGGCCTCTGATCTCCCACACAGCCTCCCCTCTCCTGAGGCCTCTGATCTCCTCCCCCAAGCCTCTGATTCCCCCCCCCGCCACGAGGCCTCCGATCTCCCACATGGCCTCTGATTCCCCCCCGCCACGAGGCCGCCAATCTCCCACACGGCCTCGACTCTCCCGAGGCCTCCGATCTCCTCCCCAGGCCTCTGATTCCCAACCCCCCCGACGAGGCCTCCGATCTCCCCCATGGCCTCCCCTCTCCTGAGGCCTCTGATCTCCCACACAGCCTCCCCTCTCCTGAGGCCTCTGATCTCCTCCCCCAAGCCTCTGATTCCCCCCCCCGCCACGAGGCCTCCGATCTCCCACATGGCCTCTGATTCCCCCCCCCCCCACGAGGCCTCCAATCTCCCACACAGCCTCGCCTCTCCCGAGGCCTCCGATCTCCTCCCCCAGGCCTCTGATTCCCAACCCCCCCACGAGGCCTCCGATCTCCCCCATGGCCTCCCCTCTCCTGAGGCCTCTGATCTCCTCCCCCAGGCCTCTGATTCCCCCCCCCCCCCCCCATGACGCCTCCGATCTCCCACACGGCCTCCCCTCTCCCAAGGCCTCTGATCTCCTCCCCCAGGACTCTGATCCCCCCCCCTCCACGAGGCCTCCGATTACCCCCTGGCCTCCCCTCCCCCGAGGCCTCCGATCGCCTTCCTGGCCTGCCCCTTCCAGCCCCGCTGCTTCTCCGGCCCCCCACCAGCCCCTCCCCCACCGCCCCCACCACCCGATACTCCTCCGGCCCCGATCCTTCCCACTGCCCCCCGCCACCCGACGCTCCTCCAGCCCTGATATCCTGACCCCAATCCACTTCCCCCTCCTCCGCATGCTCCTCCGGCCCTGATCCTCCCCCTCCCCCGATGCTCCTCCAGCCCCGATCCCCTGGCCCCGATCCACCTCCTCCTCCCCCGATGCTCCTCCAGCCCCGATCCCCTGGCCCCGATCCACCTCCGGCCCCCGACCACCGCCCTCCCTCAGATCCCTCCTTCCCTCCTTTCTGCGGTTTAGTACAGCAGGCCTACCCAGCCACAGCTAGTCATCCTCTCCATCTGCCTGGCTGCGGGCGAGAATCGGTGCTTTGAAATGTTAATCATTAATTTCGGCAAGGCCTACGGGAAACGCGTTCTCCCGGGTTTCCCGACCGCTTTCCAACCCCCTGCTCCCAACTCACCGCCAGATTAAAATTCCCCATAGTTTCCCCAAAGTAACACTAATTAAATTAAACATTCAGCTAATGAACCAGCATGCTTAACAGAATTGTGTTGAACATCATACCAGGAAATTAATTTCCTAGTATTTAATTCCAGCAGATGGTACCAGGCTTGCCTTTTAATGTCTAAATATATAGCTTGTTGCTAGAAATTAATAAATGGAGCTATTGCTTTGTTGTTATATAATGTGATTATAATGGCTTTAGGCACCCTTTGCATAACTTTCCATGTTAGCCGGAAATGTAAGTTTTCCTTTTATATCTGTTTTATCACCTGCTGTGACCTTGCAGCAGAACCAGCATGTCTGAGCAGAAAAATGTTATCCACATTCTTAGCTGTTTTTCTCATCCGTCGCCTCTTTCATGAATTACTCCTGCTAAGTGCAGTTACGTATTATGTTAGCATGTGATACTTGTCCCTATCAGTTGATAGCCTTAATTAATGTGAATTCTGGCTGTGGATTCAATGTACTTTGGATCTTAATTCTCAGCATTGTATCTCTAATGTTATAAAAGAGGGATAACATGCAGCTCAGATGTCAAATAGGATTCTTGCCAGCAATTAATGTTTTTATCCCAGGGCTTTGTGGGTTTTAAAAACTGTAAACCCATTTTCTCAAAATGTAAATAATTATTTTTTTCCTAACCCACGTGTTAATTTTTGAAACTTCAAGAAGCTATATTGTCAGTTATATAACATGCCAGGAATTTCTGATGTGAATAAAGTGGCCAATTGGCAGCATCACAATAAATGAGGATAGAAACAGCACTTATGCCATTTTTCTGGGGTTTCTGAAAAATTTGTGGCAGCTGAGGAGAACACCTGCAGAAATTCACTCGCACAATCGAGCCTTATCCTTCAGTGCTTCATTGTCAAAAGAAGTATTACATTGCCGGAAGTGCTCTCTTTTGGATGAATCTTTATTCCAAGATTTAGGTAGATGTAAAAGATTCTGTGGCACTATTCAAAGTAGAAAAGTAAGGAGTTCTCATGTTGTCATTGCCAACATTCCTCCCTCAACCTACACTAGAAAAACAGATTAACTGGTCACTTTGCTGTTTGTGGGACTTAGCTGTGTGCAAATTTGCTGCTGCATTTGCCTCCATAACAACAGCGAATAGATTTCAAAATAATTCATTGGCTTTGAACAGCTTTGTGCGATAGAGGGAGAGATCTGCAAACAGTTCAGAAACATGCAAGAACGATGGGGCAATATTATTGGGTGAATTTAATTATTCTAAAATAGATGTGTTGCACGTGTAGATTTTTAAATTTTTGCGCGGCAAGTTGCATAGACATAGAAACATAGAAGATAGGAGCAGGAGTAGGCCATTTGGCCCCTCGAGCCTGTTCCGCCATTTAATGAGATCATGGCTGATCATCCAAATTCAGTACCATGTCCCTGCTTTCTCCCCATATCCCTTGATCCCTTTACTCTTAAGAAATATATCTAACTCCTTCTTGAATATATTTAATGAATTGGCCTCAACTGCCTTGTGTGGTAGAGAATTCCACAAGTTCACCACTCTCTGGGTGAAGAAATTCCTCCTCATCTCAGTCCTAAATGGCTTACCCCTTATCCTTAGACTGTGTCCGTTGGTTCTGGACACCCCCGCCATCGGGAACATCCTTCCTGCATCTAGTCTGTCTAGTCCTGTTAGAATTTTATAAGTTTCAATGAGATCCCCTCTCATTCTTCTAAGCTCTAGCGAATATAAGCCTAATCGACCCAATCTCTTCTCATACGTCATTCCTGCCATCCCAGGTATCAATCTGGTGAATCTTCGCTGCACTCTCTCCATGGCAAGAACATCCTTCCTCAGATAAGGCGACCAAAACTGCACACAATACTCAAGGTGTGGTCTCACCAAGGACCTGTACAGCTGCAGCAAGACATCTTTGCTCCTGTACTCGAATCCTCTCGCTATGAAGGCCAACATAACATTTGCCTTCTTAATCATCTGCTGCACCTGCATGCTTACCTTCAGCGACTGATGCACAAAGACACCCAGGTCTCGTTGCACTTCCCTTTTTCCCAATCTATTGTCGTTCAGATAATATTCTGTCTTCCTGTTTTTGCCACCAAAGTGAATAACCTCGCGTTTATCCACATTATACTGCATTTGCCATGCATCTACCCAATCACCCAACCTGTCCAAATCATGCTGGAGTTTCTCCGCATACTCCTCACAGCACACACACCAACCCAGATTTGTGTTGTCTGCAAACTTGGAGATATTACATCTAGTTCCCTCGACTAGATCATTTATATATATTGTGAATAGCTGGGGTCCTAGCACCTTTCCCTGCGGTACCCCACTAGTCACTGCCAGCCACTCGGAAAATGACCCGTTTATTCCAACTCTTTGCTTCCTGTCTGCCAACCAGTTCTCTGTCCAAGACAGTACCTTACCCCCAATCCCATGTGCTTTAACTTTGCACGCTAATGTCTTATGCGGGACCTTATCGAAAGCCTTCTGAAAGTCCAAATACACCACATCCACTGGTTCTCCCTTATCTATTCTACCAGTTACATCCTCAAAAAATTCTAGTAGATTAATCAAGCATGATTTACCTTTTGTAAATCCATGTTGACTTTGTCCGATCCTGTCACTGTTTTCCAAGTGCTCTGCTATTACATCTTTTATAATGGACTCTAGCATTTTCCCCACTACCGATGTCAGGCTTACCGGTCTATAATTCCCCATTTTCTCTCTACCACCTTTTTTAAATAGTGGGTTTATATTAGCTACCCTCCAATCCATGGGAAATGTTCCAGAGTCTATAGAATTTTGGAAGATGACCAGCAATGCATCTACTATTTCTAGGGCCACTTCCTTAAGTACCCTAGGATGTAGACTATCAGGCCCTGGGAATTTATCGGCCTTCAATCCCATCAATTTCCCTAACACCATTTCCCTACAAATACTGATTTCATTCAATTCCTCCCTCTCATTAGACCCTATGTTCCCCGACATCTCTGGGAGGTCATTTCTGGCCTCCTTTGTGAAGATAGAACCAAAGTATGTATTTAATTGGTCAGCCATTTCTTTGTTCCCCATTATAAATTCCCCTGATTCTGACTGCAAGGGACCTACACTTGACTTCACCAATCTTTTTCTCTTCACATATCAATAGAAGCTTTTACAGTCAGTTTTTATGTTCCCTGCAAGCTTACTCTCATAATCTATTTCTCTCTCTTAATTAATCCCCTTGTCCCCTTTGCTGAATCCTAAATCCAATCCTCAGGTTTGCTGCTTTTTCTGGCCAAATTATATGCTCTCTCCTTGGATCTTATGCTATGCCTAATTTCCCTTGTTAGCCATGGTTGAGTCACCTTTTTTGTTTTATTTTTATGTCAAACAGGGATGAACAAATTCTGTAGTTCATCCATGCGATCTTTAAATGTTTGCCATTGCCTATCCACTGTCAACCCTTTAAGTAACGTTCCCCAATCCATCCTAGCCAACTCGTGCCTCATACCAACATAGTTTCCTTTATTTAAATTCAGGACCCTAGTCTCTGAGTCAATTACTTCACTCTCCATCTTAATGAAGAATTCCTTCGTATTATGATCGCTCCTCCCCATGGGGCCTCGCACAACAAGATTGCTAATTAATCCTTTCTCATTACATAATACCCAGTCTAAGATGGCCTGATCTCTAGTTGGTTCCTCGACATTTTGGTCCAGGAAACCATCCTGTATACACTCTAGGAATTCCTCCTCCACAGTATTGTTACTAATTTGGTTAGCCCTTATTGCACGCATCTCTAATTTCCCATTTAATGCTATCCCCAACCTCAGCATTACTGTTTGCGGGTCTGTATACAATTGCCACTAACGTTTTCTGCCCCTTGGTAATTATCAGCTCTGCCCATATAGATTCCACAACATCAGAGCTAATATCCTTCCTTACTACTGTGTTAATCTCCTCTTTAACCAGCAATGCTACCCCACCTCCTTTTCCTTTTTTCCTGTCCTTCCTGAATATTGAATACCCCTGGATGTTGAATTCCCAATCTTGGTCACCCTGGAGCCATGTCTCCGTAATCCCAATTATATCATATCCGTTTACATCTATTTTCAATGATGCCCTGCACCCTTGGAAAGTCTGCCAGATGAGCTAATCCAACCGCTCGCGCCGTCACATTTGCGCGATCCCTGGTGAAATGGATGTGATTGTGCGTGAGGGCAAAGAGGGCATCGGTTACCTGCGTGATGCAAGTGTGAGCGGCCGCCTGGGAAATGCCGCTGATGTCTGCTGATGATCCCTGGAATGAGCCTGAGTAAAAAAAAGTTGAGTGCGGTGGTGACTTTGATGGCCACTGGTAAGTAGTGTCCACCTGGTCCTCTGGGCAGCAGGTCTTGCTGTACCATTGCGCAGATGTCAGTCACTACCTGTCGCGAAAGTCGGAGCCGCCTTTGGCACTGCTGCTCAGTCATGTTGAGGTAGCTGACCCTGTGTCTGTAGACCCTGTTTGGGGGGTATCTCCTGCGCCGACGGGCTTCCATGCGCTGGCCCCTTCTGGCCTGTGCTGCCTCAGGTGGGTGAGCTGCAGCCTATCGCTCCTGCTCCTGCTGCTGCTGCTGCTGCTGTTGCTGGTGCTGCTGTTGTTCCTGGTTCTGCTGCTGCCGTGCCTGCTGCTGGAGGTCCTCCAATGCCAAGAAGGGAAGGAAAAAAAGGCCTCCCATGCTTCTGGTAGATGCCTCAGTTGAGGAAGTGCTGAGTGAGGGTGGCGAGAGGGGTTTTGCAGGAGGTCACACTGGAGAAGTGTGTGAGGCTCCAACCTTCCACAGGTGTGGTTAAGCCTGGTAAAAGTTGCCCCAGGCCTGAGACAGCAAAGTCCTGCCACCTGCAAATGATGACTGATCAAATCTCCTCTTTAATGGTTGACCTGCAGCTGATAGTCAGCAAGCCAATAGTGCTCATGCCAGGTTTCACAGGTGTGATCCCCACCAGGTGTGTTTTACGTGGGAAAAGGGTTAAACAGGCAAGGGCCTGTTAAAATGGGATTATAAAGGCCAATTAGTGCTGTTTAAGGCCCCCAAAGACCAGTCCCGCCTGTTGCAGGCGGGACTGATTCGGGACCATCAGACACGCCTGGGTTAAAATGGCTAGGTGTTGGGAATCAGGCGGGGGGGTCCCGACCCCCAGATTTTGCGATTTTAACCCCCCACAGGCCTAAAAGCCTGCCTGACGGCTGAGTTAAAATTGAACCCATAGGCCTAGAAATTCAGTGCCCTTAGCACCGATTTTGCGGCGCTAGAGGGCCTAGCGCTGCAATTGGCGCCGGTTCCTAAATTGCCTGGGGCCCTTCCGCGGCGGTAGACCGGTAGCGCTGCGCCGGCACCGATGACGTCATCGGTGTGCGCAGCGTCCCGGTTGCCGTGGTAACCCGGCCCCAAGCCGAAATTCAGTTGCGGCCGCCTCGCCAGTGGCAGCCGCAACTAAGACTCCGGCAAACGAGTGTTGCCGGAGTCTGCGCCGGCGCTTTAAGGAGGCGCGGCGGCCGGCCGCTTTCCCGCCGGCCGCCTGCCCGCAGCTCCCTCCCCGGACTTCTCCCCCCCCCCCCCCCGTGGAACAGATGCAAGCCCGGCACTTGTCCGAGGTGCCGGGCTCATTTTTGAGGACATTTGCGCGGGCCGCGGCCGGGTGCAGGCAGCTCCTCCTTAACGGAAGGAGGAGGCCTGCACTTCCCGAGCCTGCCGCACCGCAGCGGGCGCCGCAGCGCCGGAATAGCGCCGCAATGCGGCGCGTTGCGCCAGTTTTCAGGCGCTAAAACCCTTCAGTAGCGCCGGCAGCCGTTTGGGCGCGGCGCTACTGAATTTTTGGCGCGCGCAAAGGGACTTAGCGCCGGCGCTAACTTCCGGCGCTAAAGCCCTGGCGCAGCGCAAACTCAATTTCTAGGCCATAATTTCTATACTAATAATGAAACTGTAATACTTTTCTTTCTATTCTGCAAGATTTGTATATTGCTGCCTTTAAAACTGTTTCTGGGAAACTTCTTCCAGAATATTTATGTAAGTCACCATTAAAGCCAGTAACAACATTATGTGGTTTGAAAGCATACTATTCTATTCTCTAAGTCTCCTGCTAATGTGGATTATTTAATTTGGAGACTATTCCCAATTATATTCTTTCTACCATTACAAGTTTATGGGCATTTATTGTGGATAATTGCTTTTAAATGATTTATCTCTAAAAGTACTGCTATATTTAAAGGAGCAATATTCTTCAGTTTGAATTAATGGTAGTGGAATAGCTAACATTGTACAAAAACAAAATACTGCAGATGCTGGAAATCTGAAATAAAAAAAGAAAATGCTGAAAATACTCAGCAGGTCAGGCAGCATCTGTGGAGAGAGAAACAGAGTTAACGTTTCAATTCTGACGAAGGGTCATCGATCTGAAACGTTAACTCTGTTTCTCTCTCCATAGATGCTGCCTGACCTGCTGAGTATTTCCAGCATTTTCTTTTTTTATTATAGCTAACATTATAGTTTGACCACCGAACAACTGCCAATTAAAAACCTGCAATACATGTCAACTGTGGACTGTGGCTTGCGGTGATTTTATCACTACGATTATCTTTTAGTGCAGATATCATTAGAGATAAAGTACTCTGCCCTCAGCTTCCTACACTGTTCCAATGAAGCTCAATGGAAGCTTGAGAAAGAACACCTCGGCCTAGAAATTCAGTGGGCTGCGCCACCCGTTAGCGCCTTAAGAGGGCGCTAAGTGGGTCGGAAGCCACTGGCCACGTCTCCCGCTAAATTTAGCGGGACGCTAATGGCGGCGCTAGCCGTTAGCGCTGCACTGCTACCGATGACGTCATCGGTGTGCGCAGTGCCCCGCTACCGCCCCGATCGCGATATTTAGTTGCGTCCCCTGCTTTAACGCCGGACGCTATTTGTGAACAGTTCAGGGGGCCTGCCTGCGGTGGTAGAGGCGCTAATTAAAGGAGAGGTGCGGGGCGGCCATTTTTTTTGCTGGCCGCCTGCCAGCACCTCTCCGCGCTGCCGTCCCCGGCCTCCTGAGCCGCCCCGCCCCCCCCCCGCGGAGTGCCGACTGCGTTCCAAGAGCCCGGCACTTCTCCTCGGTGCCGGGCTCTTTTGCCGGCACTCACGATCCTCGATCGCGCTGCACAAGGCCCCTCCCCTTTAAGAAGGGGAGGAAGGCCTGCAGTACCGCAGCGTGCCGTGCCGCAGCATGTGGCGCTGTGGCACGTTGTGCAGCGATATTCAGCTGCAGCGCCCCAAGAGGGATGTGGGGTGCCTCCAGTAGCGCCGCGCCTCCCTCTGGGGCGCGTAAAGTGAATTTCCGGTGGGCGGCCGCGACTACTTCCGGGGCGCTACTTTTGGCGCCCTGGTGAGGCTGGCACCGCAAATGGGGCACTACTGAATTTCTAGGCCCTCATCTTTCGATTAGGCACTTTACAGTCTTCCACACTCAACCTTTCAGAGCAGAACCACTGCTCCCATTTTTTTGGACAGCAGGTGCTGGCAATGATTCTACTGTTGCCATTTACAGCTCCTCTAGACCCAACTTTTGTTTCTTTACTTGTCCCATTACCACCCCCTTTTTCCCTGCACCATCATCCCTTTTCTCATTTAATCTCTTCTGCCTTCCACCCTATGGGGAGAGTTACCTGGGCACTTTGATCCAGGAGGTAGTCACACCCCTTAGGTTAGGTAGTGGTACAGGTCAGGTTAGTGGTCAGGGACAGGAGAGTGTGACTGCAACTCAGGCAGGTAAGGGGACCACAGGTACAATGCTGGAGGAGCCTCAGCCTTTGCCCTTGTCCAACAAGGATGCGGTTCTTGCTGCCTGTGGGAAAAGCCTGCAGGATGGATGAGCAAGCTGACCATGGCACCATGGTGTAGGAAGCCATTCAAGTGGGGGGAGTTAAAGGGAATGTAGTTGTGGTAGGAGACAGTATAGTCAGGGGGATAGATACTGTACTCTGCAGCCGCGACTGAGAGTTCCGAAGGTTGTGTTGCCTGCCCGGTGCCAGGGTTAACGACATCACCTCGCGGCTGAAGGAGAACTTGGAGTGGGAGGGGGAGGATCCAGTTGTCGTGGTCCATGTAGAAACCAATGACATAGGTAGAACTAGGAATGAGGTTCTGTTGAGGGAGTTTACCAGACTGGGACCAGTATCCTGGCAAACTGAATAATTAGGGCAGTAGACAGGGCTTTAAACTAACGACAGGGGAGTGGGAGGATTTAGGAAAGAGTAAATTTAAAAGCAGCGAGAGAAATGCCAAGGCTCTGGAGCAGAGTAGAGTTTTGGGTAAAAATAAGCAGAGTGGGTCAGGAAGGGACAGAGAGGCATCAGTGACTAAAGTGACATCAGGGAAAAATAGAAATAAATCAAAGCTAAAGGCATTATATCTGAGTGTGTGAAACATTCACAACAAAATAGATGAATTAATAGCGCAGTTAGAAATTAATAGGTTTGATCTAATAGCCATTACGGAGACGTGGTCGCAAAGTGGCCAAGGTTGGGAACTAAATATTCCAGGATACTTAACTTTTAGAAGGGATAGGCAAAATGGAAAAGGAGGGGTAGCCCTGATAATAAAGGATGGGATTAAGACAGTGGAGAGAAAGGATCTTAGCTCCGAAAATCAAGAAGTAGAATCAGTTTGGGTGGAGCTAAGAAACAGTAAGGGGCAAAAAACATTGGTGGGAGTTGTTTATAGGCCCCCAAACAGTAGTTGTAATGTAGGGCAGAGTATAAATCAGGAAAGCGGAGGTGCATGTATCAAGGGTAATACAGTAATCATGGGGGACTTTAATCTCCATATAGACTGGGCAAACCAAATTTGCAGTAATAGTGTGGAGGACGAATTTATGGAATGTATGCAAGATAGTTTTCTCGATCAGTATGTTGAGGAACCAACTAGGGAACAGGCTATTTTAGATCTAGCATTGTGCAATGAGAAAGGGTTAATTAATAACCTTGTAATAAAGGGGCCTTTAGGGAAGGGTGACCATAATATGATAGAATTTTATATTGAGTTTGAAAGTAATTTTGTTAAATCCAAAACTAGGTTCTTAAATCTAAACAAAGCAAACTATGCAGGTATGAGGGGCGAGTTGGCTACGTTAGATTGGGAAACTACATTAAAAGGTATGACGGGAGAGAAGCAATGGCTAGCATTTAAAGAATTAATACGTTGGCCCAGAAATTCTGTTCCCTATGGGTGTGTACGCGCTGTGTACTCACCCATAGGGCCAACGTAAGTGCCAGTTTTAGGCATGCATTGCGCATGCACTGGAAACCAGAACTTTCGTTCTGTGAAGAAAGGGCTTGACAGGTCAAACGCCTGCGCCGGATAGGCAGCGCGTACGGCTGAAACTTCCGTTTTTTTCATAGTTGCTTCAGCCCAGGTAAGTCGGAAGCAGCTGCGCCCAGAAAAGCAGGATTACAGCTGGCAGCTCCTGGACATCAGGAAGAACTCTCTTTCAGCAGTGGGGCTTGTGAAAGTGAGCAAAGTTCTTTGCAGAAAGCCTGAGGTAAGTTTTTATCAATGAAGAAAGTTTGTTGCAAAAGTAATTTACAGCCCTAATATGACTTGCATATTTAATGGTCGCATTGAATTAATATGAGCAGTGCCATCCTTCCAACTTTTCTTATGTGGCATATTTTCAACCAACTACAACTGACAGAGACTCTAGAATTATATTGGAAGGAAGCACCGACAATTCAATAGAAGTAATGATTGTATACTCAAGATTTTCCTAATTGTATTTGGTACAGAATTTCCTCATTAGTGTTGTCGTATATCATTTGTTAAAAACTGTTTTGGACCATGTTTTGAGGAGTGAAATTATAAGGAGCAACTCTTGCTGTGTGCAAGGCCTAACTAGAAACATAGAAACATAGAAGATAGGAGCAGGAGTAGGCCATTCGGCCCCTCAAGCCTGCTTCGCCATTCAATGCGATCATGACTGATCATCCAAATTCAGTACCCGGTCCTTGCTTTCTCCCCATATCCCTTGATCCCTTTAGCCTTAAGAAATATATCCAACTCCTTCTTGAATATATTTAATGAATTGGCCTCTACTGCTTTCTGTAGTAGAGAATTCCACAGGTTCCCCACTCTCTGGGTGAAGAAATTCCTCCTCATCTCAGTCCTAAATGGCTTACCCCTTATCCTTAGACTGTGACCCCTGGTTCTGGACTCCCCCACCATCGGGAACAGCCTTCCTGCATCTAGTCTGTCTAGTCCTGTTAGAATTTTATAAGCTTCAATGAGATCCTCTCTCATTCTTCTAAACTCTAGCGAATATAAGCCTAATCGACCCAATCTCTCTTCATACATCATTCCTGCCATCCCAGATATCAGTCTGGTGAATCTTCGCTGCACTCCCCTCATGGCAAGAACATCCTTCCTCAGATAAGGCAACCAAAACTGCACACAATACTCAAGGTGTAGTCTCACCAAGGCCCTGTACAACTGCAGCAAGACATCCTTGCTCCTGTACTCGAATCCTCTCGCTATGAAGGCCAGCATACCATTTATCTTCTTAACAGCCTGCTGCACCTGCATGCTTACCTTCAGCAACTGGTGCACAAGGACATCCAGGTCTCGTTGCACTTCCTCTTTTCCCAATCGATTGCCGTTCAGATAATAATCTGCCTTCCTGTTTATGCCACCAAAGTGGATAACCTCTCATTTATCCACATTATACTGCAACTGCCATGCATCTGCCCAATCACCCATGTATGTTTCTCAAAATTCCCACATTCCCCAAAGTTATTAATAAAGGGACCCTCGAGGACAAGTTATCAATAAGGGTACCCTAAAGGAAATGGCTTCTGGACCTTGTGGCAGAAACCTGCAAGATTGAAAGCAGGACCCGGCAAAAATGGCAGGCCAAGTTCAAAAGGCTTTGAAAAACCTGACATGCCTGGGCCTGTGGGAGATTTGTTATTTTGAAGCCAGACAATTAGATGATGCAGAATACGCATACTTCATTTTTGAAACAAATCAACTCAGGAAAGACTTAATCTTGAACCCATCAAACCTTTGCATAAATAATCGCTTACAGTTTAAACTGGCTACCGAGCCAGGAAGATACCGATTCACATTATGCATAACAAACACCGAGGCATTAAAGACCATTTAGCAACGGGGCAACCACCCAAAAAGCAGTTAAGGTGAACGATTATAATCACTTTAATGAGTCTGCCAAAAATTAGACAAAGAACTAACCCTGATTTGGCGCGCAGATAACAACCTCCAAAATAGTATAATTGTAGGCCCACCGGTAACCAAAGGTGTGCAGCAAGCAGGCAAGTGAGGCGAGACGAATGGCAAGGAGACGAGCAAGCAGAGAAGGGCAGTGTGGAGAAGCGTTGGGGATGAGCAGTCACACGCTCGGGTGCAGTGTTACGCGAAACGCAAAGAAGCACTGGGGATGAGCAGGCACCCGCTCAGGCCTAAAGTTACTCGAAACTCAAAGAAGCAGACAGACACGGTGGGGCAGGCTCGACCGAAGATGACTAGGCCGCAACCACAGCCTTACACGAGGAACGGCCACGAGCAGCGCGGTAACAAAGAGCCAGGTAAACAATGCCTTCAGATCATTACCACTGCACAGGTAATGATCTAGGCCACCGTGACCGAGCCGACACCGAAGACCGCCAACCGAACCCCAACCGCAACAAAACTTCGACGACCAGACCACCATCAGAAGAACAAAACCTGAAGTTTTCCACTCTACAAAATAAAGTACCCAACAAAGACTTTACTCCCTATCTCTAACGGAGAAAAGAGGGTACTTTACTCAGACAACTCCACCACCATGCCCTGAGACCACGTGGCGATGGCAGACCCCAAAGGACACAAAGAGCGAACCCCAAAACCGCAACCGGCTTAATCGACTGCATTCGACCTGTCCAGAAACCCTTATTGGTGAGCATAATCCCTGGCCCCTTATAGCACAATTTAGTTAGATATTGGGGGTGGGACAAGGGTAGGGGGATTATTAATGTGATTTCTCCCCTCGATGTGCTGTGTGTTCCACATTCCTAATTAAGTGTACTCTTGTATGCCTGTAACTATTCCAGTAATTTTCAGTGTTTTAATTTTATTGTGCCTTTTAATAAAATACAGTATTTTTTGTACCAAATCAGTTGTCTACTCCAATTCCGTATCTCCACCTGTACCTAAGTCTGGTGTCTAGAACCCAGGGGTGTGGGAGCGATTCGAACCGCTCAAAACAGTCAGGGGCAAGCTGACTACACGGACACCACCCCCTATAGAAATGGCGACCACGGCAGGACTCCGGCAACAGGGGTGCGACACAGTAGGCACTGATTCAGAAGAGCAAACTGTAATGGAAGAGAGGATTTCTAATTATGTATTCAGTAAGGTGAATATCACTAAGAAGTGGATCACTAATCTGTTAAAAGCTGGGCGTCCGGTAGATGCTACAGCTAAATGGACAGAAGGGAAGGATCATAGGAAATCCATAGAAAAGGCAGCCTGGCTGATGTGCTTCAAGAAACAGATTCAGCTTTTGGACAGGCTCGTTGAAGCACAGGCAGCCGAGATACAGGAGTTAGCCCTGGAAGTCAAAGACAGGACTCTAGCAGGGGAGAAGTTACTGGTAGCATTGCAGGCTCTGAACCAGGAAAGGGTACAGTTAATGGGGGAGCTTATGGCCAGGCTGGAATATCTACAGTGTCAGGTCACCGAGGCCAAGAGCAATGAGCTGAGGTTGCGGGAGAAGAATACCCACCTAGCGAGACAAGTAAGAGAGCAGGAGGAGAAAGTAAAAGACATAAAGTCAGTCCATAAGTTAGCGAGCGAGCAGAGGTTTGAAGATGCAGATCATGGCCCCTGCCAGGAACAGATAGAGAATCTGAGCCTTGCCCTAAGGAAGGCAAAGGGCATGGTGTACCTCATAAGCCCGAAGACAGCCCAGGTGGATTTTACAGGGAACGAGGGGAGAACGGTTCAGACACCAGTGGTAGTGCCAAGGGATGACCCGGTTGAGGAACAGGAGGTCCCACGACCATTACCCGTAGCGCCAGGTTTCAGCGAGGTCTGGCAGCAAGTGGGGGTGGAGTTAGGGGTAGAAGCTGAGGTGGAAAAACCCCCGCAAGAGAGGCTGGAACCGGGGCCGATGTGCCCGGCCCGGCCGCGAAGGTTTGGCCCACTCGCTCATGACGGGGAAGAGGGACCCCTCCAAAACCAGTTCATAGAGCCCTATGGCACCCAAGAGCTTAGGGCTATGGTAAGCCACATACCAAAGCTCACAGAAAAAGGGGACCCCTCGGTCCACTTCAGGGAAGTGGAACAGGCAGCCAGCATCAAAGAATGCGATGATGCCGAACAGGCCAAAATGCTGCTGTTCTCCCCGGAGGGTAAGCTCCTCCAGTCCCTTTCTGACCAGTGTAAGAAGGGACAGTGCGAGTATGGGGAACTCAAGGAGGAAGTTCTTGAGGCCATGGGGATGAATGAGGGAAGTCCTTTCTCCCGAGTAGAGAAGACAGTGCAGCTCGCAGGGGAAACCCCGCAGGCTTTCGCGGACAGGTTGTGGCTGGTGTACAGGAGTGCCTGTACTGGGGCACCTGACTGGGCTAACCTGGACCAGGATGAGCTGGCCCACTGGCTCCATTGCCTGGTGGCAAACAGCTTGCCACAGGTCAGGGCCAAGGCAGGAATGTAGTTTGACCCAAAGAATCCCTTGACTACCGAACTGATGGTGATCAGACAATTGACCCTAGCTTACAGGAATGGTAGGGGAACTGATGCACACCCACCTAAGGGGAAGGTGCATGAAGTAAAACCTGGACAGGGTAGGAAGGAGTGGCACCAGGAAGGGAATAACCCTTCCAGCACGAAACTTAACTGTTATGTGGGAAGGATGGTCACTGGAGGAAGGAGTGTAGAAATCCTTGGAAGGATATCAAGGGAAAGAATTCCTCAGCCCCAGCCCAAAAGACAGAGATAGGAATCCCTCCCGCCACGGTCGAATCACTTTTGGACGCAATGAGGTCCCTATTGACTGGCCAAGGGAGGGTAGCAGCCGCTACCGGTGCTCTGACCCCATCAGCCCCATCCAACCCACAGCCCTGACTAGGACCAGCGCAGCCTGTCGACCTGTGTCCCCTTGAAAACGACGAGGCGAGCAGGCCCTGTGTTAAGATGCGGGTGAAGACGGTGCAGGGAAGATATTCGGTGGACACTGGAGCTTCCAGCACGGTGGTCCATTCGGAAGGCCCGACCAATCCACCCCGGTATAACAAGGTCCCATTTAGCCTAATGGGATTCACAGGGAACGAGCAGGCTGAGGAAATGTCCAAACCTTTGGCCATAGATTTAGGATCCCTCCCTACCACGTGGGAGGGTAACCAAAGGACCAACGAGGTGGCCAAGCAGAGGGCTAGGGAAGGAGAGTCTTGGGACCCCTATCGGACAGACCCGATAGCCGCAGTCCGGGACAAGGGGGACACACGGGGTAGCTTTGGCCCCGGACCTAAAGCAGGTCCAAGCTCAAGATCCCGTCCTTAAGGCCGTCCTGATAAGGAGAAAGAATGGGGAGTCCATAGAAGGCCCGTTCAGGGCAGCGGACGAGACTTTAAAACAGGCTGCTAGTTATATTAACCAATGCAAATTGTTTAAGCCCGAGAAAAGAGAAGAGCCAGTTGGGGCAAGGTCTGAGGATAGAAATCCTCAGCCTGCAGCAGGAGAAAACTCACAGACTGCACAGGCAGGTGCTGTGGCCTGTTTTAAGGGAGGGGCCATCCCACCCACCATTTGGGACACTCCCCCACTCCTCTGGGACTTAGATGAGGTGGGATGTGGGGGCGAAGACCCTGCCCCTGACCCAGATTTAGATGAGGTGGGACCTGGGGGAGGAGACCCTCAGCCTGCAGCATTAGGCTGCAGAGAGTTACCTGCCCCTAACCCAGGTTTAGGAGAGGTAAAGCCTGAGGATAAAAATCCCCAGCCAGCGGCAGTGGAAAGTTCACAGACCGCACAGGAGGGGGCAGTGGCTCGTGTTAAAGAACCACCAGCCAGAAAAACCCCACCAGCCAAAATCCCTAGAAGGTCCCCACGAACGCCACGGCCAAGGAAACCGTGGTCACCGGCTCCCCAGTTCAAAAGGGCAGCCTCTCGAGTCAGGAATCCGTCTGAGGGCAGAGGTTCCCAGCCAGCAGTCGCCGGCTGCGAGGGACCAAAGGAACAGGACAGAGCAGCCACACCGAAGGGAATAGTGTGCTGCAGCCCGAACAGGGATTAGCCTGGCCGCCCGGAGACGGGCGGCGGATGTACATAGTTTCTGTAATGTAATTTTAGTTATTGTTAAGTTTGGGTGTTAGTTTAAGCTTATACGAGGTGATTGGTAGTTTAAGTGTTATTGTTAAGAATGTTTGTATTGAGTCGAGGTCGCAAGACTCGACTATGCTTTACCCAAGCCAGAGAATCTTCTCGGGACCTGGCTATATGCTCTTGTGTCTCTTTACAGAAGGGATTTCGAGATGAAGGGGGGCATACTCCTACTCGCCCTGATAGGAATGAGCACTGGGAAGCGAGGTGACGTGGAGGACTCCCACATCAATGGGTGCTCAGGAGAGAGAGCACCGGTTGTGACTGCCGGGGGCGGCGAACGAGGCGTGGAGAAGCTCGCTATCTATTCCCATGAGGGAAGATGGCCAAGGAGGCTGGGATCCAACTCCACCCGGTACTCCAGCCAGACCGGGTTCACCTACGGGGAGGCCTCCCTCCCCTGCCCCAGCGTACAGGTTGTGGCCTCACGGGTTGGGGTCACTGAGGGGAAACGCGTGTGCCTGACCTGCAGAGGACAGATTCCCCTGGGAAAGTGGTGGTGGCTCAGGAAGCTGAGCAGAGACATGGGGGACCATACAGCTGACTGGGTACGACTAAGGAACGACACCTACCGGATGGTCATAGGGACCCGAGGGGGGACTAGAGTATGCTGGGATAAGTGGTGGGAGTTGGAACAAGGAATTTATGTCTGTATGTGGGGGTCAAAAAGGGCCTGCCCCACAGGCATATCCATCATCTTCTCCGCATCATGGCAGGATAAGGGGAGGGGGGTGGAATGGGATTCCCACCTACACACTTGCATAGTCCCACGCTCCCCAGCCCCAGTTAAAGCCACTGAACTACTGGCACGTGCCCGAAAGCCCCTGCCCACAACTCAGACAGCTAGGACACACAGAGAGGGGTGCCCTGCCACCACCAAGGGGCCAGGGAATGGGCTGGTATTAGCGCCGACGGAACAGGTACTATACCAGGGGGTACACTACACGGTAGCTTCCGTGATTTTAAACCTTACCAAGGTACACTTACCTCAGTGGTGCCCCACAGAGACAGAACAGCTATACCAGGCCCTGTTAAAAGAAATGTTTAGGAAATTCTACAAATTCGATTTTGCCAATGTAGACAAGACAGAACTGTACACTACACACACTGAGTATTTTGGTAATGCGGGGAGACAAAGAAGGGGAACCTGGAATGATGTTTTCACAGCGTTTAACACAGGATCCTCTGTTATAAACAGCCTGGATGACATAGAATTGCAGACACAGATAAACGGTTTGAAAACACAGTTGCAAAAAATCTTAATGGATGAAAATACAGTAGTAGGCTCAGAGTTACACGAGGACCAGGCTATGACGGTCCATTTAAAAGAGATCATTGCTGAGCTGGAGAAGCATGCAAAAACTGTAAATGCCCTTGTAAGAGAGGACAGAAATGCTTCAGATCAGGCTACACAGAACGAGGTGTGCGTACTGTATGGGGCATGGTTGCTAGGCGAGGGCCGCAATAACCTGGAGGATTTAAAACAAGGTTTGTCCCCTCCTGGATCAGCAACAAGCACCTCACAGCCCTCCATCTATTTGAGAATGCATTGAGCCCATGCCAACTCCGGCTAGCTCCTGAGGCCTACCCTGTCCCAGTAGATTGTGGGCGTTCCAACCACACTATCATGGGGATAGTAGTGAGAATGCCGGTCATGGGTGGGACAGCCCGACTCGCACTGATATACAGGGTAGAGAACATTGGAGTCATTCACGAGGGTGCACACATCTGTTTCACAGCGGTCCCACCTTATGTCATAAAGTGGGAGCACGCTATGACAGGTACTGACCTCTCGGGGTGCCGGAGCCGGGGAGCACACATAATACTGTGTCCCCAGCACTTGAATGCCTATTCAAAACCCCAGTGTGGATTTAAAGCTGCTGGCGCAAAACCTATAAACTGTACCATGGAGGTAATGGCACAAGACCATGTTCCCCCACAGGTAGCATATATAGGAGGTGGGACATATTGTGTCACCACAGGTGCACCCCACTACCAGCATGGACAGCATAGCTGGTGTCCGGTAAGTGACAGCGGTTTTTGCTTTAAACCCGAGGCAGAAGTTCAAGTGGCCCAGGAATGAATTGTCCCCATTCCTGAACCCTCCACTGTTCACCTCACTGTAACAGAAAATTTTACCAACCTGCAAAAATATGTAGCACATTTCGGCTATGAAATCCCCCCTCTACCAGAACACCTTACCAAAATACTCAAAGCAGTAATAGTCTCACAAAAACATTTTTACACGTTAGAGCAGAAGACAGTAGAGATAGGGGCCAAGATATTGGATATTGTAGTTCCACCCTGGTGGGACATTTTTGAAAATATAGAGGTCCCTTCAAGGGTTAGAATGGCTTCCCACATCCTTGTGGTTTGCCAGCTGGGAATAGTATTGTACCTAGTGTGCACTCAGTGCATGGGAAAAGGCCAAATACTAGAATTCCGATGCCAAAGGACTTGGAAGGAGCATTATGTTAATGGGCAGGGAGATACACCTGTTTGAATCTTTTATTTTGTATTTCTGAATAAAGATTGTTGTTTTTTGTGTTTTTATTATTTTTAATAAAGACTTTGACGTGTTATTTTTAATAAAGATGTATGAGTACCAAGTGGTGCAGGGGTGTTGGACCCCCTCCATGCTTGGATGTGCGTAAACAACTGTATTCTGCCTATGTATGCTTATGTACACTACATTTTTTAAAGAATGGGAAATGCATGTGTCATGGGATTATAGATAGGTAATTACAGGGAAGATTGGCTATGGAGGGTCGGAATTTTGCTTACCTTCGTAAGTATGATACATAAAGCGAGTTTTAGTATCAACAGGGGGGAGTGTAGGGTTCTCAAAATTCCCACATTCCCCAAAGTTATTAATAAAGGGACCCTCGAGGACAAGTTATCAATAAGGGTACCCTAAAGGAAATGGCTTCTGGACCTTGTGGCAGAAACCTGCAAGATTGAAAGCAGGACCCTGCAAAAATGGCAGGCCAAGTTCAAAAGGCTTTGAAAAACCTGACATGCCTGGGCCTGTGGGAGACTTGTTATTTTGAAGCCAGACAAATAGACGGTGCAGAATACGCGTTCTTCATTTTTGAAACAAATCAACTCAGGAAAGACTTAATCTTGAACCCATCAAACCTTTGCATAAATAATCGCTTACAGTTTAAACTGGCTACTGAGCCAGTAAGATACCGGTTCACATTATGCATAACAAACACCGAGGCATTAAAGACCATTTAGCAATGGGGCAACCACCCAAAAAGCAGTTAGGGTGAACGACTATAATCACTTTAACGAGCCCACCAAAAATTAGACAAAGAACTAACCCTGATTTGGCGCGCAGATAACAACCTCCAAAATAATATAATTGTAGGCCCACCGGTAACCAAAGGTGTGCAGCAAGTGGGCAAGCGAGGCGAGATGAACGGCAAGGAGATGAGCAAGCAGAGAAGGGCAGTGTGGAGAAGCGTTGGGGACGAGCAGGCACACGCTCGGGTGCAGAGTTACTCGAAACGCAAAGAAGCGTTGGGGACGAACAGGCACACGCTCAGGCCCAGAGTTACTCGAAACTCAAAGAAGCAGACAGGCACGGTGGGGCAGGCTCGACTGAAGACGACTAGGCCACAACCGCAGCCTTACACGAGGAATGACCATGAGCACCGCGGTAACAAAGGGCCGGGTAAACCATACCTTCAGATCATTACCGCTGCACAGGTAATGATCTAGGCCACCGCGACCGAGCCGACACCGAAGACCGCTAACTGAACCCCAACCGCAACAAAACTTCGATGACCAGACCACCACCAGAAGAACAAAACTCAAAGTTTTCCACTCTACAAGATAAAGTACCCAACAAAGACTTTACTCCCTATCTCTAACGGAGAAAAGAGGGTACTTTACTCAGACAACTCCACCACCACGCCCTGGGACCACGTGGTGATGGCAGGCCCCAAAGGACACGAAGAGCGAACCCCAAAACCGCAACCGGCTTAATCGACTGGATTCGACCTGTCCAGAAACCCTTATTGGTGAGCATAATCCCTGGCCCCTTATAGCACAATTTAGTTAGATATTGGGGTTGGGACAAGGGTAGGGGGATTATTAATGTGATTTTTCCCCTCAATGTACCGTGTGTTCCCCATTCCGAATTAAGTGTACTCTTGTATGCCTGTAACTATTCCAGTAATTTTCAGTGTTGTAATTTTATTGTGCCTTTTAATAAAATACAGGTTTTTTTGTACCAAACCAGTTGTCTACTCCAATTCCGCATCGCCGCCTGTACCTAAGTCCGGTGTCTAGAACCCAGGGGTGTGGGAGCGATTCAAACTGCTCAAAACAGTCAGGGGCAAGCTGACTACACGGACACCACCCTTTACACCCAACCTCTCCAATTCATACTGGAGTTTCTCTGCAACCTCCTCACAACACACACGCCCACCCAGCTTTGTGTCGTCTGCAAACTTGGAGATATTACATCTAGTTCCCTCATCTAGGTCATTAATAGATAGGAAACTTTGTGCTATCCGGCACCGATGGGACCGAGCTGCTGCTGTTCCCTCAAAACTGCCGGACACTCCAGAGTTTTTTCTCCGTATCTGACAACAAACACTGTTGCTTTGCAACAGCTTCTAAACAGTCCGGTGCAGCTGCAAGCATCTGCAGCTAAAGCTGTTGCTATAGCTACAGACCTTGCAGTGCTTGACTGGGAAAAAAAGCAAAGAAAACAAATGAAAAGAATAAAAAATGGCTCCTGATTTTTGCCGGTGACTCCAGCTTGCCGGATGGTTCACCTCCGGATAACTCAAAGTTTCCTGTATATTGTGAATAACTGGGGTCCTAGCAATGATCCCTGTGGTACCCCACTAGTCACTGCCTTCCACTCAGAAAAAGACCCATTTATTCCAACTCTTTGCTTCCTGTCTGCCAACCAGTTTTCTATCCAAGTCAGTACCTTACCCCCAATCCCATGTGCTTTAACTTTGCACGCTAGTCTCTTATGGGGGACCTTATCGAAAGCCTTCTGAAAGTCCAAATACACCACATCCACAGGTTCTCCCTTATCTATTCTACCAGTTACATCCTCAAAAAATTCCAGTAGGTTAGTCAAGCATGATTTACCTTTTGTAAATCCATGTTGACTTTGTCTGATCCTGTCACTGTTTTCCAAGTGCTCTGCTATTACATCTTTTATAATGGACTCTAGCATTTTCCCCACTACCGATGTCAGGCTTACCAGTCTATAATTCTCCATTTTTTTTCTACCACATTTTTTAAATAGTGGAATTACATTAGCTACCCTCCAATCCATGGGAACTGTTCCAGAGTCTATAGAATTTTGGAAGATGACCAACAATGCATCTAATATTTCTAGGGCCATTTCCTTAAGTACCCTAGGATGTAGATTATCAGGCCCTGGGGATTTATCGGCCTTCAATCCCGTCAATTTCCCTAACACCATTTCCCTACAAATACTGATTTCATTCAGTTCCTCCCTCTCATTAGACCCTATGTTCCCCGCCATCTCTGGGAGGTTATTTGTGTCCTCCTTTGTGAAGCAGAACCAAAGTATGTATTTAATTGGTCAGCCATGTCTTTGTTCCCCATTATAAATTCCCCTGATACTGACTGCAAGGGACCTATGCTTGACTTTACCAATCTTTTTCTCTTCACATATCTATAGAAGCTTTTACAGTCAGTTTTTATGTTCCCTGAAAGCTTACTCTCATACTCTATTTCCCCCCTCTTAGTTAATCCCTTTGTCCTCCTTTACTGATTCCTAAACTGCTCCCAATCCTCAGGTTTGCAGCTTTTTCTGGCCAATTTATATGTCCTCTCCTTAGATCTTATGCTATCCATAATTTCCCTTGTTAGCCAATCTTGAGTCACCTTTTTTGTTTTACTTTTATGCCAAACAGGGATAAACAAATCCTATAGTTCATCCATGCGATCTTTAAATGTTTGCCATGGCCTATTCACCATCAACCCTTTAAGTAACATTCCCCAATCCATCCTAGCCAACTCGCGCCTCATACCATCATAGTTTCCTTTATTTAAATTCAGTACCCAAGTCTCTGAATCAACTACTTCACTCTCCCTCTTAATGCAGAATTCTCTCATATTATGATCGCTCCTCCCCAAGGGGCCTCGCACAACAAGATTGCTAATTAATTCTTTCTCATTACATAATACCCAGTCTAAGATGGCCTGATCTCTAGTTGGTTCCTCAACATATTGGTCCAGGAAACCATCCCGTATACACTCTAGGAATTCCTCTTCAACAGTATTGTTACTAATTTGGTTAGACCTATCTATATGTAGATTAAAGTCACCCATGATAACTGCTGTGCCCTTATTGCATGCATCTCTAATTTCCCATTTAATGCCATCCCCAACCTCAGAATTACTGTTTGGGGGTCTGTATACAACTCTCACTAATGTTTTCTGCCCCATGGTATTTCTCAGCTCTACCCATACAGATTCCACATCATCAGAGCTAATATCCTTCCTTACTATTGTGTTAATCTCCTCTTTAACCAGTAATGCTATCCCACCGCCTTTTCCTTTTTGCCTGTCCTTCCTGAATATTGAATACCCCTGGATATTGAATTCCCAGCCTTAGTCACCCTGGAGCCATGTCTCCGTAATGCCAATTATATCATATTTGTTTACATCTATTTACGCAGCTAATTCATCCACCTTATTACGAATGCTCCTCGCATTAAGACACAAAGCCTTCAGGCTTTTTTTTTTAACACTCTCAGGCCTTCTGAATTAGATTTTTTTCTTAAATGTGAAAATGACTGTTTAAAAATGAATTATTTAACATTTACAAAAGTTTTTTTAAATTTTGCCAGAAAATATCAATTATATTCCTTTAAGTATGTATGTACGACTTTCTGAAAATTTTAAAGTTATTAGAAAATCATCTCGGGTCATGATATTCATCAGGAGGGTATGACGTGTTCCCAATCCGATACCGCACGTTTCCCACCATAGCCCGACGTGATTTTCTAGCCAATCACTTTATTAAAATTACTTTTACAACTCTTTCCATTTTTTCCTAACAAGTACTTCATCTGTTTAAAGAGGAAGCCTGTGAGGGAGAAACATGCCCTTTGAGAATGCTGCCCTGATCCTCGGTACGATTTTGCTTCAGAGAATTGGAAATGCCAGGGAACAAGAAAGAAGGCTGAGGAACCATAACCATCTCCTGATAAGGAGGAACTACTACCCACCCCAGAGAGTGTACAGGGAGAGGCTATCATTTGAGATGCTGTCGGAGGAGTTGTATGTGAGGAGGCTGCGCTTCAGTAAAGAGGCAATCGGCCTACTATGTGACATGTTAAAGGAGGACCTTTAAACACGCTCAAAGACCCGCACTGCCTTGTCAGTGAACATAAAGGTAACCACAGCATTGAACTTCTTTGCAAGTGGGTCATTTCAGGCAAGCACTGGTGACATTACCAACATCTCCCAGAATGCTGTGAGGGCCTGCATTCACCATGTCACAGATGCCATTTTCAGTAGGGCTTCAGAGTTCATAGACTTTGACTTGTCCACTCGCCATCAAAAGGAGATGGCCCTTGCATTTTATAGCATTGCTGGATTCCCCAAAGTCATTGGGGCCGTCGATGGAACCCATGTTGCATTGAAGGCACCACTGGATAACCTGTGACATATATCAACAGGAAGGAGTTTCATTCATTGAATGTCATGGTAGTCTGTGATGCGCACCTCAGGATCCTAAATGTGAATGCAGAGCACCGGGTAAGTAATCATGACTCCTTTGTCCTCCGTAACTCAAACTTATATGGCACCCTCAGCACATTGCCTCCAGGATCCGCATGGCTATTGGGTGACAAGGGCTACCTGCTAAGACCATGGCTGATGACTCCCTACCGCAAGACCAATAATGAGGCTCAGGAGAGATACAACCAGGCACACGTGTCCACACGGCAAGTGGTGGAGAGGACAATTGGAGTTCTGAAATTACGCTTCCAGTGCCTGGACAGGTCAGGGGGGACCTTGCAGTGTTTCTCCTCTGAAATTGGCAAGGATTGTGATGACCTGTTGTGCTTTGCATAACTTTGCCCTGCAGGAAGGATTGACCCTTAACCCTGCAGAGGAGCTCCCTGCTGAAATGGAGGACATGGACGATGCCGATGTGCCTGTGGCCAGGCCTGATGGGGAGGAGCCAAGTGCTGCCGAAAGTAAGGCTGCTCAGGAACTGCTAGTAGCCAACACCTTCACAAGGTGATGATAGTGTCACCTTGTACCTCCCCTTCTCCCAGCAAGGCAAAGAAAGGAACAGACACAATTTAAAGTGAAACAGTGAACTTTTATTGCAGCATCAAAGACTTTTGAGGTTCAGTTTTGATGTACATAGTTTATAACTTTTAAATGTTAACTAACTATTTTCTACTTTTCAAACATTCGCAAACATAATTGTTTAGAATAAAATTCGTAAACAGTTTAAAGTTACTATTTTGGTTTCTTAGTGCAATAAAGACATTCAAGATGGAATCTAGCTATTTTCTAAATTTCAAACAGTTGTAATTTTAAATATTTTTGCAAATAAAAAAGTTGAAATTTTTTTCAAAGTGACTAGAGTCTGTACTTTTTAAATGATAAGGTTACATACACTTTCAGTCACAAATATATATTTCAATTAAAAAAAGCAACGACAACATTTAACATTTAAATAAAATGAAAAATAAACAATTGCACGATTTGCCCCCTCGCATCTGTGCCTGAGAATCAAAGGAGGTGCATTGTGCAAAAGGTGACACCCTACTGTCTCCTACGCTTTCCCCCTCCCCGTGACCAGAGCCCTCTGCTGCCAATTGAAAGGCCCCTGTGTGCCATCTCTTGCCCTTCAGCAATTGCCTCCTGACAGGGTTGCTGCTGCTGCTGCTGCTGAAAGGCAACGTTTGTTTGCATCACGACTGGCGGAGCTGCTGTCTCGTGGGCCCGCACTGTTTCTGCGCTGGGAGCAGGTAAGGGCAGTTCTGCGGGAGTCAATGTAATGGCAGCAGAAAGTGGTTCAAGCAACTGCAAGAGTCGAATGAGAGACTCATTTATTTGATTAAGCGCCATTGTAACATGATCTTGTTTTTGCAACTGCAATACTATCTCATTAAGTGACATGTTAACATCTTTACCAAGATCATCAATTCCCTGCCTGATGGAGGCACGAGAGTCAACTTTCTTCTCAGTAAGAGTACACATCGATTGCCTCAACCCTTCACTCTGTTGCACCTGAGCTTCTACGTCATTCTGTACTGTTGAATGTCTTTCTGCTTCTCCCACCTGCTCTGCAGTATCAGGCTGGTATCTGTCTGTGGAACAACAGTCATCTGTGCCTCGCACAGAGCCAGAGGGGTCAGGAGATGGAGAGGTACTGTGCAGCCACCCAGAGTCCATCTGTCCTTTCCGCGGTGCCCTGGGCTTCTCATTCCCAAGGATCCGCAGGCGCTTCGCCTCAACCTCATTGAAGAGTGTGCTGAGGTCATCGTCACTGAAATTCTGAGCTCTCTTAATGATGTGAATTGTGCTCATTCCAGCCATTTCACTTTGCTGATTAATTAAAATGAATGAAAAAAATGCTTTCAGGGCTTTTAAAACTCTTTAAATTGCTTCAAATCTCTTTAAAACTATTTAAGATTCATCCAATCCATGTAAAAGTCTTTAAAAGTTTCTAAAAGTTAGCAAAAGATTCAGAAAACTACAAAGAAGCTACTTACCATGCTGTTCTGCATCTAATTCCAGTATCCAAAGTTTCAGATCAGCTGAAAAAAATCAGGGGCGTGGCCTATGCAAATACAACTTCTGAGGGCGGGTCTCCTCTACCCTCGATGCCCCAGGCTCCGTGCACGCTGCGCTCCTGGGCGGTGTGACGTCAGACGCTGCCCAGGAGTCCTCTGGATGAAAACAGAATTCTATGCCGGACCAGAGCATTACGGTCGGCGCGGTTCTTTTGTGCAGGTCGGGGGCTTCCGCCCACGGGAAGCCTCCGAACGGAATTTTTGGGCCATAATTTACAACAAATAGACATTCATTTAAGGCACAAAAACCCCACAGGAAAAGTCTTCTTCTTCTTCGGCAGTCCCTAGGAACCGAGGATGACTTGCTTCCACATTAAAAATGAGTTCGCAGGTGACTGATGAGCCCAATGCGGGACCTACAGTCTCTGTCACAGGTGGGGCAGATGGTGGTTGAAGGGGCAGGTGGGTGGGGTGCTTAGGTTGACGTGCGCTCCTTGCGCTGCCTGCGCTTGGCTTCCGCTTGCTCGGGGCGAAGAGACTCGAGGTGTTTGGCGCCTTCCCAGATGCATCTCCTCCACTTTGTGTGGTCTTGGGCCAGGGATTCCCAGGTGTCGGTAGGGATGTTACATAGAAATATAGAAGATAGGAGCAGGAGTAGGCCATTTGGCCCCTTGAGCCTGCTTCACCATTCAATGAGATCATGGCTGATCATCCAAATTCAGTACCCTGTCCCTGCTTTCTCCTCATATCCCTTGATCCCTTTAGCCTTAAGAAATATATCTAACTCCTTCTTGAATATATTTAATGAATTGGCCTCTACTGCCTTCTGTGGTAGAGAATTCCACAGGTTCACCACTCTCTAGGTGAAGAAATTCCTCCTCATCCCTGTCCTAAATGGCTTACCCCTTATCCTTAGACTGTGACCCCTGGTTCTGGACTCCCCGACCATCGGGAACAGCCTTCCTGCATCTAGTCTGTCTAGTCCTGTCTGAATTTTATAAGGTTCAATGAGGTCCCCTCTCATTTTTCTAAACTCCAGCGAGTATAAGCCTAATCGACCCAATCTCTCCTCATACGTCATTCCTGCCATCCCAGGTATCAGCCTGGTGAATCTTCGCTGCACTCCCTCCATGGCAAGAACATCCTTCCTCAGATAAGGCGACCAAAACTGCACACAATACTTAAGATGTGGTCTCACCAAGGCCCTGTACAACTGCAGCAAGACATCCTTGTTCCTGTACTCAAATCCTCTCGCTGGCCAACATACCATTTGCCTTCTTCACCGCCTGTTGCACCTGCATGCTTACCTTCAGCGACTGGTGCACAAGGACACCCAGGTCTCGTTGCACTTCCCCTTCTCCCAATCTATTGCCATTCAGATAATAATCTGCCTTCCTGTTTTTGACACCAAAGTGGATAACCTCGCATTTATCCACATTATATTGCATCTGCCATGCTTCTGCTCAATCACCCAGCCTGTCCAAATCATATTGGAGTTTCTCGGCATCCTCCTCACAGCACACACACCCACCCAGCTTTGTGTCATCTGCAAACTTGGAGATATTACATCTAGTTCCCTCGTCTAGATCATTAATATATATTGTGAATAGCTGTGGTCCAAGGACCGATCCCTGCGGTACCCAATTAGTCACTGCCTGCCACTCGGAAAAAGACCCGTTTATTCCAACTCTTTGCTTTCTGTCTGCCAACCAGCTCTCTATCCAAGTCAATACCTTGCCCCCAATCCCATGTGCCTTAACTTTACATGCTAATCTCTTATGCGGGACCTTATCAAAAGTCTTTTGAAAGTCCAAATACACCAAATCCACTGGTTCTCCCTTATCTATTTTACCAGTTACATCTTCAAAACATTCCAGTAGATTAGTCAAGCACGATTTACCTTTTGTATATCCATGTTGACTTTGCCTGATCATGTCACTGTTTTCTAAGTGCTCTGCTATTACATCTTTTATAATGGACTCTAGCATTTTCCCCACTACCAATGTCAGGCTAACCGGTCTGTAATTCCCTGTTTTCTCTCTGTCATAAATCGCAACTCCCGCAAGAAGTAACTCAGGAAGTACTATTGAACAGCCAGCTGAGGGCGCCGCCCGAGGAGTATATATACTTGGGCGTGGGCCCACCTTGGCCAGAGACAGTCTGGAAACAGGAAGCTAGTGACTACTAACTAGACCTCCATGTTTTGTTACAAGTCGATTAAAGCCTTGCTTTATGTACAACCAACTGCGTAGTGAGTCTTTATTATGTCAATTTAATCGACTTGTTATCGTCTCCACGCCTTGGGTGATTCAGAACAACCAGCTGCAACTCGAACTGCAGAAAGAGACCTGGGCAAGAAACTGATCCATCATGGAAAATCTCCTTAGACCCGCTCGTCTCGACCTGGACCCGAATGCACCTGCGGTAGCGAAGGTATGGAAGCATTGGTTTCCTACCTTTAGTAACTTTCTTGAAGAATGTGGGGCGGGTGCCTCGAATAAGTTATGAATGCTTATTAACTATGTATCCCCTCATGTGTATGATTATATTGAGGACTGTATAGACTACGATGCTGCTATCGAAATTTTACAGCAGCTATATGTCAAGTCCCCGAATGAAATCTTTGCTCGTCACCTACTGGCCACAACTCGGCAGCAGCCTGGGGAATCACTCGATGAATTCCTCCAGAAACTTTGCAGGCTCAGCAAAGATTGTAACCTTAAAGCGGTTACAGCTGAACAGTATCAAGAGGAACTAATCCGCGATTCCTTTATCAATGGATTGCGTCCCCTTTTATACATCAGTGCCTGCTGGAAAATAAAACCCTCAAATTACGGGCTGCTTATGACCAGGCGTGTTCTCTGGACTTGGCCAAGAAGGATGCAGACACTTATCTCCCACCACGTGCATGGGCGGCGGCTATCACCCTTAATAAGTCTTTCGATAGGTCTCGGGTGGATGCCCCCGCTGATGATGACTCTACTCTAACGGACGACGACCCTACCCTAGAGGCCTTTGTTGATGACGACCTCGCCCTAGCAGCATCCTGGCAATCAGGAAGAAAGTGTTTCTTTTATGGAGGTACGTTCCATTACAGAAAATTTTGCCCGGCTCGTAATGCGGCCTGCAATCATTGCAGCAAGAAAGGACACTTTTCCAAGGTATGCCAGTCACGGGCCTCTGCTTACAAGAAAGGCTGCTCCTCTAAAGTATACCGGTCGAGAGCTCCTGTTAGCTTCACAGCTGCTATCTATGGAGCTGCTCCGCCCCCAAGAACTACTGCTAAGGCTACAGCTACCGAAGGAAAAATTACCCCTCCTCCCATCACAGCTGTTTTTCCCCAAAGTTTGTCCCATGCAGCTACGAAGGTTTCAGTAAATCGGCACACTCTAAGCGTGCTAATCGATTCCTGCGGCTCTGACAGCTTCATTAGTAAGCGGGCTGTCAGCAGGTTAAAACTGCGCATTTATCCCTTGGACAGGGAGATTGCAATGGCTCTGACGACTCTGACCACCAATTCTTCTGGCTTCTGTCTTGTCAACCTCATCCTCAATGGTCGCACGTATCCCTCCACCTGGCTCGGAGTACTCAAAAACTTATGTAGCGATGTGCTTCCAGAAGCAGCACAAAAGACTCACTTTTGAGTTTGGAGGGTCGAAGCCGGAGCTTACCATTTCTAAGGTGCCGTTTTGTGCGCTCTCGGCAGCCTTACTCGGTGAGCCCTCCCTGTTTGACAATCTCTCCCCCCACTGTAAACCCATAGCCACCAAATCGCGGCGCTTTAGCCAAGACGACCGAGCATTTATCGAGGCAGAAATCTCTCGCCTTTTAGCTGATGGTATTATCGAGCCGTGTTCATCCCCCTGGCGGGCTCAAGCCGTCATTGTGAAAAACCCTTTAAAACAACATAAGAAACGTCTGTGTATTGATTATTCGCAGACTATTAATCAATATACCGATCTGGATGCCTACCCGCTACCACGCATAGATGACATGGTCAACAACCTTGCCAAATACAAGGTATTTTCAACCTTCGATTTAAAGAGCACGTACCATCAGGTACCGCTGAAAGACTCTGACAAAAAGTATACGGCCTTTGAGGCCAATGGTCGGCTTTATCAGTTTCGTCGCCTTGCATTTGGGGTCACCAATGGGGTGGCCGTCTTCCAATGGGCAATGGATGGCCTAATCTGGCAAGAGAACTTGATGGATACCTTTCCGTATTTAGACAATATCACTATTGCCGGCCATGATCAAAAGGAGCACGACGCCAATCTTCAGAGATTTTTTGATGTTCTCTGTCGTCGCCACTTAACATTAAACGAATCCAAATCGGTGAAATCGGTGCCATCAGTGAACATTCTCGGCTACTGGGTGGGCAACGGTGTTATTAAACCAGACTCAGAGCGACTTCGTCCACTTCAGGAGCTCCCTCCCCCTACAAATCTCGGCTCTCTTCGTCGGGCGCTTGGCATGTTTGCTTATTACGCAAAGTGGATACCTCACTTCTCTGATAAAATACAGCCCCTGCTTCATGCAAAGTCTTTTCCATTAGAAGCAACGGCTATTTCTGCCTTCAACCTCCTCAAACGACAGCTGGAGAAAGCCACGCTTCGCTCCATTGACGAAAACCTTCCTTTTGTGGTCGAATGCGAAGGGCAGCACGGTGGCATAGTGGTTAGCACTGTTGCCTCACAGCGCCAGGGACCCAGGTTCAAATCCGGCCTCGGGTGACTGTCTGTGTGGAATTTGCACATTCTCCCTGTGTTTGCGTGGGTTTCCTCCGGGTGCTCCGGTTTCCTCCCACAGTCCAAAAGATGTGCGGGTTAGGTTGATTGGCCATGATAAAAAAAAAAAATTGGCCCTTAGTGTTAGGGGGGATTAAATACGTGGGGTTACGGGGTTACGGGGATAGGGCTTGTGTGGGATGGCTGTTGGTGTAGGGACCGGGTGCTAGGGTTTGGATGATCAGCCATGATCTCATTGAATGGCGGAGCAGGCTCGAAGGGCAGAATGGCCTACTCCTGCTCCTATCTTCTATGTTTCTATGTCTATGTTTCTATGCATTGGAGGTGGCGATCTCGGCTACCTAGAATCAAGGTGGTTGGCCTGTGGCATTCCTATCCAGAACCTTACAGGGTAGCGAGCTCCATTACCCCCCCCGTCAAGAAGGAGGCTACAGCTATCATCAAGGCTGTATGCCAATGGAGTCATTTTCTTGCTCGGCGTCATTTCACACTCATAACTGACCAGCGCTCCGTGGCCTTCATGTTGGATAACCGGAAGCGCACGAAAATCAAAAATAATAAAATTCAACTCTGGAGGATGGAGCTGACCGTCTTTGGATATACTATCCATTGCCGACCCGGCAAACAGAATGTGGCCCCAGATACTTTCACACGGGCATTTTGCTCTTCAATGTCAACGTCGACTCTGGCGGATCTGCATATGGACTTATGCCATCCTGGCGTTACCCGTATGTTGCACTTTGTGCGCTCCAATAATCTACCATTCTCAACAGAGGACGTAAAGAAAACATGCTCCTCCTGTAGGATTTGTGCAGAATTGAAACCACAATTCTTCCGCCCATCAGATGACTTACTCATACATGCAATGCAGCCTATGCAGTGGCTCAGCATAGACTTTAAAGGGCCATTGCCTTCGTCGACATGGAACACCTACCTACTTACGATGGTAGACGAGGATTCACGCTTTCCCTTTGCCTTCCCCTGTCCTAATATGCTTACCTCTACAATAATTAAATGCCTCGATCAGGTCTTTTCCCTTTGCGGGACGGCCAATTTTCTCCACACGGATCGGGGTTCCTCTTTTATGTCGAGTGAACTTAAAAGTTATCTCTCCCAACGGGGAATCACCTCGACTAAGATGACACCATATCACCCAATCGACAATGGACAGGTTGAACGATACAATGCCATCATCTGGAACGCTGTCCGTCTGGCACTGAGGTCACGCACCCTACCAGACCAACAGTGGGAAACTGTGCACCATGACGTGTTACACTCTATCAGGTCTCTTCTCTCCACATCCACTAATGTCGCACCTCATGAGCGATTCTTCAAGTTCCGGCGTCGCTCTAAACATGGGACATCTCTACCGTCATGGTTGGTGGCTCCAGGCCCTATGCTACTCTGGAGGCTCGTCCGGTCGGCCAAGAACGACCCTCTCGTTGACGAGATGGAATTAACGGAGGTAAACCCCACGTATGCCGGCAGTGCTACCGGATCAACTCAGGGAGCCGAACGCTCCCCGTAGGATGGCCACCCGAAATCAGGATGCCGGACAATCTCCGGCTATGACCCAGGATGAGGCCAGCTCTGCGCCTGTGGGGACCCGTACCCGGAGTCATGACATTCCCAGGCCTCCACAGGACGATCAAGACGACGCGGACTCTACCGACTTACCGGTACGGGCCAAGCGACCCAGGGACCAGGACACTGTCCGGGGAGACGTGCCTTCCGGTCACAAGCAGAAAGCTAAACGACTACGGCTGTTTTTGGTCTGACTAGTCCGTTAAAGGAAGAATGAACTTCCAAACCTTTTAGGGAGGAAGAATGTCATAAATCGCAACTCCTGCAAGAAGTAACTCAGGAAGTACTATTGAACGGCCAGCTGAGGGCGCCGCCTGAGGAGTATAAATACTCGGGCGTGGGCCCACCTTGGCCAGAGACAGTCTGGAAGCAGGAAGCTAGTGACTACTAACTAGACCTCCATGTTTTGTTACAAGTCAATTAAAGCCTTGCTTTATGTACAACCAAGTGCGTAGTGAGTCTTTATTACGTCACTCTCTACCACCTTTTTTGAATAGTGGGGTAACATTAGCTACCCTGCAATCCATGGGTACTGTTCCAGATTCTATCGAATGTTGGAAGATGACCAGCAATGCATCTACTATTTCTAGGGCCATTTCCTTAAGTACCCTAGGATGTAGATTATCAGGCCCTGGGGATTTATCGGCCTTCAATCCCATCAATTTCCCTAACACCATTTCCCTACAAATACTGATTTCTTTCAGTTCCTCCCTTTCATCAGACCCTATGTTCCCCGACATCTCTGGAAAGTTATTTGTGTCCTCCTTTGTGAAGACAGAACCAAAATATGTATTTAATTGGTCTGCCATTTCTTTGTTCCCCATTATAAATTCCCCTCGGGAGCCTACTGTTACACTTTTTCAAGGAGGCTTTGAGGGTGCCCTTGAAGCATTCCCTCTGCCCACCTGGGGCTCTCGTGCTGTGCCGGAGCTCCGAGTAGAGCGCTTGTTTTGGGAGTCTTGCATCGGGCATGCGGACAATGTGACCCGTCCATCGGAGCTGATTGAGCGTGGTCAAAGCTTCGATGCTGGGGATGTTGGTCTGAACAAGAACACGGACTTTGGTGCACCTATCCTGCCAATGGATTTGCAGGATCTTGTGGAGGCAGCATTGGTGGTACCTCTCCAGTGCTTTGAGGTGCCTGCTGTACATGGTCCACGTCTCTGAGGCATACAGCAGGGCAGGTATCACTGCTGCTCTGTAGACCATGAGCTTAGTGCCGGGTTTGAAGTCCTGGTCTTCAAACACTCTCTTCCTCAGGTGACTGAAGGCTGCACTGGCACACTGAAGGCGGTATTGGACTTCGTCATCGACGTCTGCCCTTGTTGACAGTAGGCTCCCGAGGTATGGAAAGTGGTTCACGTTGTCCAAGGCCTTGTCGTGGATTTTGATAATCGGGGGGTATTATTGTGTGGCGGGGGCAGGTTGGTAGAGGACCTTTGTCTTACAGATGTTTAGTGTAAGGCCCATGCTCTCGTACACTTCGGTGAAGGTGTTGACGATGGTTTGGAGTTCGACCTCCGAGTGAGCGCAGACGCAAGCGTCGTCTGCATACTGTAATTCGATGACAGAGGATGGGATGACCTTGGATCTGGACTGGAGGCAACGGAGGTTGAACAGTTTCCCGTTTGTTCTGTAAATGAGCTCCAATCCAGTGGGGAGCTTACTGAGGGTGAGATGGAGCATTGCAGCAAGGAAGATCGAGAAGAGCGTTGGTGCGATGACACAGCCTTGCTTGACCCCAGTTCGTACGTGAATTGGGTCTATGGTGGAACCTTTGGTTAGGATCATGGCTTGCATGTCGTCGTGAAGCAGGCGGAGGATGGTGACAAACTTTTGAGGGCAGCCGAATTTGAGGAGGACACTCCATAATCCTTCACGGTTGACAGTTTCGAAGGCCTTTGTGAGATCAAAGAAAGCCATGTATAGCAGTTGGTGCTGTTCCTTGCATTTCTCTTGTAATTGATGTGCGGTGAAGATCATGCCCATTGTGCCCCTTAGTGGGCGGAACCCACATTACGACTCTGGGAGGAGCTCTTCGGCCACTGGGAGAAGGCGATTGAGGAGGATTCTTGTGATGACTTTCCCTGTGGCAGACAGCAGGGAAACTCCTCTGTCATTACCGCAATCGGACTTGTCACCTTTCTTGAAGATGGTCACAATTACGGCGTCTCTGAGATCCCCTGTCCTCCTGCCAGGTAAGAGAAATGAGTTCATATAAGGAAAAGTGGTCCAACCATGGCTAACAAGAGAAGTTAAAGATAGTATTAAATCAAAGGAAGAGGCATATAATGTTGCCATAAAAATAGAAAGCCTGAGGATTGGGAGGATTTTAGAATTCAGCAAAGGAGAAGCAAGAAATTGATAAAGAAAGGGAAAATTTAATATGAGAGTAAATGAGCGAGAGACATAAAAGCAGACTGTAAAAGTTTCTATAGGTATGTAAAAAGGAAAAGATTAATGAAAGTAAATGTGGATCCCTTACAAGCTGAGACAGGAGAAATTATAATGGAGAATAAGAAAATGGCAGAGAAACTAAACAAAAATTTGGTGGGGAATTTTGCCAGCCCTGGGGAGGCGAGTATGGAGGCGGGACTGCCGGGAAAATGGCAGAAACTGGGAGCGGGTAGCAACCTCGCTCCCAATCCGCATCTGTGCCATCTTCCCGCGAGGTGGGTCCCCGACTCGTGCAGGGACCCGTCTCCCCGAGGTGGGAAGGGGATTACAGCCACTTAACTGCCTGTTGTAGTTAACAGGCAGTTAAGAGGCTTATCCCCATTTTACCCACACAAGTATGGGCTTCCCGACGGCTGCGAACCTCGCCAGGGTCAGCGAGGCGAGCAGTGGTTCTGCGGGGGTCAGAGGGGTCAAAAAGTGCGCTGTGGAGGTGAATGATGGGTGCAATTGTGGACAGGTAAGTATGAAAGGTGAGTGCAAAGTGTTAGAAAAAGTTTAATTACCTTTGCTTCTTCCTGCAGGCTTCAACCCTTAGGGATCTGGAGGTGCCTCATCTCAACGGCAGAGAAGGCAGAATGGCTGCTGCATTCTCCGTCAGCAGCCATCTGATTTCTGCTTTGGTTTGGTGAGTCTTCAGTCCAAGGGCTTACCTTAGAACAGAGAATGTCAGTGTTTGACAGCTTCTCAAAGCTGTCAAACGCTGACAATTCAACTGTCAAAAATTTTTGACAGATGAAACATGATACACTGACGTCCTCTGTCACTGGCTTTCCCTTAATTGACCAGCTAAGCCCGCAGGGCGGGCTTAACAAGGTCAATCAAGGGAAAATAGCATGGGTTGGCTGGACGTCGTTGTGGCCGGGACTGAAATCCGACAACCAGCAGTCCTGCCCCCAACGCATCCCCATTGATAAAATCCAGCCCTTTGTGTCAGTCTTCACGGAAGAAGATGCAAAAAACTTCCCGGAAATATTGGAGAACCAAGGGTCTAGCGAGAATGAGATACTGAAAGAAATTAGTATTAGTAAAAAAATAGTACTGGAGAAATTAATGGGACTCAAAGTCGATAAATCCCCTGAACCTGATGGCCTACATCCTAGGGTTTTGAAAGAGGTGGCTATAGAGATAGTGGATGCATTGGTTGTCATTTTCCAAAATTCCATAGATTCTAGAACAGTTCCTGCGGATTGGAAGGTAGCAAATGTAACCCCACTATTTAAGAAAGGAGGGAGAGAGAAAATGGGGAACTACAGACCAGTTAGCCTGACATCAGTAGTAGGGAAAATACTAGAATCTATTGTTAAGGACGTGGTAACAGGGCACTTAGAAAATAATAATAGGATTGGACAGAGCCAACACGGATTTATGAAAGGGAAATCGTGTTTGACGAATCCTGTCAAGTTTTTTGAGGTTGTAACTAGCAGAATAGATAAGGGGGAACCAGTGGATGTGGTGTATTTGGATTTTCAGAAGGAATTCAATAAGGTGCCAAACAAGAGGTTATTAAACAAAATTAGAGCTCATGGGATTGGGGGTAATATACTAGCATGGATTGAGAATTGGTTGACGGACAGAAAACAGAGAGTAGGAATAAATGGGTCATTTTCAGGTTGGCAGCTGTAACTAGTGGGGTACTGCAAGGATCAGTGCTTGGACCTCAGCTGTTCACAATCTACATCAATGCTTTGGATGAGGGAACCAAATCTAATATATCCAAGTTTGCTGATGATACAAAGCTGGATGGGAATGAAAGTTGTGAGGAGGCTGCAAAGAGGCTTCAAGAGGATATAGACTAGCCAAGTGAATGGATAAGAACATGGCAAATGGAATATAATGTGGAGAAATATGAAGTTATCCACTTTGGTAGGAAAAATAGAAAAGCAGAGTATTTTTTAAATGTTGAGAGATTGGGAAATGTTGGTGTTCAGAGGGACCTGGGTGTCCTTGTACACGAATCACTGAAAGTTTACATGCAGGTACAGCAAGAAATTAGGAAAGCAAATGTTATATTGGCCTTTATTACTTGACAATTTGTGTATAAGAGTAAAGACATCTTACTGCAATTATATAGGGTCCTGGTGAGACCACACCTGGAGTACTGTGTGCAGTTTGGTCTCCTTACCTAAGGAAGGATATACTTGCCATAGAGGAGTGCAACGAAGGTTCATCAGATTGATTCCTAGAATGGGGGGATTGTCCATAGGAGGAGAGATTGAGTAGACTAGGCCTATATTCTCTAGAGTTTAGAAGAATGAGAGGTGATTTCATTGAAACATACAAAATTCCTTCAGGGCTTGACAGGGTAGATGCAGGGAGGATGTTGCACCTGACTGGGGAGTCTAGAACCAGGGGTCACAGTCTCAGAATAAGGGATCGGCCAATTAGTTTTGAGATGAGGAGAAATTTCTTCACTCAGAGCATGATGAATCTTTGGAATTTTCTATCCCAGAGGGCTGTGGAGTATATTCAAGACAGAGATTGATAGATTTTTGGATATTAAGGGAATCAAGGGATATGGGAATAGTGCAGGAAAGAGGAGTTGAGGTAGAAGATCAGCCATTATCATATTGAATGGCGGAGCAAGCTCAAGGGACTGAATGGTCTACTCCTGCTCCTATTTCTTATGTTCTTGTGTTTTTATGTTCTTATTTTTCTACAACAGCCTACAACTCAATCATAGGAAATATGGGCCTAGAAAGTGGATATGGCCAGAAAACGGGTGGTGCATTGGCCTAACGATGTTAAACTGTGCTGGGTCAAAATGGTCTAGGTAGCACACAGAATTTGTACTCAGTCCTCATTAACATGATTATGGTGCTGATCTCAGCGATAAAACCACTGCTCATTGGCTTGCCGCTCAACAGCTGGGCCAATATTGGGTCAAGTCTAATTCCCAGTCATGTTTGGCACAGGCTTTATTCAGTATTTAAAGGGGAGGTGCATTGATGCTATAGCACCTCATTGTCAATCCACTTCGACATCCACCTGGAAGCAGATGGTACTGGAAACAAATGGCTGTGCCTCAGCACAGGGAGAGAGCCCAAAGATTCTCAGACGCAGCTCTGGAGGCACTGGTGGTGGCTGTGGAGAGGAGGTGGGCTTTCCTCTTCCCGCAGACTGGCAGGAAGCCCTCATCCCATACATCGCGAAGGATGTGGCAGGAGATTGCCAGATATGTGACGGCCAGCATTGTGGTCCTCAGGTCGGGGATTCAGTGCCGCAAGAAGTTTAATAACCTCACATGGCAGGTGAAGGTGAGTGAAAGTTTCAGCAAATGCCATACCCCATCATCTGCACCACAAGCCTCACACGCTGCTCAATGCACCACACCCCCAGCACTCACCTACCAACAATCTCTGCCTATCACCACTCAGATCTCACAATCAGAGCTTCACTTCACCCTCACAACCTTACCACTGCTGCAACACTTACACCCACATCTCACACCTTGCACACACTGACAGCTATTCAACTATGGCAGGCATATCACCCAAACACATTGTACCACACTCACTTCCTTTTCTCTTGCAGATCAAGGTTGCGCATAACATGAGGGAGCAGCGGGAGACAGGCGGGGAGCAAGCTGCCATCCAGGGCTTCAGCCAACTGAAGGTGCAAGTGTTGGAGATCATTGGGCGGCAGGTCATGGAGGCCGTTGCAACCGGTGAAGTTGAAGCTCTTGGGGACAACAACGTAATGCTCATTCCTAATCGTTCCTCTCACATCCCACTTCCCCCTCATCCCACAATCTCTTCTCACTTTCAAGCTGCTGATGCTGTATGCATGCATATCTTGCTTCCCCCCTCCCCGCATCCCCTCACCATAACCCGACTCTTGTGCCTTTCTGATTTCAGATACTCATGATCAGGCACTAGAGCAGCCTGTCCCTGAGGCGATGCAGGAGAGCGAGGGAGGAGAAGAAGAAGGAGACACAGTTTCACTGTATTTGTCACTCGCAGACACCAGCTCAGAAACTGGCACTGCGCATAATTTAGAGACTAGTGTGGAAGCGGGATCTGCACAGGGTGAGGCACCAGGCATGAGTGAGCTGCAGCAAGGTCATAGGGAAAGGGTAGCTCAGGGGCATGCTCCATGGAGGGCAAGGTTGCAAGTGGGTTCTGCTGCACGTGACTCAGATGAGGACCTCGATGAGGCGGCCTTCAGAAGACGGGTGATAGGCATGCACATCGAATTGCTAGGTGCAGTGGCAAGCCTGCCAGAGAGCCTCTTAGCAATGTCAAGGAGCATGGAGGAGTCCGCCTCCAACAATGCATGGGGTGTAGAGATTTGGCCAATTAGTAGCTTATCTCTAGTCTTTCAAATAATCAGGATCGACTGCAAACCAATATGGTGGGCATATTGGGCTCGATTTTGTCAATGGGGAGCTTTTGGAGGCGGTGTTGCATTTGCAAAGATAATCCAGAGGCCGTATGCAGAGCTCAGTTCATGTTGCTTTTAATGGCTGATCCAAAAACCTTCTCCAGGCAAAAGCAATCGAATACCTATATCCAATGTCAGACACAATACAATGATAACAGCACTATCAAACTCCATGTGCTCAGGCCAAGGCAATCGAGTACCTATCACCAATGTCAGACATAACATTTCCTCCCCCCTCACAGAATTTCAAACATGAAATGTAGTGACAAAGTCCTGTAGGTGGCCAGGGCGAGAACGTGTAGGAACAGGCCGAGGTACGGACTGGTGAAGAGCAGGCCGAAGTGGGGACTGGTGAGGAGCAGGCTGAGGCATAATATCTGCTTGAGGGTTGGCTGGTTGAGCCACATGTGCATCCCGCCACTCTGGGGGTAAGGCTTGGGGGATTAGGTCCGTATAATCCTGCATCAGGGGGTGCTGGCACCTTCCGAAGGCGGCTGGCATGCCACCGAGAGCCGTCAGTGAGGCAGAAATTGGCTGGTCCAAGTTGGCAGCTGATTTGGAGAGGGGAGGACCAGAATGAATCTTATTGTTGCGGTGAGGCCTGCAGACTCTGACCCAAAGGGCGATTGAGATGTTGGGTGCCTTGGCCCTCTTTGACTGGTCGAAGCGGAGTTTCATCTTCTCCTGCTGTCTAGCGACTGTGGCTTGAGCCCGTGAAGCAGGGCTCTGAGCTAGCGAGGGGCGGAGCCTGCCAAGGGGCAGCATGAGCTCACGGCCTAGCATGAGGGATGTGGGTGAGACCCCTGCAGTGGAATGCTGGGAGGCTCTGTAGTGCAGCAATGTGTGGAGGAGGGCCTTGTCAAATGCACACCCCTGGGATAGGTGTGCTCTGAGGCCATTTTTCAGTGTCTGGTTAAAACGCTCCACCCCCCCCATTTGACTTGGGGTGGTAGTACGCTGTGCGTATGTGACGGATGCCCTTGCTCTCAAGGTAAGAGGAGAGTTCCGAAGAGACCATTTGGGGGCCATTGTCTGTGGTGATGGCCTTTGGATGTCCCCAGCGGGAGAAGAGGGACTCAAGGATATCGATGATGACCCGAGAGGTGACGGAGCCCACGGCAGTGACCTCTGGCCATTTTGAGTGCAGGTCATAGGTCACCACTAGGAACTGTTGATGGTGGGGGACACCATGGATCTCCCCGCAGACGTCCAGCTGCAAGTGCTCCCAGGGCTGAGAGGGCCAGGCAAGGGGTTGCAGGGGTGGAGGAGCTTGGTGGCCAGTCTTGCCACTTACAAGGCAGGCTGCACAGTCCTTGACCAGGGCTTCGATTTCCCTGTCGATACCCAGCCACCACACTAGGTCTCGGCATCGTTGTTTGAGCTTCCCTATGCCCAAGTGGCCCTCGTGCGCCATTGATAAAACACGCGCACGAAGCGCACTTGGGACCACAGTGCAGAGCCCACGTGCAACACAGGAGTCATTCCAGCAGGAGAGCTCCTCTTTAACTCTGGAGTAGGCAGACAGTTCCTCAGGCACCTTGCGAGGCCAGCCATCTCTGATGAAGGTGCACAGCTGGGAGAGGGCCGGATCCTGTTCAGAGGCCTCTTTGAGCTCCTGGAGAGAGACTGTGGTTTGGAGAGGCATGTGCAGCATCTGGACGATATCCTGTTCCACATGTTCAGACCCGACGAGTGGGGCTGGGGCAGAGAAAGTGCAAGAGAGCAGATCTGCAACAACATTGTCACGTCCTGGTGTGAACTGGAGACTGAAATTGTATTGGCGGAGGCGGTCAGACCAGCGGTGTAGATGCAGTGGTCTGTGGCCCGTGCCGGATGTCGACAGCAGGGCAGTGAGAGCCTGGTGATCGGTTTGCAGGGTGAAGGCACGGCCATACATGTACAGGTGCCACCGCTCACATGCCCAGACGCACGCCAGCGCCTCACGCTTGCCTACTGAGTACTTCTGTTCAGTGGGGCTAAGGGCTCGGGAGGCAAAGGCGATTGGTTTCTCTACTCCATTCTGTATCTGCGGTAACACCGCCCCCACAGCTGCAGCGGACGCGTCACAGGTGACGAGGGTGGGGCTGGCGACGCCAAAGTGAGCCAACACTGGAGGCGACGTGAGCTGCGATTTGAGGAGGCGAACAGCTTCCATACAGGCTTGTGACCACACCCAGGGCTCATCCTTTCGCAGGAGCTGGCGCAGTGGGGCTGTGGTGGCTGAGTACTGGGGCAAAAACTTCAGGTAGTACCCAGTCATGCCAAGGAAGGAGGCAACCTGTGCTGCAGAGCTGGGTCCTGGGATGCTGTGAATGGCATCCACGTTTGACTGGAGTGGGGATATACCGTCAGCCGACAACCGAAACCCCACAAATTCGAGCTCTGAAACAGCAAAGACACACTTTTCGCCATTCAGTGTGAGCTTGTGTTTTGCTAGAGCCATGAAAACTCTGTGAAGGCATTCGTCGTGAGTGGAGGTCGAGGGCCCATGCACGACGATGTCATCCAGGTAGATGGCCACCCCAGGAATGCCCGCGAGCACAGAGGACATCACCTTTTGGAAGCAGCTGGGTGCAGAGCTAAGTCCAAATGGCATCCTGGTGTACCGAAAGACGCCAGCATGTGTCACAAAAGCAGTGAGGTCCCTGCTGCTGGGGTGGAGGGGAACCTGTAGATAGCCCTGTCGAAGGTCCAGTTTCGAGAACAGGATGGAACCATAGAACTGCGCTGTGAGTTCCTCTGACGTGGGCAGTGGATATTTGTCAGGGATTACGGCCTTATTCACTGCTCGAAGATCGACACAGACGCGTAGACCACCTGACTTTTTCGTTGCGACCACCAGGTTGGAGACCCATGGGGAGGCATCAACTGGTTCGATGATGCCAGCTTCCAGTAGCTGCTTTAGTTCAGCTGTGACCCCATCACGGAGAGCAAGCGGGATGCGGCGCAGTGGCTGAATGACAGGGGTAATGGTGGAGTCAACCATGGGCTGGTGGGTGAAGGCAGTCAGGCAGCCCAGGCCCTCGAAGAGTGCTGGCCATGTTTGGCGCCACGGTGAGGCGACGTGGAGAATTGCAGACCCGCCGGTGTCCAAGAGAGAAAAACCCAGGTCAGTGAAAAGATCCAGTCCCATCAGGTTAGCTCCTTGGCGTGCCACATGAAAACAAAAATCTGGCAAAACTTTTGTTCCATAGCGTACAGTGAGGTTGACTGAGCCCACTAGTCCAATTTTCGAATTACCATACCCGCAAAGGGCAGTGGAGGGCGCAGAGAGTGGCAGGGAGCTGAAAAAGCATTTGAATGTGTCCACATTCAGCAGTGAGACACTGGCACCGGTATCCAACAACAGAGGGATGCACACATCATTCAGGTTAATTGTGCATGACTTGAAAGCCACTACTGGCCCAGAGCTCACGTTGTGAATTATAGGCCAACTGCTTGAGGACTGAGAGTGTTCATCTGTAGCAACAGGGGCAGAGCGGCAGACCTTGGCAAAGTGATTTTGTTTTCCACAATTGCGACAGGCTTGGCCGCGCGTGGGGCAATTCTGCGCTCTGGTAGCGTGTGAACGAGATCCGCAGTTTCCACACAGTTGCCGCGGTAGCGCGCGTTGCTGCTGTCGCGCGAGCATTACAGTGTCAGAGTTGTCAGGGCCGAGGGCGCTGTCACTGTGTGCTAGTTTCGCTGCACATTCGGCTGCAGACTCCACTTGAAAGGCAATGTTGACTGCCTGTGACAACGACAGATCGTTGGACTCAAGTAACAGTCTTTCACGCACTCTCACGTTGTTGGTGTGCTATATTAGTTGATCACGCACCATCTTGTATTGTAGTGCACCGAACTTGCATGAGCTAGCTAACCCCCTCAAATTAGACACGAATTGATGCACCGACTCACCGGGGAGTTGGTGATGCTGTCTAAAAATGAATCGCCGCAGGAGGGCACTTTGTGTGGCAGAGAAGTTTGTGCTTAACAGAGCCACAGCCACATCATACGTTTGAATTGAGTCTGCTGCGCATAATGTCCCAAGAACACGCTGGCCCTCCACTCCCAAGCAATGGGATAACAGTGCCTTTTTCCATGCTGTACTCACATTTTCTAGTCCAAGAGCAATGAGGTAGGTTTCAAAGGACTGTAACCAGCGAACCCATGGGATCGGGGGCTCACCGGGTAGTGCAAGGAAGGGAGGAGGTGGCGGAAGAGAGATTTCAGCCATCCTCGTTGCCAAATGTTGCGTTTGCAAAGATAATCCAGAGGCCGTATGCAGAGCTCAGTTAATGTTGCTTTTAATGGCTGATCCAAAAATCTTCTCCAGGAAAATCAATCGAATACCTATATCCAATGTCAGACACAATACAACGATAACAGCACTATCAAACTCCATGTGCTCAGGCCAAGGCAATCGAGTGCCTATCACCAATGTCAGACATAACAGGCGGGACTTCCACTTTTTGGGTTGTAATCCCACCTCCATCGACTTGTGGCCAACCCACGCTATTTTCCCTTGATTGAACTTGTTAAGCCCGCCCAGCGGGCTCAGCAGGCCAATTAAGGGACACCTGGTTACTGGTGACATCAGCGATTGACATTTCATCTGTCAAGAACTTTTAACAGATGAAAAATCAGCATTTGACAGCTCTGTGAAGCTGTCAAACACTGACAATCTGTCTTCTAACTTGAGTCCTTCTACTCAGACTCAGTTAGAGATCTCTCCAGACCAGAAAGCAGAATGCTGCAGCTTTTCACAGTTCAGCGGCCATTCTGCTTTCTGTGCTGGTGAGCTGAGGAACTCCCGAGAACTGAAGGAAGGAAGTCTGCAGGAGGAAGTAAAGGTAAGTAAAACTTATTAAAACACTTTAGACTTACCTCACACACTTACCTCTGCACACATGCACCCTTCACTCACCTGCACAACAGACATCTCGACCCCTCCAACCCCTGCAGACCGACGGCCCGCCTCGCTAACTTGACGTGGTTCGGAGCCGTCGGACAGCCCACACCTCAGGGCTAAAAATAGGGATTAGGCAAAAAACTGCCTGTTAACTACCTGTTAACAGGCAGTTAATTGGCACTAATCCCCTTCCCGCCTCGGGGAGTCAGCTCCCAGCACAGTTCGGGTACCCGCCTCCTGGGACATTGGCACGGAGGTGGGTTGGGGGCGGGGTGGGTTCCTGCTCCCCGATTCTGCAATTTTCCCACCACTCCCGCCTCCAAACCTGCCTCCTTGGGGTTTGGAAAATCGAGCCCATTGTGTTTAATCAGAGTTTAAGACGGAATGTAACATGCTAGTTATACAGCAAAAACATACGACCGTGACAAATAGCTGATACCGGTCCCGATCGGACAGATGGCTGGCATGCGTGAAAAGTTCCCTGGCTTCCAGCCTCTCTCTCTCTCTCTCTCTCTCTAGGGCCTTCGATGGTGAGCGTGTGATCACTCTCAAAAGAGCGTTCGACAAGCCCAACTTCTCTTTGGCTCTCCCCTCCACCGTCTGTGTGGACAAGCACTCAGGGTGTCACTTTTATTCTCTTTTTAAGGGTGGGCCTGAGGCCAAGTTATTGACAAAACCATTTAACCAGGTTCCTCTAAATCCTCATCACCCAATGACAGCTGAAGTTCTTTGTCTTGGTCCTTGGGGGCCTCATTACCTCATCCAATTTGTCTTATTGTTTAATCTTTCTGAAGGTTCTTCCTTTGGAATTCGTGTCTTATCTCTCTTGTCCTTATCCTCCCTAGTTTGGAGTCGGACATGCCATTCTGGGCCTTAAAATGTTCATAACTGCTTGTTATCAGTTATTTATGTTCATGCTGTTCACGCAGCTCTAGCTATGCAAAACTAATTATTTCATTCTCAGACTATTGTACCATGGAATGAATCATTACATTCCCAAAGATATCTTCTATTCTATTCTCATACACTGGTTAACTTACACATTTTAAAGCAGTTTTGTTAAACAAAGTCAAAATCCTAACTTAGCATTATAATATGGTTACTCTTCTTCTTCTTAGGCAGTCTCTTGGAACTGAGGATGACTTGCTTCCACATTAAAAATGAGTTCGCAGGTGGCTGATGAGTCCAATGTGGGACCTACAGCCTCTGTCACAGGTGGGGCAGACGGTGGTTGAAGGGCCGGGTGGGTGGGGTGCTTGGGTTGACGTGCGCTCCTTGCACTGCCTGCGTTTGGCTTCTGCTTGCTCCCGGCTGTAGTGTATGTACCTTTAAGAGAGAACTACTTTTACAGCTCCTGTATACTGTAGTACCGGCAGTGACCACACCTGTATATAAGCCTTGAGCATGCCTCTGTACTGTCAGTCTTTAGACTACTGTAAGTTACAGCCTCCGTGTAGTTATTGGAAAACATCATACTTTAAGAATCATGGATTCAACACCGGCGAAGAGACTCAAGGTGTTTGGCGCCTTCCCGAATGCTTCTCCTCCACTTTGTGCGGTCTTGGGCCAGGGATTCCCAGGTGTCAATGGGGTTGTTACACTTTTTCAAGGAGGCTTTGAGGGTGTCCTTGAAACGTTTCCTCTGCCCATCTGGGGCTCTCTTGCTGTGCCGGAGCTCCGAGTAGAGCGCTTGTTTGGGAGTCTCGTATCGGGCATGCGGAAAATGTGACCCGTCCATCGGAGCTGATTGAGTGGTCAAAGCTTCGATGCTGGGGATGTTGGCCTGAGCAAGAACACGGACGTTGGTGCGCCTATCCTGCCAATGGATTTGTAGGATCTTGCAGGGGCAGCGTTGGTGGTACCTCTCCAGTGCTTTGAGGTGCCTGTTGTATATGGTCCATGTCTCTGAGGCATACAGCAGGGCGGGTATCACTGCTGCTCTGTAGACCATGAGCTTAGTGCCGGGTTTAAGGTCCTGTACTTCAAACACTCTCTTCCTCAGGCGACCGAAGGCTGCACTGGCACACTGAAGGCGGTGTTGGACTTCGTCATCGACGTCTGCCCTTGTTGACAGTAGGCTTCCGAGGTATGGAAAGTGGTCCACGTTGTCCAAGGCCTTGTGGATTTTGATAATCGGGGGGCAGTACTGTGTGGCAGGGGCAGGTTGGTAGAGGACCTTTGTCTTACGGATGTTTAGTGTAAGGCCCATGCTCTCGTACGCTTCGGTGAAGGCGTTGACGATGGTTTGGAGTTCGACCTCTGAGTGAGTGCAGACGCAAGCGTCGTCTGCATCCTGCTATTAGCAGTAATGGAAGAAATATAATGTTGGGCCTTGGTTGGTCAAATTAGAGAAACATAAACAAGGTTGAAAGCCTAACTTGAAAACAAGATTCTTTATGACTGTCACACTGCAGAATGCTGTAACATCTGCAGGGAAGCAAAACACAGGCAGATACTACGCATCTATCTAATTATTCTAATACTAGTCTGAGAGACTTTCTGTCTCTAGTTCTAATACAAACATGTAAATACAGCATTACTCGCGTCACAGTTTTATTCACAAAACCATATGCATTTTGAACACCCCTGATTTCTAACAGGGGCTTTGCGCAGAGTTGAATCCCAGGATTTCCAGACTGGAAATGATGGAAATCTCCCGAAGAGAACATGTCGACCCAGACATGATGCTGTGTGTGATGGGCGATGTCGCGGCTACCATTGCAGCACAGGCGGAAGCGATCCAACGTTTTAGTGCAGCAGTGGATGCAGTCTCAGCTTGCTGCCACCCAAGCTCAGACTGCACTCATGCAATCTCAGCTTGCTGAGAACACAATTTCTAAATTTGCGGATGACACTAAATTGGGGGGGATAGTCAATACTGAGGAAGACTGCAACAAATTACAGGAGGACATTAATAAACTTGCAGAATGGGCATATAATTGGCAAATGAAGTTCAACAGATAAATGTGATGTATTACATTTTGGTAGGAAGAATAGGGAGGTCACTTATTACTTGGAGGGTGCGAGTCTAGGTGGGGTAGAGGAACAAAGGGATCTTGGAGTACAAATGCACAAATCACTAAAAGTTGCGCCACAGGTTAGCAAGGCCATAAAAAAAGCAAGCACTAGGGTTTATTTCTAGAGGTATCGAATTGAAAAGTAGGGAAGTTATACTGAACCTGTATCGGACCTTGGTTAGACCACGCTTAGAGTACTGCGTACAATTCTGGTCGCCATATTATAAAAAGGATATAAAGACACTGGAGAGGGTGCAGAGAAGATTTACAAGGATGATACCAGAAATGTGAGGGTATACATATCAGGAAAGGATGAACAGGCTGGGTCTCTTTTCTCTTGAAAAAAGAAGGCTGAGGGGTGACCTAATAGAGGTCTTTAAAATTATGAAAGGTTTTGATAGAGTGGATACAGAGAGAATGGGGCAGAAATTCCTCCCCAAACGCGTGAGTACGGAAGGGGTACTCACGCGTCTGGCCGGAGGAAATTCCGGTTTTCAGCATGCACAGCGCATGCGCTGAAAACCGGCATTTCCTCTCCTCCAACCCAAGAGTTGAAGAGGCTAGCGCGTGCGCTGTAGGGGGCAGCGTGTGCGTCTTGGATTTCCTCTGTTTTGGGGGATTTGCGCATGTGTAAAGGCCTCCGGTCTTTACGCTTGTAAAAAGCACACGTCAGTATTTATTTTTACAGGTAAGTGGTGTTTTAGTGTAATTTAGAATTTTTTTTCCCACAGGTTTATTATTTTAAAGAATCTACAATAAGGTAAGTTTAGTTTTAGACCCTTTTTATTAAAAATTTATTTTTTTCAAAAAAAAAAATTATTGTTTAAATTATTTTTTTAAACTTATTTATACTTAATTTAATGATTAGGATGTTTTTTAAATTTTTATTTAAAGTTTAAATAGTGTTTTGGGCCCCCGTAGTTTTCATGAGTTTGACAGTTCTTACTCTCAAACTCATGAATGAACCTTCCCCTCCCCTGATTGGTTGTACAGTGCTCACCTGATCCCAGCCGGCACATCGCACTAACTACGCCGCTGGATCAGGTAAGCACTGCGTGCTGACATCTGAACCGGGCCTGTCACAGGAAATGCAAGCAGGCCCGGGCTTCAGATGTCAGCGCGCAGGGTGAGTGCAGATCGGGGGCTTGCACCCGCAGGAAGCCCCCGACCCGAATTTTTGGCCCATTATTTCCACTTGTGGGGAAGAGCATAACTAGAGGCCATCAATATAAGGTAGTCACCAAGAAATCTAATAGGGAATTCAGGAGAAACTTCTTTACCCAAAGAGTGGTGAGAATGTGGAACTCGCTACCACAGGGAGTGGTTGAAGCAAAAAGTGTAGATGCATTTAAGGGGAGTCTGGACAAGCATATGAGGGAGAAGGGAATAGAGGGTTAGACTGATAGATTTAGATGAGGAAAGACGGGAGGAGGCTCAAGTGGAGCATAAACGCGGCGTGGACTGTTTCTGTGCCGTATATCCTATGTAATCCTATGTATGTAATTCAGCTCCTCAGCTACCCATGGTAAGAGTTCATCCACAACACTGACATATTCTGAAAGATTAATGTGAAAAAATCAAATTATTAAAGCTTTCATTTCATACAACCTACCACAGCTGTTTGTTTTGGAAAATGTAAACTGCAATTAAGAAACTATTAAGGTACCAAGCATGATATCTCAGGTTCTGGTAACATCTGTGCTTTTTAATTGGGAAATGAAATTCCCTCGTTAATGGCAGGATGTGGATTAGTTACTTAAGGAGAGGCGGATTAGCATAATGTAAGTTTCTCATTTCTGAATCTTACCTAATGAGCTGTAGTTTGAAGGTTAAAGACATATGCCTCTTAAAATGGAAGCAAGAGGGACAAAATATTTGATTGGGATTTGTTTAACTTTTGGAAAAATTCCATGTATCACCCCTCAATATTGGGTAATAGTAATTGAACTTTTGTATTAATAAAAGAAAGAAAACTTTTACAAATTGTACTTCAAATTTTTAAAAATTTGGGCTAAAAATATGTGTTTTCAGCACTACACGTCAGTGCCATGAAATGGTGCTAAAACGCCGGCCGCTGCTCTTTCGCCAGCTGGTGGCGGGTCCCGTGGTGGCCGCCATTTTCCTCCCTCCCTTTGCGCTGCGGCCCCCTGGAGAAAAAAATGGCGGCATGGTGACGTCAATCGGCGTGCAATGCCGATTTAACGTCACCACTCCGAACTTCAACCCTAGCACTGAATTCAGCACTGAGTCCTAAGCACTGAGTCCTAAGCATACCAGGCTGACAGTGGTGATGTCAGCACCTCTTAAAGGGACACGCACATCATTCAGGTAAATTTGGATTTAAGCTTTTGGACAGTTTTTAAATTTTTTTTTATTGAAGTAGTGGCTTGCTGCAATAGATGTTAAAAGTTTTTAAGTGTGTAGGGAGTGCTGCTGTATGCTTGCAAGGCTTCAGATGGTAATGGAAAGCTTCTATAAAGACAGAAAATGCTGCAAATACTCAACAGGTCAGGCAACATCCATGGAGAGAGAAACAGAGTTTACGTCTCAGGTCAAAATGCTGCCTGACCAGCTGAGTATTTCCAGCATTTTATGCTGTCATTTCAGGTTTACAGCATCCACTCAGAGGGAAGAGGAAGACACAAAAGAGGAAAGGTGCCGAAGAGGAGGAAGCAGAAGAAGGGATGCAACCCAGACAGTCCCGTTCTGGCCGGGATATCTGGGATGGAATCATCCTCCTGCGGTAGCAGTGAACACAACCCCAATTCCCTTTTCCACATTTGTCCCACACCTTACCTTCCCTCTGTTACTGACCATCATAGTCTCCTCTTGGCCACAATGCTGAAATAAAAGCCACCACAAAGCAAACTTTCCAATCCAACTTTATACATCTAACCATCCAATATGACATCATGTGTGTGCCTTTGCCTATCCCACTGATGTCACACAGTGCTACCCCAGTGGCTGCAGCATGGCTAGTGGAAGGCTGCTGACATTTTGGTTGACCTTGAGGAGCTGGTGACTGGGAGTGTCAAATCAAGTGACGGTCTTCTTCTTCTTCTTCTTCTTCTTCCTCCTCCACTGGCTGGGCAGGCTGCATTTCTTGGGTGTGTGAAATGAGGAAGGCACAAGGGTGGAGTTGTGGTGACTGGAGGGATGGCAAACAAGAGGTGCATGCCAGAAGGAAGATAACGTATGAGGATACCAGAATCTTGTATCCTTCCTGCCCTATTGCTGGCCAAGGCCTCAACCATGCCCTGCCAAGAATGGCCTGCACCATCTCCTTCAAGGAGGCTCGGAATGGGAGATGTGCCTCGTAATTGTTATAGATTGTAGGTAGGTGAGTGATGGGAGGGGGGGAGTCGTGCATTGAGCAGTGTGTGAGGCTAGTGGTGCAGTTGGTAGGAGACGGTTTTTGAAGATGCATTCACTGACCTTGACCAATGATCTGAAGTCATGAAGCCTTTTTGGGCACTGGAGCCAGGTGGTGGGGGCGACACTGCTGGCAGTGATGGCCTTGGTGATGTGGTCCCACATTGTTCTTTCTGGAGGGCCTCCTGTCCCCTGTGTGTAGAGACCCTGTCTTGCAGTGTTGACCCCCCTGCACAAAGCTGGAGGGCTGCGTGCGAGACCCTGGGTGCCCCTTCCCTGGCTTGCTGAGCCATTTGTGTTTGTGCTGAAGCAGTTTTCCCATTTTTTTGAGGTTCAGAAGGGAATTCAGCTTTAAGAGCTATATAATCACATTTGGGACTTTTTAATGTTAATTTTTTTTTGAAAGGTAGTAAGGGCTGAAAACTGCATTTTTTCACTGCATTGTGGCGGAGCCACCAAAAGACTTAGAGCGGTTGTACATAATTCCTTTAACAGCAATGTCGTTACTGTCTGTGCCTGTACCTTTAATTACACTGTTTGACTGTACAATGTCTAGTTACCTTTACAGCGCGGTTTCAACGTGATGACGTGATGACGTCAGTCTTCTGACCAGGGGATCAGTCCTCGTGGAGCCCTCAAGGAGAACAGACCTGTAGTTGATGTATTCCAGCAGTTTCCAGTTAAAACCTGTTTTGATCCATTAAAGTTCATTGCTCTAATTGCCTGAGTCGAACTCAATCTTTTTGATAGGAACCTCCATTCCTACATTGGTGACCCCGAATTCTACGAACAATTTTCGTGGAAGATTCATCATGGACACGAACGCCGTCACGCTGAAACTGCCACAGTTCTGGGAGCAACAACCAGATGCCTGGTTTATCCAGGCTGAAGCCCAGTTCGCCATTAGGAACATCGTTGCGGATCAGACCCGTTATTATTACGTGGTCTCCGCCCTCGACAGCGCAACTGCATCATGGATCATCAGCCTCCTCGGTAGTCCTCCTACTGACAGCAAGTATGATGCGATTAAGGCGCGGTTGCTTCAGGTTTTCGGGCTCTCAAAGATGGAGCGCGCTCGCCGGCTGATCACGCTGCCCGGCCTCGGGGACTCCAAACCGTCCGAGCTCATGAGCCAAATGCTCACGCTCGTGGGTGCTGAACCGGAATGCTTCCTCTTCCGGGAGCTTTTCCTCTATCAAATGCCTGAACAGGTTCAGGCTGCCCTAGCCAGATCCGACATTACAGACTGCGCCGAGCTTGCGGCCGAAGCCAATAAGATTTTCACGGTAACCCAGCAGTGCTGCATGGCCACGAGGCGCCCATCCCTCACAGACGCGGTTCCAGCTCCTCCTACAGCGGGCTGGTGCTCCTACCACACCCGTTTTGGCGCGAAAGCACGATGCTGCCGTTGCCCCTGCAGTTTTTCGCCCCCAAAAAAACCAACAAAGCGCTGGCGGCATCCCTGGCGAAGGAGGACCGGGTCTAACGGGCACTCCACGGTGGCGATGGCAGTCGGATCTACGGGGAAACTCCTTTATATCACCGATTCCCTATCGGGCCGCCATTTTCTTTGTGACATTGGGGCGCAGTGTAGCATTCTACCTGCGTCGAAGCTCAACATGCAGACTGGGAACCTCGGTTTTTCCCTCGTAGCGGCTAATGGCGCAGCAATTCGAACTTTCCGAAAGCGGCAGGTCGAAGTCTGTTTTGGCGGTCAGCGCTTCTTTTGGGAATTCGTCATGGCCACAGTCTCACAGGCCATCCTAGGGGCGGATTTTCTGTGCGCCAACAGCCCCCTCGTTGATGTCCGGCACTGCCGGCTGATCAACGCGGCCACCTTCCACTCGATTCCGTGCTACCACGGTACCTCTGTGTCGCGCTCTATTGTCTGCGTGTTCCCTCCTCCGGATGACTTCACACGGCTCCTTGGGGAGTTTCCGGAGCTGACAAGGCCCACTTTCTCCTCTTTGGCAATGAAGCATGGTGTTGAACATCATATCACCACTACTAGCTCCCTGGTTTATGCGCGGGCTAGAAGGCTCGAACCCGGCAAGCTCGCGGCTGCAAAGGCGGAGTTCAACACAATGGAGTGGCTCGGAATCATTCGGCGATCTAATAGTCCCTGGTCCTCGCCTCTCCACATTGTGCCGAAACCAGGCGGCGGCTGGCGGCCATGCGGTGACTACCGATGCCTGAACGACACCACCACTCCGGATTGGTACCCGATTCCGCATATCCAGGATTTCTCGGCCCATTTGGCAGGAAATTCTATCTTCTCTAAAGTTGACCTCGTCCGTGGATATCACCAGGTTCCAGTGCACCCACAAGACGTCCCAAAAACCGCAGTCATCACCCCTTTTGGCCTCTTTGAGTTCCTGCGGATGCCGTTTGGCTTAAAGAACGCAGCACAGGCGTTCCAGCGTTTAATGGACTCCGTTCTTCGAGACCTGCGCTTCATCTTTGTCTACCTTGATGACATTCTCATCGCCAGTGCCAGCAAGTAGGAGCACATCTCCCATTTGCATTCCCTCTTTACATGCCTCAGCCAACACGGTTTAATCATCAACCCGGCCAAGTGCCAGTTTGGCCTGCAACAGATCGATTTCCTGGGACATCGCATAACATCGGACGGCGCTGTCCCCTTAATGATGAAGGTGGAAGCAGTTACCTCTTTCCCGCAGCCGCCGACAGTCAAGGCCTTGCAGGAGTTCCTGGGGATGGTCAACTTCTACCACCGTTTTGTCCCCAAGGCGGCTCAACTTATGCAACCTTTGTTCGGGGCCCTCAAGGGCAAGTCCGGTAAGGATCCAATCAGCTGGGCAGCCGAGATGGTCCAGGCATTCGGCAACACCAAGAGCGCTTTGGCCAACGCAACCATGCTGGCGCACCCACTTCCAGGTGCCACCATCGCCCTTACCACCGACGCGTCAGACTACGCCATCGGTGCAGTGCAAGAACAAAGGGTCAACGGCACGTGGCAACCGCTGGCGTTTTTCAGCCGTCAACTACGGAAGAATGAAAAAAAGTACAGCACCTTCGATCGGGAGCTACTGGCCCTTTTCCTCGCCATTCGCCATTTTCGGTTCTTATTGGAAGGGCGTCCCTTCACGGCTTTTGTCGACCACAAACTCCTTATGTTCGCCATGGCCAAGACCGCCGAACCGTGGTCCGCTCGTCAACAACGTCACTTGATGTTCATTTCCGAATTTACCACGGACATTCAACATGTGTCTGGTAAGGACAACCTGGTGGCGGATTGCCTCTCCCATGCGACGGTCCACACGGTGCACCTGGGGATCGACTACGCCCTCATGGCTGCAGATCAGGCCTCGGACTCTGAGGTCCAATCATATAGAACCATTCCCTCTAGCTTCCAAGCGACTGACGTCACTTTCCAGGCTGCAGACGCCACGCTCCTTTGCGACATCTCCATGGGCTTTCCACGACCTATCGTGCCAGTCACATGGCGCCGGAAGGTTTTTGATGTCATACACAGGTTGTCACACCCTGGGATGAAGGCTTCACAACAGCTTATGTCGGCGAAGTTCATCTGGAAAGGTTTGCACCTCGATGTCCGTGACTAGGCTAATACCTGCGTCGTCTGCCAGAAGGCCAAAGTCCAGCGTCATGTTAAAGCTCCAGTGGCTGCGTTCGCTGTTCCAGAGCGTCATTTCGACCACGTGCATGTGGACCTTGTGGGGCCGCTTCTGCCTTCTCAGGGTTATACTCATCTCCTCACCATGGTGGACAGCACCACTAGGTGGCCAGAGGCAATTCCTTTGGTTTCCACCAATTCGGCAGACGTTGCTAGAGCTTTCATCTCCTGTTGGGTTGCTTGTTTCGGGGTACCAGCGGACATCTCTTCTGACCGCGGGCCACAATTTTCCTCGGAGCTTTGGAACGCTGTGGCTCAGGGGCTCGGCACCAAACTTCATCGCACCACCGCCTATCATCCACAGGCGAATGGCCTTTGCGAGCGATTCCACAGGTCGCTTAAAGCCTCTCTTCGGGCCAGTCTTCAAGGTGCAGGATGGGTGGACAGACTTCCATGGGTCCTTTTGGGTCTTCGTACGGCACCCAAAGACAACCTGCAATCGTCTTCAGCTGAACTCGTCTATGGCCAGCCGCTCCGCGTGCCAGGGGATTTCCTCCCTTCTCCCACAGAGCTATGGTCCACCTCCCAGCAACTCGTTCGCCACCAGGAAGCGGCCAGGTGCTTCGCTCCGGTGCCTACATCCAATCACGGTTTGCAGAGCTCCTATGTGCCACCGGGACTGAAGAATGCAGAGTATGTATTCATCCGCCACAACGCTCACTGGGATCCACTAAAGCCCCCTTACACTGGTCCTTTCCGCGTCATCGAACCAGGAGACAAATCCTTTTCGGTCGACGTCGGAGGAAAGCCGGATCACATCTCGGTGGACCGATTGAAGCCGGCTCACCTGGACCTGGACCACCCTGTCGTAGTCGCTCAACCACCCAAATGTGGCCGACCGCCTGCAGCCGCCGCACTGGCTCAACCACAACCGACTGCCAACTCGACCACCGGTCATCAACTTCCTCACCAGGGTATCGAAGTCGATCGGACAGACTTGTCAGACCTCCTCCTCGTCTTACTTTTTCTGTTAAAGACAATTCTGGGGTGGCGCATGTGGCGGAGCCACCAAAGGACTCAGAGCGGTTGTACATAATTCCTTTAACAGCAATGTAGTTACTGTCTGTGCCTGTACCTTTAATTACACTGTTTGACTGTACAATGTCTAGTTACCTTTACAGCGCGGTTTCAACGTGATGACGTCATGCCATTAGTCACGTGATGCTCCAATGGCGGGAAGAACGTGATGACGTCAGTCTTCTAACCAGGGGATCAGTCCTCGTGGAGCCCTCAAGGAGAACAGACCTGTAGTTGATGTATTCCAGCAGTTTCCAGTTAAAACCTGTTTTGTTCCATTAAAGTTCATTGTTTTAGTTGCCTGAGTCGAACTCAGTCTTTTTGATAGGAACCTCCGTTCCTACAGCATTTTAATTTGTATTGGCTCTCTGAGTGCATTGCCCCTTTAATTCATAACCCTTCTCCACTAACGCCACCAGGGTGATGTTGCATGGAAGGTTAGTGCTGCGCCATCAACCTCCAGCCCCCTAGACAAATTTATTCTCTTTAGCGTTGCGGCCATTTTCAGCGGCCATTAACTCCAGTTGCCGGAACTTTCATGGCGAACTTGAATTTCTAGCCCTAAAATTTTGGTTTAATTTCTCTAGATGGTATTGGAATAGATGGTGAAAATGGAGCAGATCTCACTGGAGGTTAAGGCTGCAGTTATGCTAGAAATTCCTGTTTGTATTTCTACGTAGTGAAATATCTACCTGACAGACCCAGCTGCATTGCCAGCTGTACCTCACTATGGATTGCACTCACTGTTCCAGCATAGAGCAAGCCTGTTCACAGCCTGTTTCAGGGAGTTCTTCCCAGTGTCCTGGTCCTGCATAACAACAGTGACTACACTTCAAAAAAAGTACTTCATTGACTCTAAAGCACTTTGGGACATCCTGAGGTTGTGAAAGGAGCTGTATAAATGAAAACCTTTCTTTTTTCTTTCTGGTCGATATTTATCCTTCAACAAACATGACTAAAACAGATTATCTGGTCATTATCACATTGCTGTATGTGGGACCTTGCTGTGCAAAAATTGGCTGCCGTGTTTCCTACATTACAACAGTGACTACACTTCAAAAGTACTTAATTGGCAAAGCGCTTTGGGATGTCACAAGGTCGTGAAAAGTGCTATATAAATGCAAATCTTTCTTATTAGAAATATTCTATAATAAGTTTTAAAATTTCCCTTTGCTTTTTTAAAATTTGTCTTTGCACCAGTCTGGAGTTTTACCCATTGTGACGCCCAAACAACATGAGACTACCTACTACAGGTGACCTCACATATTTCACATCAGTGCACTTGGAAATTAGGTTTGCTTACCTGACTCCAGTTACATTCAAAAAAACAAAGCAGTGTGGATCCCAAGTTATCCTACCCCATCTGCTCTCTCAGGTGGACGTAAAAGATCCCATGGCACTATTTCAAAGAAGAGCAGGGGAGCTATCTCCAGTGTCCTGGCCAATATTTGTCCCTCAATCAACATAACAAAAAAACGCAGGTTATCTGATCATTATCACATTGCTGTTTGTGGGAGCTTGCTGTGCACAAATTGGCTGCCATGTATTCCACATTACAACAGTGACTACACTTCAAAAGTACTTCATTGGCTGTAAAGCGCTTTGAGACGTCCGGTGGTCATGAAAGGCGCTATATAAATGCAAGTCTTTCTTTCTTTCACATTGGCGTGCCTTTCAAAACTGCTTTGTACTGATGCAAAAGTGATAGTATAATAGAATCCCTCCCAAAGAGAAGAAGCTTCCAACAACAGCCAAGAAAGAGGCAAATTGTTTTGCTTCAATTTTCTTTTGTACTGTTCATTTGATTGAAATTTTCTTTAATTTAATTTCAGGATGAACACATGCCTAATCCAGTGTACAGTATCTGTTTATTCCTATTATACAATTTCATGACCAAAGTATAACCATGATTAAAGAACTTTGGCAAATTACTCTATCTATATTAAAGATCCTACATCTGCATGCAGTTCCTATCAACTTTTTCCATTATAAATACCTATGTCCATAATTATAATGAAAAATGACTGTAAACTTGTTCGGCTAAAAATTCAATAGCCCCCGAAAACAGGCATGGGGATCGCGATGCGCGATTAACCGTTCAAAGTAATGCAGGGAGCACGCAAACTTGGTGCAGTCTGCTAATTTAAATGATAGTGGCATGCAGCTCAGCAGCAAATGCACTGTTGAGTGGCTGCATACTCTGCAGGGGGCCCAAGTTCGTGCGAGGCTAGCACCAGTTAAAGCTAGCCTGCACCTCTTAAAGGGGAGGTGCATTTTGACGCGACCATGTGCTGGAAGTCATTCTAGAAGACAGTTTCAACTGAGAAACATTGAGCAATGGCATAACAGACCAGAGAAAAGGCTCCAATGTTCTCAGATGCAGCACTGGAAGTGGAGAGGAGAGAGAGGTCGTGCTTCCACAGGGGCCAGGAGGCCCTCCAGAAAGACACTGCGAAGGCAGTGGGGGCAGATAGCCATGGAGGTCAATAACAACAGTGTTGCCTCGAGGACCTGGATGCAGTGCCGGAAGAAGTTCAGTGACCTCAAACGAGTGGTCAAGGTCAGTGAATGCATCGTCAAATGCCATATCCCAGAAACTGCACCACTAGCCTCACACACTGCTAAATTCATCACACCCCATTACTCACCTACCAACAATCTCTATTATTCACAACTCATAATTCACATTCCTATGTTCTATCTCACCCTCACACACTTACCACTGCTGCAAGCCTCACACCCACATCTTACAGCTTGCACACACTGCTAGCTATTCAACCATGACAGCCACATCAGCCAAATACATTGAACTACACTCTCTGGGCTCGATTTTGCCAGGTCCGAGGAGGCAGGATTGGAGGTGTGTGAGGTGGTAAAATCGCAAAAAATGGCGGGCGGGCCTGATCTCGCCTCCATCCTGCCTCCGAGCAATTTTCCCAAATGCGTGTTTTCTGACCCCGTTTCCAACCTGCCTCCAAGAGGCAGAATAGGCCCTTAAGGCCCTTAACAACCAGTTAAGTGCCTCTATAACCCCATTTTGAGAGGCCTTTCTGATTTTACCACTTTTTCCACGTCCTGTATGTCTCCTCTGGAACACACCAGTGAATCCTGGCGGCCTCACAAGTGGACTGCTTACTAACAACTGCAGCTCCACCATTTAAAAGGAGTTTTCAGCAATCATCATTTGCAGGTGGCAGAACTTTGTTGTCTCAGGTCTGGGGGAACTTTTAGCAGGCATACCCATTGTTGGAGCCTGACACCCATCTCCAGTGTGACCTCCTGGGAAACCCCTCTCGCCACTTTGGCTGAGCGTTTCCTCAACTGAGGCATATACCAGAAGCATGGGAACCATTTATTTTCTTTCCTCCTGGACATCAGATTCGGATGAAGACCAGCCGTGGCAGCAGCGGCAGAACCATGAACAACAGCAGCATCAACATCAGCAGCAACAACAGGAGCGCCAAGCTGCTGCTCACCCACCTAAAGCTGTACAGGCCAGAAGGCGCCAGCGAGCGACCACATTGCTGCCCGGGATGCAAGGGACACACTCATCTTGGCCAGATTTGCTTAGCCTGCACAATCAAACACTTTTGCCTCGCACCTTCTTATCAGACTATCGACAATGGGGCCAAGAACCTACGGATTCCTATCACTCTGACCACCATACTGACAATTGCAAGTCGCCCTAAGCCCTCAATGTGGAAGTCCCATTAGCGAAATGACACACGCCACAACTGCAACAGTTTGCCATCAGAATTTTTTATGACAATAAGCAACTGATGGCTTTTCAAAATTAAACACAACATTACACCCAAGTGACTACCCTTGTGACTACTTGTGCATTATCTTCCTCTTACATGTGTTCCTACGTGGTGCTTCCCCTGTGGCTTCAGCAGATGTGGAGGTCGTGTGTGCGCTTGGAGAGGAGCTGCCACTTCCTTGTTGTATGCCACCAACATCCCTCTCATGGGTCAGCCCCACTTCAGAGCTTGCAAGTGGCTGGACAGCACCTTGCTGCACTTCAGGGGGGCCATGAGGACCCATTTCTGTACTGGAAGTCCTTCTCCAGAGGACTTGCATGAAGGTCTGGTTTGTTTGCTCAATAGCTGACCATCGCTCCTCAAGAGATGTCAGTCTTTTCGGAACAATTACCATGTTATCCATATCCTGGCGACTAAGCTCTTCCATGGACGTAGCCATCCTCTCCTCTACCTTAGCCATCCTCTCCTCTACGGTAGCCAGCCTTACTATGGAGGTAGCCATCCTTTCCAAGGAGGTTACCATCCTTTCCATGGTGATGCGTTCATGCGCCAACGCCTCCACAAAGGCTCTGCTCATGTTAGCGATGGACTCCTCCATTCGCTCCACACTCACAGTGACCCTGGAGACAAAACCTGCCAGAGACTCCTGCACCTGTTCCTGGAGTTCCAGCACCACTCTCCTTCTGGAGGGACCTGGAGGCACAGGGTCAACATGCAGCAGAGCCGAGCTGGGAGCGTCCTCTCCACTGCGGCGATGACTCTCTACTGCTGTCCCCATCTCCACTATCTGCTGATGCTCACTTGTGAGCTGTGATACTCCAGGTGACAACTCTATTCTATGTCCCGAAGGTCCCACCGAGGTGCGAGTGTCTGCGCTGGTGCAGGGTGCGCTTAATTCTGCTGACAGAGCGCCCTCAGAGGTTGCAGCTTCCTTTGAGGAGTCTGGAAGCTCAGGCTCTTCCTCCTGGACAGTGGGGACGGGGGCTTTCGATGGTCCTGTGGGGGAGTAACGGAAAGAGTTAGAGATGTGAGGTAAAGGTTGCATGCACATTGATTTGTGCAGATGATCATAAGTCAATCTGTTAGAGCATCAGATTCATTATCAGTGACTCGTGCAATGCCAATGAGAGAGATGCCAAACTATTCTGTCACCAGCTTGCTGTGATGTGCCCGCCTGTCCGTCCCCCACTTGTGAATCCTCCTCGATCCCGGCAATTTCCAGGGCCGCCTCCTCTGAGGTGATGAGCTGGGGTACTGAGGGTGGCCCTCCTCCTGTCCTCACTCTTTTCCTCTTATTCTGGGCTCTCTTTTCCTGCAATGATGGACAAAAGTGGAGTTTGATTGAGAATGAAGGAGTGAGTGTCGAGAATCCATAGCATAGATGCATAGAAGGAGACAAAGGGCCCTCCTTGTGTGTTGTAAGTTGTTGGCATTGCGTCACAGTGATAGGGAGTGTGAGGGCTGCATGGTCGAATAGTTAAGTGAATGTGACCATAGAGAGAGAGGGAAAGGTTAAGGGTGCAGGGATGTCAGTGTCAAGTGGAATGTGGAGGAAGAAGTTGGCAAAGCAAAGTGCTGGTGAGGAGTGGCAATGGGGATGAGATTGAGGGTGATGAGAAATTCATACTCACTTTTCCTGTGCGGAGAAGGTCATGAAACCTCTTCCTGCACTGCAGCCAGGTTCTGCGGCACATAGAGATGGCATTGACCTCCTGGGCCACTTGCAGCCACACAGCTTTAGTCTGTTTAGGTGGCTTTTTTCTTCCTGAGGTAGGGAAGAGCAGCTCCTTATTAGATCTTGCTCCCTGCACCAGAGCTTGGAGGGAGGGCTCATCAAAGCGAGGTGCACACTTTTGCTTACTGGTGGACATGGTCAGTAAATGAAGTCCTTCATACAATGTCCAAAGTGTTTCCAGTCTCCAGAAGAAGCAAGGCTGCTTGCAGGCCTTAAATCCAGCAGCACTGATGACGTCATCGGAGGCGACTTTCAGGATGGAAAGTCTAATTGGGCCAGGGGTTCCCACACACTGGAAATCAAGTGCCCAATTAGGGGAAAATCGCACTTTTTTCCCACTTCACATCGGAGTCGGGGTCCTGACATGAAAACCACCTGACATGCCCCAGCCCGACCCCAATGGCAAAATCTAGCCCACTGACACACATTCCTCTCTCTTGCAGGACAAGGTGGCTCATAATCACTGTGAGCAGTGGCAAACGGGAGGGGGTCAGACGTGCCTCCATATATTGACCCCGCTTGACTAGACAGTGCTCAGCATAATTGGATTGGCTGTGACTGAGGTCGTGACCAGCGACAGCGCTGAAATGATTGAACATAACGGTATGCTCATACCTAATCCTCCTTCTCACATCCCACTTCCCCCTCCTCCCATAATTTCTTCTGACTTACAAGCTGCAGATGGTGTCAGCATGCAGCTCTTGCTTTCCATCCCGCTCACTCTGCTCAACACAACCCTACCCTTGTGCCTTTCCCATTTCAGAGACCCAAGAAATCCAACCTGGCCAGGCAGTGCTCAAAGAGGAAGAGAAAGAGGAGAGTGATGATGAAGAAGAATCACAGTCACTCAATCTGACACTTGCAGTCACCAGCTCAGATACTGGCACTGCACGGACTTTAGAGGGTAGCTTAGAGGCGGGATCTGTATGTGGTGAGTCACTGGGCACGAGTGGACTGCAGCCAGGTGTAAGATTCGCAAAATTCCCACATTCCCCCAAGGTTATTAATAAAAGGACCCTATGGACAATTCAAAAAGCGGTACCCAAAAGATGGCGTCCTCACCTCGTGACCAAAAGCCTGTAAGATTTTAAAAGCTTGGACTCTGCAGCACAGAACAAGCTGTTTTGGGAAATCGAAACTTAAAATGCATTTCTGTGAAAAAGGACTTTTGTGTTTGAAAACCTAGACAGTTAAGCAAACACTGAATATGCATTTCATCAGATTGGAACAGATCACCCCAGTTAGGCCTAAGCGCAAGGCCATTAGTTGTCCGCATAAATAATCAGAAACAGCTTAGGGAAGCACAGGCCAATTAAAATGCATTAATGACAATACAGCCCGGACATCAGGCCATTAGGTGTGATAAACGGCCATCTAAAAACTAGTTAGTTTAGATTGGTATAATCATTTAAAACAACCCGCCAAAAGTGAAACAATGAACTGACCTGATTTGGCGTGCAGAGAAGGGCCATCGAAAGGAGTATAACTGTAGGTCCTCAGTAGTAATTGCCCCTTGACTCTTACGCTTGACTCTTGCCCTCGTGGCTCTTGCTCTTTTTCCCTCCCGTGCTTGCCGCCTGGCCACTGCCTGTGTCTTCCCGAATCCATCAGGGACGCCCGGCATCGCACCAGGCAAACATGGGCAAACCAGGCCAGATGAGATGGGACGAGACGAGGCGAGATGAGATGAGACGAGATGAGATGAGATGAGACGAGACGAATTGGAAGAAGATTGAAGAACGCTTCAAATAATTGGGCCTTCAATCCAGCCGACCTACGATTATCTTCATGCAAACTCCAGCTGCTGCCGCCCGAGGAATAAGAACCATCATCCCTGCGAGGTAAAGTACCCAAGCAAAGACTTAACCTCGGGGTACTTTACATGGACGACGCCCTTGCAGCGCCCTGAGACCACGTAACGACGGCAGGCCCCAGAGAGCACAAAGAGCGAACCCCAAACCCCACAACCATTTGAACTCAGCAGATTTTGACTAGGTGAGCATGAATTCCTGGCCCCTCATAGCTTAATCTAGTTAGGTATAGGGGTGGGCTAAGGATAAGGGGATTGTTAATGTAGTTTGTTTTCCCTCGATGTGCCGTGTGTTCCCCATTCCCATTTGAGTGTATTTTCTTTTTGATAAGCCTGTAACTACATAGTGATTTTCTCAGTATTTGTAATTTTTATCATCCTTTAATAAAGTTCACGGTTTTCTTGTACCAAACCAATCGTCTACCCGTTTTTCTGTATCGCTGCCTGCACCTAAGTCCGGTGTCTGGAACCCAGGGGTGTGGGAGTGACTTGAACCGCTCACAGGCAGTCAGGGGCATAACTGACTCGCCACACGCCACCCCCTACTGAAAATGGCGACCGCGGCAGGACACCAGCAGCAGGGTTACGATACAACAGACAATGGTTTGGATGAGCAAACCATGATGGAGGAAAGGATTTCTGATTATGTGTTTAGCAAGGTGAATATCACAAAGAAATGGATCACCACTCTGTTAAGGGCTGGGCATCCGGTAGATGCAGCAGCTAAGTGGACAGGGGGAAAAGAACACAAGAAGTCCTTAGAGAAGGCAGTCTGGCTGATGTGTTTCAAAAAGCAGGTCCAGCTTTTGGACAGGCTCATTGCAGCACAGGCAGTCGAGTTAAGGGAGTCAGCCCTGGAGATCCATGATAAGGCCCTAGCAGGGGAAAAGTTATTGGTAACATTGCATGCCTGGAATCAGGAGAGGGTATATTTAATGGGAGAACACAAGGCCCAGTTGGAATACCTACGGTGCCAAGTCACCGAGGCCAAGGGAAATGAGCTAAGGTTGCGGGAGAAGAACGCCCGCTTGGCAAGGCAGATTAGGGAACAGGAAGAGAAAGTACAGGAGGTAAAGACCGCTTACAAGCTAGCGAGTGAACAAGGGTTTGAGGAGGCAGAACACGGCCCCTGTAAAGAGCGGATAGAAAATCTGAGCCGGGCCCTCCGGAAGGCAAAAGGCATGGTGTGCTTCATAAGCCCAAAGGCAGATCAGGCGGATTTTATGGGGAACGAGGGGAGGACAGTTCCAACGTCACCGGTAGTGCCCAGGGACGACCCGGTTGAGGGAGAGGGGATCTCACGACCACCACACGTAGCGCCAAGTTTCAGCGAGGTTTGGCAGCAAGGGGGGGTGGAGCCAGAGGTGGGAGCGGATGTGGAGCAACCCCCGCCAGAGAGGTCGGAGCCGGGACCGATGTGCCCAGCGCGGCATCGGAGGTTCGGCCCACCCGTCAATGGCGACGATGAGGGAACCCTCCAAAACCAGTTCGTGTTATCCTATAGCACCCAACAGCTTAGGGCTATGGTGAACCATATCCCGAAGCTCTCCAAAAAGGGAGACCCCTCGATCCACTTCAGGGACATAGAACAGGCAGCCAGCGTCAACGACTGCGATGGCGCTGAGCAGGCCAAGATGCTGCTATTCTCCCTGGAGAGTAGTCTCCTCCAATCCCTCTCTGATGAGTGTAAGAGGGGGCAGAGCGGGTATGAGGAGCTTAGAAATGCGGTTCTGGAGGCCATGGGGATGAATGAGGGAAGTCCATTCTCCCGTGTGGAGAAGACGGTCCAGCTCGCAGAGGAAACCCCGCAGGCTTTCGCGGACCGGTTATGGCCGGTGTACCAGAGGGCCTGATAGGGGGCGCCGAACCGAGGGTTCCTGAACGGGGATCCCCTGGCCCATTGGCTCCGTTGCCTGGTGGTGAACAGCTTGCCACAGGTCCGGGCCAAGGCAGAAGTCTGGTTCGACCCCAAGAACCCCCAGACCACCGAACTTACAGTGATCAGACAGCTGACTCTGGCCTATAAAAACGGTAGGGGAGCCGATGCACACCCACCTAAGGGAAAGGTGCATGAGGTAAAACCCGGACCGGGTAGGAAAGAGTGGCACCAGGAATGGAATAACCCCCCCAACACAAAGACGAATTGCTACGGGTGTGGGAAGGATGGTCACTGGCGGAGGGAGTGCAAGGACCCTTGGAAAGATAACAAGGGAAAGAATTCAAACAGCCCCAGCCCAAAAGGCGGGGGCAGGAATCCCTCCCGCAGAGGTCGAGTCACTTTTGGACACCATGAGGTCCTTATTGACTGGCCAGGGGAGAGTAGCAGCCGCTACCAGTGCTCTGACCCCGTCAGCCCCATCCAACCCGCAGCCCTGACTAGAGCCAGCGCAGCCTGTTTACCTGTGTTCTCTCTGATACGATGAATGGAAAAGACCCCTCTTGGAGATGGAGGTAGAAAAGGTGACGGGGACCTATCTGTTAGACATGGGGGCATCCTGTACCATGGTCTACTCAGCTAACCCCACCACCTCGCCTCTCTCTAATGGGGTCCCATACAGTCTGTCGGGGTTCACAGGCAAAGAACAGGCTGGCTCGTTTTTCATCCTGCTCGCCATTCGGTTAGGACCGCTCCGCTCTAAGTGGACCTGTGTCCTGATGAAATAGGAAGTGGAGGGTGGAAAAGGGGTCCTGGGAGCCGACTTTATTGTAGGCCACGGGATCCTAGTAGATTTGAGGAATCATTGCCTATGGGGGGCAGGTAAAGGAAAGAACGGTGAGGTAGTAGTGATCCCAGGAAAGGAAGGGAAGGGGACCCTGTGCACCATGAAACCCAAAGAGGGTTATAACCTCGAGCTTATGGTCAGCAACACCCCACAGGAGTTCCAGGCATTTGTGCAGGCCCACCTGGCCACATTTGCCACACACAAACATGACTGCGGGAGGGTCAAAGAGTTTGAGATCAGCGTAAATGGGGACCCCATGGCCCGACCACTGAAACAGTATAACTTCCCCAGGGAAGCAGAGCCAGACATGGAAGCAGCCATGTCCTCTTTAGTACAGCAGGGAGTGCTGAGACCGATAGCCACCCACGTGAACTCTCCACTGTGGCCGGTTAGAAAGCCGGACAATTCCTGGAGAGCCACGGTGGACAATCGGGTGCTCAATAGTAACATCCCAGCCTGTGCACCCACAGTAGCAGCAGTTGCCGAACTGATAGGAAGTATTCTAGCATCCGCAACCACTTTCACGGTGCTGGATATTTCCAATGGGTTTTGGTCCATCCCTGTAAGGAGGGAGGATCAGTACAAGTTTGCCTTTACGTTTAAAGGGCAACAGTACACGTGAAACTGCTTGCCTCAGGGCTTCCATAACAACCCCAGCATTTTCCATCAGTGCATGGCAAACAGTTTAAGGGAGTTCAGTCAGCCCAGACAGTTGGTACAATATGTGGATGACGTGCTTCTCTGTACTATTGGCCGAAATGCTGGAGCTGCTTGGGCAGAAGGGTTTTAAGGTAAACCCCAAGAAAGCGCAGATCGGCCAGCAGGAGGTGAAATTCCTAGGCCTGACCGTGCGTGCTGGATAAAGGGCCATAGATAAGGCTAGGAGAGAAGCGGTACACGAGTTACCAGTCCCCAACACAGTGACGGGTGTGAGGTTGTTTCTAGGGCTAACCGTGTACTGCAAGGCCTTTATTGAGGACTATGCAGCCTCAGCAGCCCCTCTGCTCCGACTCCTACACAAGGGAGTGGAGTGGCTTTGGGATGAGGGTTGCCAGGCAGCATTTCTCAGGCTCAAGAAAGACTTGCAGACCGCACCAGCTCTAGGGGCTATAGATGGGGGGAAAGAGTTTTTCCTGGAGGTAGCAGCCAGCGGGGACAGCCTGAGTGCTGTGCTGCTCCAAGAGCGGCACGGCAGGCTGAGGCCGGTGGTCTACTCCTCCCGGATACTCACGGATGTGGAGAGGAGCTCCTCCAACTGTGAGCGGCAACTCTTGGTCACATATTGGGCTGTGAAAAGATCGTTGATCTTCAGAGGCACCTCTCCCATCACCCTCCTCACCCATCACACACCCACCCAGATGCTTCTGGACGGGAGGATCAAGGATGGAACAGTGAGCAGTGATGTGCCTCAATAATTCCGAGACTCGAAGGTAGCAGAACAAAACAAGGCTTTTATTAGCTTATAACGAAACACGTAAGCGAGAGAGATGTCGTCCTTCTGGAGACTGGGGCTAGACTGAAAGCTAGCTTACAAACGGGGCCAGGTATGGGCAGAGCCCTACACACAGCACATTCCAGTATACAATACAGCACATTCCAGTACACAATACAATGAGGTCTGGGGGAAGGGAAATGACACTGAAACCGATCTCAGTCACAGGCAGTGATAAATGGAAATATTTCATCACATTCACCCCTTCTATAGATTTAGTCTGTTCGGGGGTTTGATAGTCCTCTGCGACCGACGTGGCTGTTGCGGTGCCGCGGGTGTCGGCTGGGTGTCCCCGGTAGCCTCCTGGGTCTCTGCCGGGGGTGCCGCCAGGGTTGTTGAAGGGGTAGTTGATGGGGGTGCCGTTGGTCAGTGTTCTTCCGGGGGTGATGAAAGAGTAGTGGGTGGGTAAGAGTTGCTGTGATCGTCGTTGCCGCTATTGCCGTGGTTGTTGTCGATGCCGGCTGGGGCGACGTCTTTTATGGACACGGTGTCCTCCCTTCCGTCGGCGTGCCGGACATATGCGTATTGGGGGTTGGCGTGGAGTAGGTGTACTGGCTCCACGAGAGGGTCCGTCTTGTGGCCCCTCACATGCCTTCGCACGAGTACCGGACCTGGGGTGGAGAGCCATGACGACATGGATACGCCTTAGGTGGATTTCCGGGGAAAGACAAACATTCGTTCATGAGGCGTGGTATTAGTGACCGTACACAATAGCGACCGTATCGAATGGAGCACATCCGAGAGGACTTCCTGCCAGCGGGAGATAGGGAGGCCCTTGGTCCTTAGAGCTAGAGTGACTGCTTTCCATACTGTCCCGTTCTCTCGCTCCACTTGGCCGTTACCCCGGGGGTTGTAGCTGGTGGTACGGCTCGTGGCGATTCCCCTGGACAGCATGTACTGGCGTAGCTCTTCACTCATGAAGGACGCCCCCCTATCCGTATGGATGTAGCTCGGCATACCGAACAGGCAGAACAGGCTGTTGAGGCATTTAATGACCGTGGCGCTGGTCATGTCTGGGCAGGGGAAGGCGAATGGGAACCGGGAGTATTCGTCCACAATGTTCAGGAAGTAAACATTGCGGTCGACGGACGGGAGGGGGCCCTTGAAATCTAAGCTGAGCCGCTCAAAGTGCCATGTAGCTTTGATTAAGTGGGCTCTATCTGGGCGGTAGAACCGAGGCTTGCACTCAGCGCAAGTGCGGCAGTTCCTGGTCAGGGACCGAACTTCCTCAATCGAGTAGGGTAAGTTACGGGACTTTATGAAGTGGAACAGCCGCGTGACCCCTGGGTGGCAGAGGTCGTTGTGGAGGGTCTGTAGCCGATCCCCGGTGGCGCTGGCACACATCCTTCGTGAGAGGGCGTCAGGGGATTCGTTAAGGGCCCCTGGCCGGTAAATGATGTCATACTCGAAGGTGGAGAGCTCGATCCGCCACCTAAGAATCTTATCATTTTTAATCTTCCCCCTCTGTTTATTATTGAACATAAACGCTACCGACCGCTGGTCGGTAAGTAGGGTGAAGTGTTTGCCGGCTAGGTAGTGGCGCCAGTGGCGCACTGCCTCCACGATGGCTTGGGCCTCCTTTTCCACGGAGGAGTGTCTGATCTCGGGCCCTTGGAGGGTCCTCGAGGAGAAAGCTACGGGCCGCCCCGCCTGGTTGAGGGTGGCCGCCAAGGCGAAGTCAGACGCATCACTTTCCACTTGAAATGGAGTGTTCTCGTCCACTGCCTGTAGCGTGGCCCGCTCAATATCCTGCTTAATGCTTTTGAAGGCGGCGTGGGCCTCAGCAGGGAGCGGGAAAGAGGATGCTTTCAAGAGGGGGCGGGCTTTGTCGGAGTAGTTGGGGACCCATTGGGAATAATAAGAAAATAACCCCAGGCACCTTTTCAGGGCTTTGGGAGTGTTGGGCAGGGGCAGCTCCCGTAGGGGGCGCAATCGGTCGGGGTCTGGTCCGATTTCCCCATTCTCCACCACGCTGCCTAGTATGCAGAGGCGCGTGGTGTTGTAAACGCACTTGTCCTCGTTGTAGGTGAGGTTGAGTTTTTGTGCGGTTTTCAGGAACCTCTCGAGGTTTGAGTCGTGATCCTGCTGGTTGTGACCGCAGATGGTGACGTTGTCGAGGTAGGGGAAGGTTGCCTGCAAGTGGTGGTCATCGACCATGCGGTCCATCTCCCTCTGGAAGACCGAGACCCCATTCGTCACCCCAAAGGGGACTCTGAGGAATTGGTAGAGGCGTCCGTTCGCCTCGAAGGCGGTGTACGGGCGGTCCTCTGGTCTGATAGGGAGCTGGTGGTACGCTGACTTGAGGTCGATGGTGGAGAACACCCGGTATTGGGCGATTTGGTTCACCATTTCTGATATGCGGGGTAGCGGGTAGGCGTCTAGTAGGGTGTACCTGTTGATCGTTTGACTATAGTCGATCACCATCCGTTTCTTCTCGCTACCCCTTACCACTACCACTTGGGCACGCCACGGGCTGTTGCTGCGTTCAATAATGCGCTCTTTCAGGAGCCTGTCTACCTCGGTCGCGATAAACCGCCTGTCCTCCCAGCTGTACCTCCTGCTTTTGGTCGCTATTGGCCGGCAGTTAGGGGTAAGGTTCGCGAATAGCGAAGGCGGCTTTACCTTCAGGGTAGCCAGACCGCACACTGTGAGGGGCGGCTGGGACCCACCGTACTTGAGCGTGATGCTTTGGTGGTTGCACTGGAAATCCAGGCCCAAGATCACGCTCGCACATAGGTTCTTCATGATTAATACTTTAAAATTATCATATACAGTTCCGTTAACGCACAATTGTACCGTGCAGTAACCCAGAATGGTCGATGTCTGGGTTTTGTCAGCCATAGAGATGGTACCCTGAGTAGGGACCACCTTTAGGGAGAGTTGTTGTGCCAGTTCTGGGTGGATAAAGCTCTCCGTGCTTCCACTGTCAATTAAGCATTTAACCCGGCACCCGTTTACCTCGATGTCCACCATTGATCTGGATAGCGGGTGCGGCCTGGTCTGGTCCACTGTGACCGATGCCACTGTAGGGCCCTGATCGATACAAGATGGCGTCCACGCTGTCTGCTCACAAGATGGCGGACCCCACGAGGTCGGGCAAGATGGCGTCCAAGATGGCCGCTCCCACGGCGCACACGCGGCGGTGGCGGGTTTTCCGGCGGTTGGTTTTCCGGCGGGGTTCCCTCTGCACACCTTCCCGAAGTGCCCCTTCTTACCGCACTTAAAGCAGGTGGTGCCTTTCGCCGGGCACAGGTTTCTGGTGTGCTTTGGCTGCCCGCAGAAGTAGCAGTTGGGTCCCTGACGCGTCGCGGCTGTCGTAGGGCTTCTGGGGGGAGAGCGGGGCCCAGCCGGTGTCGGGCTGTCGGGCGGGGAAGATGCCTTCCAAGATGGCGGCGCCCTCGGTGCACACGTGGCGGCGTGGATGGCGCGGGCTGAAGAGTAGGCGTCCGAGTTTCTCTGCGCGCGGTGTCCGCAGCCTGTTTCAGGTCCAACCCCGTTTTTTCCAGCAGTCTTTGCCGGATGTAAGTGGAGCTGAGGCCTGTGATGAAGGCATCGCGAACAAGCTCGTCAGTGTACACTGCGGCTTTTACATCTCGGCACTTGCAGTCTTTGCCAAGCATTTTCAGGGTGCTTCGGAACTCCTCCACCGATTCCCCAGGTCGCTGTGCGCGGGTGGCGAGCAGGTGCCTAGCATACACCTCATTCGTAGGCTGCTGGTAATGCACCTTTAAGATGTCGCAGGCGGCCAGGTACGTCTCGGCGTCTTGGATGAGGGGGTAAACCCGGTGGCTTACCCAATTCCGCAGAATTCCGAGTCTCATCCTTGCAGCGTCCGTAGCGTCTTTGACGGCTGCGGAATTGTCCAGGAAGAATTCCATACACTCAAACCAGTGTCCGAAGCGTGCTGATGCGTCCGGAGCATATTGATCCAAATCCAAACGTTCGGGTTTCAGGAGTTGATCCATAGTGTTGAAAATAAGTTAATAAAATTGATGTGCCTCAATAATTCCGAGACTCGAAGGTAGCAGAACAAAACAAGGCTTTTATTAACTTAGAATGAAACACGTAAGCGAGAGAGATGTCGTCCTTCTGGAGACTGGGGCTAGACTGAAAGCTAGCTTACAAACGGGGCCAGGTATGGGCGGAGCCCTACACACAGCACATTCCAGTATACAATACAGCACATTCCAGTACACAATACAATGAGGTCTGGGGGAAGGGAAATGACACTGAAACCGATCTCAGTCACAGGCAGTGATGAATGGAAATATTTCATCACAAGCAGTGCCTGCATTGCCCGCTGGACCTTGCTCCTCTCACAGGTGGATCTTAAGGTGAAGGGTCTCTGCGAGCTAAAGCTCGCAGCCAACCTGGTATATCCTGGAACAGCCCACCGGTGTTCCATAGAAGGGGTTTGGGAAGTGAACATAGGTTTACGGGCCGGGATACATCCCACAGGCCGCGAGATCTATGTAGATGGTTCCAGCGCGGTATCTGCTGGCGAGTGTCTCACGGGGTGTTGAGTTTACGACCCAGCGGCAAACATTGCCCTGGCGATTAAGCTCCCCAGAACCATGAGCGCCCAGCAGGCTGAACTGTCCGTGGTAGTGTACATCGTTACACACCCCAAAATCTTCCACACCCCCTACACGATTTGCTCGGACAGCATGTTCACGTGCAATTTGTGTATGGAGTACCTGGCCATCTGGTCCCACCGTGGATACACCTCCGCCAACAGGAGACCCCTCACAGTAAAGATGTCCGCGAGTTCTGTGCAGGCTGTCTTGTGTGCACTGCTAACAGCCCTGACCCCCATAAAAGGAAGGTCCCTGTGGGATACGTCAGGAGGGTAGAGGGACCATGGCAGTCGATACAAGTCGACTACATCGGGCCCCTACCCACCGCCCAGGGAGGCTATAATTACTGCCTAGTCCTGGTGGACGTGTTCACCAAATGGATAGAGGCCTTCCCCTGCAGAACAGCCACAGCTCTGGGTACTGCCAGGATCCTGGTCCGGGAAGTGTTCTCGCGGTGGGGACTACCACAGTATGTGGAGTCCGACCAAGGGAGTCACTTCACCGGACAGGTGATGCAGAATACCCTTATGCTGTTAGGCATCGAGGGGAAATGGCACGTGGCCCACAACCTGCAGTCATCAGGGATTGTGGAAAGAATGAATAGGACCCTAAAAGAAAGGTTGAGGAAGGAAACGGTGGACTCGCCCCATAAATGGGCCGAGGTCCTACTGTTGCTTCTGATGGGGATCTGGGCCAGCCAGTCTAAAAGCACGGGGTATTCCCCGTACGAGCTAATGACTGGCAGGGTTATGCGGACCCCCACCCATGTACTAGCCCCGGTGCTCACGGAGGGTCAGCTCAGGGAGGTCAACCGGGACAGGTTCACCCAAAACCTCTTTGAGCACCTGAAGCAGGTCCATGAGCAGGCGGCTGGGAACATGGGAAAGCAGCATCGGAGTAACCGATTGCTGCTCGAACCCCGAAAGCACCACGAGTGGGAGGTAGGGGATCACGTCATGGTGAGAAACTATGCCCGAGTAGGGAGTTTGGAGACATTGTACATGGGGCCCTACAGCATTGTAGATAAAGCCAGCCCCATGGTATACGCCGTTAAGATGCCTCGGTGCACAAAATGGTTTCATATCAACCAGTGCAAGCTGTTTAGACCTGAAAGGGGAAAACAGCCAGTTGGGGTAAGGTCTGAGGATAAAGATCCTCAGCCTGCAGCAGGAGCGAGTTCACAGACTGCACAGGCAGGTGCTGCGGCTTGCTTAAAGGGAGGGGCCATCCCGCCCATTGATTGGGACACTCCCCACTCTTCTGGGATCCAGATGAGGAAGGGCTCGAGGGCGAAAACCCCGCCCCTAACCCAGGTGTGGAGGAGGAGGGACCTGAGGTCAAAAACCCCGCCCCGGATCCAGCCATGGGACCTGGGGGCGGAGACTCTCAGCTTGCAGCAACAGGCTGCGAAGATTTACCTGCCCCTAGCCCAGGTTCGGGAGAGGACAAGCCTGAGGGAGCAGCGGTTCGGGTTAAAGGCCCGCCAGCCAAGAAAGCCCCACCCGCCAAAGTCCCTAGAAGGTCCCCGCGGACGCCCCAGCCGAGAAAGCCATGGTCACCAGCTCCCCAGTTACCAAGGGCAGCCCCTCGAGTTAGGGGGAGGTCCGAGGACAGAGGTCCCCAGCCAGCAGCCACGGGCTGCGAGGGACCAACAGTGCAGGACGGTGCGGCCACGCCGGAGGAAACGGAGTGCTGCAGTCCAACCAGGAATTAGCCTGGCCGCCCGGAGACGGGCGGCAGATGTATACAGTTTAGGTTATGTATGTTTATAATTTTAGGTTAGGTATTTAGCTTAAGTTTGGGTGTTTTAGCTTAAGTTAAGTAAGGTGATGGGTAGTTTTAATTAAGTAAGTAATCTGCTAAGAGTGTGTGTATTTGAGTCGAGGCCACAAGGTTCGACTATGCTTCACCTGATATACCTATCAATTCCTCCAATAAAAGGCGAAGAGTTACGAAGGTGACTAAAGGTTTTTATTGACTAAATAACAGAGCCCACTCTCGTGGGTGATCCGATCCAAGCAGGAGGAATACCAGCCAGTCGCTCACCTTTATACCTGGCCTGGTGGGTGGAGCCAAGGCGGAGTCGGCAGTGGTCATCCCAGGTATAGCAGTGTGGCAAGAGGCGACCTCGTACCGTGATACAATAGTGGTCAGTGATACAGTTATAACGAACAGTGGTGAACAGTGCTAACTACTAACAGTGATACGATAGTGAACGTGGTTTACCACATTCACCCCTTGTTTAGAATTAAGTCCGGCGGGGTGAAGTGTACTACCAATTCTGGTAGGTCAGTCTGTCCGGAGGCTTCGTAAGCCTCTCCGATCGCCGCAGCGGTGGTGTTGCCTTATCCGGTGCTGGTGCCTTATCCGGTGTTGATGCTGGTGTTTGCGTGGTCGGCGAGGGCTCGTGGGGTTCCGGCATGCCGTCTACCTGGACTGAGGTTGGGGGGGGTGGTGGCGGTGTTTCCGGATCGGCTGAGGGTGCGAGGTCTCGTAGGGAGACAGTGTCCTCCCGCCCGTCTGGGTACGCCACGTAGGCGTACTGGGGGTTGGCGTGCAGGAGGTTCACCCTCTCGACCAGGGGGTCCGTTTTATGGGTCCTCACGTGTTTCCGCAGCCAGACCGGCCCCGGGGCGGTCAGCCAGGTTGGTAGAGTGGTTCCCGTAGTCGACTTCCTGGGGAAAACGAACATTCGTTCATGGGGGGTGGTGTTAGTGGCCGTGCAAAGTAATGACCGGATGGAGTGCAGCGCTGTCGGGAGGACTTCTTGCCAGCGGGAGGTTGGGAGGCCCTTAGACTTTAAGGCTAAGAGGACGGCCTTCCATACCGTCGCGTTCTCTCTTTCCACCTGACCGTTACCTCTGGGGTTGTAGCTGGTGGTCCTGCTTGCTGCAATACCTCTCTCTAGGAGGAATTGCTGGAGTTCCTCGCTCATGAAGGAGGAGCCCCGGTCGCTGTGTATATAGTTCGGGAACCCGAACAAGGCGAAGAGGGCATTCAGGCACTTAATGACCGTGCTACTGGTCATGTCGGGGCAGGGGAAGGCAAAGGGGAAACGGGAGTACTCATCAACGATGTTGAGGAAGTACACATTACGGTCAGAGGACGGGAGGGGCCCCTTAAAGTCGATGCTCAGGCGCTCGAAGGGGCGGGTGGCCTTGATCAGGCTTGCTCGGTCCGGCCTATAGAAGTGCGGTTTGCACTCCGCACAGGTCTGGCAGTTCCTGGTCATGGTCCTGACCTCCTCGATGGAGTAGGTCAGGTTGCGGGCCTTAATGAAATGGTAGAGTCTGGTGACTCCGGGGTGGCAGAGCTGGTCGTGGAGGGTCTGAAGCCTATCGATATGCGCGCTGGCGCATGTCATTCGTGAAAGGGCATCAGGGGATTCGTTCAGCTTGCCTGGCCGGTACAAGATCTCATAATCGTAGGTGGAGAGCTCGATTCTCCATCTCAAAATCTTGTCATTCTTGATTTTGCCCTTCAGCTTGTTATTAAACATGAAAGCCACCGAACGCTGGTCGGTGAGGAGGGTAAATCGTTTGCCTGCCAGGTAGTGCCTCCAGCGCCGTACTGCCTCCACGATCGCCTGGGCCTCTTTCTCGACCGACGAATGTCGGATCTCGGGGCCCTGTAGGGTCCTTGAGAAGAAGGCCACTGGCCTCCCCTCCTGGTTTAGGGTGGCGGCTAAGGCGAAGTCGGATGCGTCGCTCTCCACCTGAAAGGGGATGGACTCGTCCACTGCGTGCATCGTGGCCTTGGCTATGTCTCCCTTAATGAGGGAGAAGGCCGCGCACGCCTCCTCCGTGAGGGGGAAGGAAGTGGCTTTCAGGAGGGGTCTGGCTTTGTCCGCGTAATTGGGTACCCATTGGGCATAGTAGGCGAAAAGCCCCAGGGTTCTCCTAAGTGCTTTAGGGCAGTGGGGGAGGGGTAGCTCCATGAGGGGGCGCATTCTTTCTGGGTCGGGGCCGATGATTCCGTTCTCCACTACGCAGCCGAGGATGGCAAGGCGCGTGGTGTTAAACACGCATTTCTCCTTATTGTAGGTGAGGTTCAGCCGTTGGGCCGTACGGAGGAATTTCTCCAGATTCGCGTCATGTTCCTGCCGGTCGCGGCCGCAGATAGTGACGTTATCTAGGTAGGGGAATGTAGCCTGCAGTTCGTTCTGGTCAACCATCTGGTCCATCTCCCTTTGGAAGACCGAGACCCCATTAGTGACACCGAAGGGGACCCTAAGGAAGTGGTATAGGCGCCCATTCGCCTCGAAGGCGGTATACTGGCGGTCCTCAGGGTGGATAGGGAGTTGGTGGTAGGCCGACTTCAGGTCGATGGTCGAGAATACTTTATACTGTGCAATCTGATTGACCATGTCAGATATGCGGGGGAGGGGGTATGCGTCCAGCTGGGTATATCTGTTTATGGTCTGGCTGTAGTCGATGACCAGGCGGTTTTTATCGCCGGTCTTTACGACTACGACCTGGGCACGCCAGGGGCTGCTGCTCCCCTCGATAATGCCCTCTTTCAGGAGGCGCCGCACCTCAGAGCTAATGAAGGCTCTGTCCCCGGCGCTATACCGCCTGCTCTTGGTAGCGACGGGTTTGCAGTCAGGGGTAAGGTTAGCAAACAGAGAGGGTGGCGGGACCTTGAGGGTGGAGAGGCTGCAGGTGTTACGCGGTGGGCGGTTTAACGTTTGCTGGTTGTTGACTGTGAGTGGGGGGAGGGGTCCACCGTATGCTAGGGTTACGCTTTGGAGGTGGGATTGGAAGTCCAGCCCTAGTAGGACGGCAGCGCAGAGATGGGGGAGGACGAGGAGTTTAAAGTTTTTATACTCCGTGCCCTTAACCGACAGGGTCACGACACAGTAGCCGCTGATGTCCGTGGCATGGGACCTCGATGCCATCGAGATTCAGCTGCGCGTTGGTAGGACAGAGAGGGAGTAGTGGCTCACCGTGTCTGGGTGGATGAAGCTCTCCGTGCTTCCGCTGTCGAACAGGCAGGTCGTGGCGTGGCCGTTCACTTTGATGTCCATCATTGACTTGGACAGATGGTGCGGGCGGGCTTGGTCCAGGGTGACGGAAGCTAGTGTGTAGCTGAGCGAGTCGTTGTCATCTGCAGGCGAGGCGGTCGGGCGTGGTGAGTAAAATGGCGTCTCCCACGAGGTAGGGCCCCATGAGGCACTATTGGGGTCGGTTGCCTTAATCAAAGATGGCCGCCCCCATGACTCATGTGTGGGGATGCTGGCCTCAGTTGCCCTAAACAAAGATGGCCGCCCCCATGACTCATGTGTGGGGATGCTGGCCTCAGTTGCCCTAAACGAAGATGGCCGCCCCCATAGTTCGCATGCGGCACTGCTGGCCTCTGAGGATCCGCTCCTGCAGGCCTTGGAGAAGTGGCCTTTCTTCAGGCAGGTTTTACATATGGAGTTCTTGGCTGGGCAGCGCGACCTCGGGTGCTTCTCCTGGCCACAAAAAAAACAGCCGGCGGCCCGATCGCGGATGCCCGATGTCGGGGCCGGTGCCGGGGGTGGCGGGGCCGGTCGGGTCCGGGACGCCGACGCAGAGGTAGGTCCCGGGGGCGGCGCTGGGAAGGGTGCTGTGGTAGGGGTCGGGCCCGAGTCCCAGGGTCGCGAGCAGTACCTGGTGAATGCTTCCTGATCTTGGTGGGCCACTTCCAGGGAGATAGCGAGGGCTTCAGCTTTTTCCATGCTGAGGTCTTTAGCTTCCAGCAGTCTTTGCCGTGAGTACTCGGACCGTAGGCCTTTCAGGAATGCGTCGCGGATATTATCTTCAGTATTTTCGGCTGCCGACACCGATTTAAAGTCACAGTTCCTGGCGAGTGCATATAGCGCCTGTGAGAATTCGGCTACTGATTCTCCTGGCTGTTGCGGCCGTGATCTTAGGAGGTGCCTAGCGTACATGTAGTTTACCGGGGTCCGGTACTTCTGTTTCAGCAGGTTGATGGCGGTCTCGTAGGTAGTCATGTCCTCGATGAGAGTGTATACTCTCGGGCTCAGTTGTGCCTGCAGGACACTTAGTTTGGATGCCTGAGGGACGCTGGATTCTCTCAGGTATGATTCGAAGCAGACCAGCCAGTGTTTAAAGTCTGCGGCTGAGTTTGCTGCTCGTGGGTTCAGGTCCAGGTACGGCGGTCTGAGGGCTCGCAGCCAAGCTGGCTGGTGTGGCTGTGCTCCTGGGAGCTGCGCTGGTGGCTCCTCCGCCGGTTGTGACTCGTTGTCGGACATCATTAAATTTAGTCAATAAAATTGATATACCTATCAATTCCTCCAATAAAAGGCGAAGAGTTACGAAGGTGACTAAAGGTTTTTATTGACTAAATAACAGAGCCCACTCTCGTGGGTGATCCGATCCAAGCAGGAGGAATACCAGCCAGTCGCTCACCTTTATACCTGGCCTGGTGGGTGGAGCCAAGGCGGAGTCAGCAGTGGTCATCCCAGGTATAGCAGTGTGGCAAGAGGCGACCTCGTACCGTGATACAATAGTGGTCAGTGATACAGTTATAACGAACAGTGGTGAACAGTGCTAACTACTAACAGTGATACGATAGTGAACGTGGTTTACCACATCACCCAAGCCAGAGAATCTCTTGGGTACCTGGCTGCATGTTTTGTATCTGTTCAGAAAGACGTTCAGGATGAAGGGGATCATAATCTTATTCGCCCTGATGAGACTGAGCCTGGGAAAGAGGGGTGATGTAGAGGACTCCCACATCTATGGGTGCTCCGGAGATAGAGCACCGATAGCAACTGACGGAAGCGGCGAACGGGATGCCGAGGAGACCGCCGTCTACGTCCACGAGGGAAGGTAGCCAGGGTGGCTGAGATCCAATTCATCTCAGTACTCCAGCCAGACCGGGTTCACGTACGGGAAGGCCTCCCTCCTGTGTCCCAGGGTACGGGTCGTTACCACAAGGGTCAGCGTCACCGTAGGGAAGCGTGTATGTTTAACGTGCAAGGGACATCTTCCTCTGGATAGGTGGTGGTGGCTCAGAAAGCTGAGCAAAGATATGAGGAACCCCGCAGTCAAGTGGGAACGGTTGGGGAACAACACCCACCGGACGATTACAGGGGCTCATGGGGGTTAAGTGTGTGTTGGGACAAGTGGTGGAAACCGGATCAAGGGATTTACATCTGTATGTGGGGGTCGGAGAAAGTCTGCCCCTCAGGTATATCCATTGTTTTCCACCGGCAGTGGCACGACACCGGGGAGGGGATGAAGTGGGATACCAGCCTGAAGGTTTGTGCAGTCCCATACACCCTGATCCCAGTCAATGCCACTGAGCTTGTGCCCTGTCCACGACACAGGCGGCGAGGTTACCCAGGGAAGGGTGCCCCACCACCACCAAGGGACCAGGGAATGGGCTGGTACTAGTGCCTACTGACCAGATGCTGTACCAGGGGGTACACTACGCGGTAGCCTCCATGATTTTAAATCTCACCGAGGTACATTTGCCGGAGTGGTGTCCCAAAGAAACAGAGCAGCTATACCAGGCCCTATTAAATGACATGTTCAAGGAGTTTTATGAGTTCGATTTCGCCAATATTGACAAAACCGAACTGTACACCACACACCACACACCACGAGTTTTGGGGTAATGTAGGGAGACAAAGAAGGGGAGTATGGAATGATGTTTTTACTGTGTTTAACACTGGGTCCTCTGTCATTAACAGTTTGGATGGCATAGAGCGGCAGACCCAGATAAACGGTTTAAAAACACAGTTAAAGAAGAAATTAACGGATGAGAACAAAGTAGTGGGCTTGGAGTTACATGAGGACCAGGCCATGACAGGGCATGGTTGCTGGATGAGGGCCGCAGTAATCTGGAGGATTTAAAACAGGGTTTAGTCCCCTCCTGGATCAGCAACAAACACCTCGCAGCCCTCCATCCATTTGAGAATGCATTAAGCCCGTGCCAACTCCGGCTAGCTTCCGAAGCCTACCCAGTCCCAGTGGATTGTGGACGGTCCAACCACATGATCATGGGAGTAGTAGGTAGGATGCCAGTCATGGGTAGGACAGCCCGACCCGCTCCGGTATACAGGGTTAAGAACATTGGAGTCATTCAAGGGGGTGCGCACATTCGTTTCACAGTGGTCCCGCCTTACGTCATAAAGTGGGAGCACGCTATGACAGGTACTGACCTCTCAGGGTGCTGGAGCCGGGGAGCACACATAATCCTGTGTCCCCAGCACTTGAATGCCTATTCAAAACCGCAGTGCGGGTTCAGAGCTGCTGCCGCGAAGCCTATAAATTTTACCATGGAGGCAATGGCACAAGGCCATGTTCCCCCACAGGTAGCATGTATAGGAGGTGGGACATATTGTGTCACCACAGGTGCGTCCCACTACCAGCATGGACAGCATAGCTGTTATCCGGTCAGTGACAGCAGTTTCTGTTTTAAGCCCGAGGCAGAAGTTCAAGTGGCCCAGGAGTGGATTGTCCCCATTCCTGAACCCTCCACTGTTCACCTCACTGTAAAAGAGAATTTTACCAATTTGCAAAAGTATGTGGCGCATTTTGGCTACGAAATTCCCCCTCTCCCAGAACACCTTACCAAAATACTCAAAGCCGTAATAGTCTCGCAGAAACATTTTTACACTCTAGAGCAGAAAACAGTAGAGATAGGGACTAAGGTATTAGGTATTGTGATTCCACCCTGGTGGGACATTTTCAATAACATAGAGGTCCCTTCGTGGATCAGACTGGCTTCCCACATTCTCGTGGTTTGCCAGTTAGGGATAGTGTTGTATCTAGTCTGCATCCAGTGCAAGGGAAAAGGTCAGTTGTTAGAATTCCGAAACCAGAGGATCTGGAAGGAACATCATGTGAAGGTGGAGGGAGATACACCTGTTTGAGTTTTTCCTTGTATTTTTGATTAAAGATTGTTGTTTTTTTGTGTTTGTTGTTTTTAATAAAGATTTTGTGACGTGTTGTTAATAAAGATGTTTGTGTACCAAGTAGTGCAGGGGTGTTGGACCCTCCATGCTTGGATGTGTGTAAAAGACTGTAATTTTCTATGTATACTTATGTACACTACATTTTCGCAGAATGGGAAGTGCATGTGTCGTGGGTATATTAGATAGGTAATTACAGGGGAAGGTTGACTATGGAGGGTCAGAAAATTTTACTCACCTTGTAAGGATGATACTTCAAGCAAGTTTTAGTATCACGGGGGAGTGTAAGATTTGCAAAAATCCCACATTCCCCCAAGGTTATTAATAAAGGGACCCTATGGACAATTCAAAAAGGGGTACCCAAAAGATGGCGTCCGCACCTTATGACCAAAGGCCTGTAAGATTTTAAAAGCTTGGACTCTACAGCACAGAACAAGCTGTTTTGGGAAATCGAAACTTAAAATGCATTTCTGTGAAAAAGGACTTTTGTGTTTGAAAACCCAAACAGTTAAGCAAACACTGAATATCCATTTCGTCAGATTGGAACAGATCACCCCAGTTAGGCTTAAGCGCAAAGCCATTAGTTGTCCGCATAAATAATCGGAAACAGCTTAGGGAAGCGACCAAGGCTGCACAGGCCGATTAAAATGCATTAATGACAATACAGCCCATTAGGCCATTAGGTGTGATAAACGACCATCTAAAAACTAGTTCGTTTAGATTGGTATAATCATTTAAAACAGCCCGCTAAAAGTGAAACAATGAACTGACCTGATTTGGCGCGCAGATAAGGGCCATCGAAAGGAGTATAACTGTAGGCCCTCAGTAGTAATCGCCCCTTGACTCTTACGCTTGACTTGTGCCCTCGTGGCTCTTGCGCTTTTTCCCTCCCGCGCTTGCCGCCTGGCCACTGCCGGTGTCTTCCCGAATCCATCAGGGACGCCCGGCATCGCACCAGGTGAACACGGGCAAACCAGGCCAGACGAGGCGGGACGAGACGATGCGAGATGAGATGAGACGAGACGAGACGAGATGAGATGAGATGAGATGAGGTGAGACGAGATGAATTGGAAGAAGATTGAAGAACGCTTCGAATAATCGGGCCTTCAATCCAGCCGACCTACGATTATCTTCATGCAAACTCCAGCTGCTGCCGCCCGAGGAAGAAGAACCATCATCCCTGCGAGGTAAAGTACCCAAGCAAAGACTTTAACCTCGGGGCACTTTACATGGACGACGCCCTTGCAGCGCCCTGAGACCACGTGACGATGGCAGGCCCCAGAGAGCACAAAGAGCGAACCCCAAACACCACAACCATTTGAACTCAGCAGATTTTGACTTGGTGAGCATGAATTCCTGGCCCCTCATAGCTTAATCTAGTTAGGTAAAGGGGTGGGCTAAGGATAAGGGGATTGTTAATGTAGTTTGTTTTCCCTCGATGTGCCGTGTGTTCCCCATTCCCATTTGAGTGTATTTTCTTTTTGATAAGCCTGTAACTACATTGTGATTTTCTCAGTATTTGTAATTTTTATCATCGTTTAATAAAGTTCACGGTTATCTTGTACCAAACCAATCGTCTGCCCATTTTTCTGTATCGCCGCCTGCACCTATGTCCAGTGTCTAGAACCCAGGGGTGTGGGAGCGATTCGAACTGCTCACAGGCAGTCAGGGGCATAACTGACTGGCCACACGCCACCCACTACACAGGCCAGGGCTAAAGGTTAGTGCAGGTGTATGGAACTCAGATGAGGACTTCGATGGGGCGGGCTGATGGGTATGCACAACTAAATGCTTGGTGCATTGGCGGGCCTGCGAGAACACCTGAATGCATTGTCAAGGAGCATGGAGGAGTCCAGCTCCAACCTTGCACAGGGCTTTGTGCAGAGCTTGGAGCCCATCCTTTCCATCCTCCTGCCTCTTCTGCCAGCTTGTCCTGCTCTGTGTCGCCTCTGCTTAATCTCCCTGTCATGCTCGAGGGTAATAATCTCTGGATTATTGCCCGAGCCACGTGCAAATTGGCATAGAAGCAGACAGATCAGGAGAATTAATACGTGGCTAAAGGGCTCGTGTGGGAAAGAAGGGGTTCCTTTTCATGACAGAGGCAGCAGACCTGAGCGGGAGCGAGAGCGGAGGCGGAGCAAATAAACAACGCAGCAGAGGAAGGCCTGAGAGCGGACGCAGTGGACCTGAGCGGGAGCAACTCAACAAAGGCAGAATTTGAAAGAGTTGTTACGTCCATGTAATAATAAGAAAAGGACTGCAGAGAACGGTACAACAGGTGTTTACTCAGCGTGGTTCAAACTGCAACTGACTGTACAGATCACTACTCAGGGTTTATATACAGGTGTGGTCACTGCCGGTACTACAGGATACAGGAGCTGTAAAAAGTAGTTCTCCCCCTTAAAGGTACATACATTACAATTCCTCCCCTTTTAGATTAACAGTACCATGTTATGTGTTGTGTGTTCTATTGTGTGTTCTCCTCCCACCTGTGGTGGCGCTGTCACAGGAGATAAATGGTTGGGTATTCTCTCGGTTAAGTTTAGCTCTCTTTGTTCGGAACTTGCCAGAACTTCCTTTCCTTCCAATAAAGCACTTCATGTTTGAATCTCTGAGTTCTGAGTCCTAAATTGTGCCTAGGTAGAAAGGTACCGACACAACAAGTGTCAACGAGGAGCGGATGAATCTGTGTACGTTACGGGTGCAGTGAGAAAACAGAAAATTTAATTTGAAATGTGAGATGGCTACTATATTAGGAAACATCGGTGATTTTGATGAAAATGTGGAGCAATGGAGCGCATATACGGAACGTTTTGACTATTTTGTATTGGCGAATGCAGTGGCAAATGAAAAGGTCGTGCCTACCTTTTTGAGTATAATCGGGCCGAAGACTTTCAATTTACTTCGCAGCCTCGTGCAGCCAGATAAGCCAGGAACTAAAACATATAAGCTACTAGTGGAAATTCTTGGAGCACATTTTTCACCAAAACCTCTGGTTATTGCTGAGAGATTGTTCCTGTCCTGAAAAAGGATGTATCTGTTCAAATCTGCGGGGATTTTAAAGTGACTATTAATCCGGTGCTGTCGGTGGAACAGTACCCTCTTCCCCTCATTGATGATCTTTTTACGGGCCTGGCAGGAGGGCAAGAGTTCAGCAAAATAGACTTATGCCAGGCTTATCTACAAATGCATGTCGATGACAAATCAAAGGAGCTGCTGACAATTGTGACACACAAGGGGCTATGCAGGTACTGCCGCCTTCCGTTTGGAATTACGTCGGCCCCTGCTCTATTCCAAAGGGCAATAGATCAGATTTTGAGTGGACTGCCAGGAGTCCAGTGCTACCTGGACGACATCCTTGTCACTGGGACAAATGAGGAGGATCATCTTCTGAACTTGGATGCGACACTACAACAACTGAAAGAGTACGGACTCAGAGTTCGTAAAGACAAATGTGAATTCTTTCAGTCTTCAGTTGAGTACCTGGGGCATGTGATTGACGCTACTGGCCTGCATAAGGCGCCGCCAAAGGTCAAGGCGATCGTGGAGGCCCCAGCACCCCAGAATGTGAGCCAGTTACGTTCATTTCTGGGGCTACTTAACTACTATGGGAAGTTTATTCCAGACTTAGCAACATTGCTGAAGCCGTTACATCAGTTGCTATGTCAAGGCAAAACATGGAAATGGACTGAACTGTGCAACGAAGCTTTTGCCCAAGCAAAGAAAGCATTGCTGAATTCGGAGGTCCTGACACACTTCGACCCAAAGCTACCCGTGCAGCTAGCATGTGATGCTTCACCATATGGTGTGGGAGCAGTCATATCCCACATCATGCCTTCGGGTGAAGAGAAACCTATCGCCTTCACATCACGCACCTTGAACAAGGCCGAGAGTAACTATGCGCAGATCAAGCGCGAGGCTTTGTGAATCATTTTTGGAATTCGAAAATTTCATCAGTACCTGTTTGGGAGAAGGTTCACACTCCTGACAGATCACCGTCCATTGACTTCAATCTTCGGGCCCCACACCGGTATTCCGTCTCTCGCTGCAAGCAGGATGCAAAGGTGGGCTTTACTGTTGTCAGGACACACATATGACATCAAATATCGCAAATCAGACTTGCACGGCAACGCAGATGGTCTCTCGAGGCTACCCTTGCCTGTTACTCCCCCAGAGCCTCGTCAGATAGACATCTTCTACTTTAGACAAGTGGAGGGAGCACCTGTCACTGCAGTTCAGGTGCGAAGGTACACCCGCAACGATCCAGTCCTGTCTGAGGTAATGGACGATGTCATTCGAGGGAGAGCGATAGGAGATTCTCCTAGTTTGAAACCTTACGTTTCAAAAAGAAATGAGCTCTCCGTCCAGGCATGTTGTCTTCTTTGGGGGCGCCGTGTTATCATTCCGCCACCTCTGAGGGAACCTATACTGCAACAACTTCATACAGGCCACAGTGGGATGGTTCGGATGAAGGAAATGGCAAGAAGCTACTTCTGGTGGCCAGGTCTCGATGGGAATATTGAGGAGAAAGCCAAAACATGTTCCCCATGTCAAAGGGTCCGGAATGTTCCACAGCTGGCAACACTACACCCCTGGGATTGGCCTGCAGAAGTGTGGCAGCGAGTACATGTGGACTTCGCCGGTCCTTTCGAAGGGAAGATGTTTATGGTGGTTGTGGACGCTCATAGCAAGTGGCCGGAGGTCGCTGTGATGAGGTCTACCACGGCAGAGAAAACAATTGAGAAACTTGGTGAGATGTTCAGCCGTTATGGCTCACCGGAACAACTCATAAGTGACAATGGTCCACAATTTGTATCACAGGAGTTTGCAACCTTCCTGCATGTGAATGGTGTCCAACACATCAGGTCTGCGCCCTATCATCCCTCTACTAACAGCCAGGCAGAAAGGTTCGTGCAAACTTTGAAGCACGCCTTGAAGGCATCGCAAGGTCAGGGCTCAATCCACCAACGTCTGAACAGCTTCCTGTTGTCCTACAGGAACGAGCCGCATGCCACAACCAAAACTTCCCCCGCTTCGCTCATGATGAAGAGGCAGTTGCGGACAAGTTTTGACTTACTCAAACCTCCAAGGGCAGAGCAGGTTGTCCATTGTCAACAACAAGCTCAAGTTGAAAAGAGAGAGAAAAGAGCCAAGGAGAGACGGTTTCATCCAGGAGAGCACGTCCTAGCTCGAAACTACAACACTGGACCGAAATGGGTTCCTGCTACGGTGATCGCGCAGACGGGCCCTGTGTCTTACACGGTTGAGACTGCTGAGGACGTCGTCTGGAGAAGACACACAGATCAACTGTTGCTAGGAGCAGAGACAGCCACAGAGGCTTCAACGGCTGGTTGGCCTGAACTGTTTCCGAATGATACCGCAAACCAGCATCCTTTGCCACAGTGCTCTTCTCCAACACAGGAAGTCAAAGAGACTGTTCCACCTGTGCAAACTCCTGACTTTCAACTGACACAGGCACCTTCTCCATCCAGGCCTGTGTCAATGCCTACTGCTGTGGAAGCCAGCGATGACCGCCGGTATCCTGTCAGAGAGCGGCGGCCTCCAAGACGCTTGGATCTGTAGGCTTAGTGACTTACCCACAAGACTGGGGCAGAATAAACCCCAGGGTAAAGTCAGGGTTTGAGGCAGTCTACCTCTACCCTAGGTTAGTTGAGTGTATTGAAAGTAACTTACCTATTGAGGAATAATGTGGACCTTCCATTTAAGAGGGGAGGAAATGTTATGTATTGTGTGTTCTATTGTGTGTTCTCCTCCCACCTGTGGTGGCGCTGTCACAGGAGATAAATGGTTGGGTATTCTCTCGGTTAAGTTTAGCTCTCTTTGTTCGGAACTTGCCAGAACTTCCTTTCCTTCCAATAAAGCACTTCATGTTTGAATCTCTGAGTTCTGAGTCCTAAATTGTGCCTAGGTAGAAAGGTACCAACACAACATGCCATAACACTCATTTAACAATTAAATATCAAACTAATTACAATTAACACTTTTAACATGCAACGTTAACTGAAAATAGTCTATTTATAAATTCGGGGAGGCTTCCTGATTCTTTCTGGATAACGCCTTTCCCGAGTGTCTCGCTCTTGGTGCGGAGGCGATTCTAACACCCTGTCGTCAGTTGATTCATCAGCTTAAATGCTATTGTTTCTGAGGTAGGTGCGACCTGTACGTGGGGTTCCTCACCAGGTACGTATGGCCGAGACATGGGGTTGACTCGTTCCTGTGACTCTAGGATCTGGTCAGCATGGCGTCTCACAATGTTCTCCCCAACATCCACTGTGTACATTAGTGGCCCCTGCCGTGTGCATATCGTTCCTGGTTGTCATTTCTCTGTTCGGTAGTCGCAGGCCAAGACTGGTTGCCCTACATTGAAGCTCCTTGTTGGCTTCTCATTGATGTGCTGGAATTGCTTACTCTCAACATCTCTTCGTACATTTTGTCTGAGCAAATCCAGACGAGATCTCAACCTTCGGTTAAAGAATATCATGGCCGGGGCCTGGTTGGTGACTGCATGTGTTGCATTTCTGTAGGATAACAGGAAATTGTCCACCTTATGCTGCAGTGGAATGTCGTCATCGCACATGGCCTTTACTGCTTTTTTAAAGGTTTGTACGAACCTCTTAGCCAATCCTCTTGTGGCTGGATGATACGGGGCGGATGTGTAATGTCTTACCCCATTCCTTTTCATAAATCCTCGAAACTCTTCGGACACAAACTGTGGTCTGTTATCAGAGCAAATCTGCTCTGGCAAGCCGTTCCTGGCAAAAATGGTCCGTTGGACTGCAATAGTATTCTCTGTGGTGGTGGAGGACATTTTGATCACCTCAGGCCATTTCGAGTGCGCATCCACGGCTATTAAAAACATTGAGTCCATGAATGGACCAGCAAAATCAATATGCACCCGTTGCCATGGAGATGAGGGCCACTCCCAAGGGTGTAGAGGGGCATGTGGTGGTGCATTTTGGACCTTCTGGCATCCTGAGCAGGTCTTTGTCAGGTCCTCGATTTGCTGATCGATCCCCGGCCACCACACATAAGCCCTAGCAAGGCTTTTCATTTTCACCCCTCCCAGATGACCTTTGTGAAGCTCATTGAGCACTCTCTCCCTTAACTTGGGTGGAATTACCACTCGGGATCCACACATCAAGGTCCCCTGGCATACTGACAGCTGTTCGCTTCTGGATGAGAATGCTGACAATAGTGAGTCGCCATGTGCTGGCCATCCCTTCACCGTCAAATCATATACCCGAGACAGTGTCGGGTCATTTCGGGTCTCCTTCTCTATACCAGCATTAGTTACTGGCAAGCATTCAGTTATAGTCGAATGAAATATTTCGACAGGATCCACTGCTGGTGCTTCCTCCGCAGTAGACAGTGGCAGGCGTGATAGCCCATCAGCGTTTCCATGCTGTTTCGTGCCCTTATACTCTATTTCATATTGGTGCGCCCCTAGAAAAAGGGACCATCTTTGTAGCCATTGCGCAGTCATCACCGGAATGCCCTTCTTTGGATTAAAGATGGAGACAAGTGGTTGGTGGTCAGTCAGCAAGGTGAACTTCTGCCCGTGCAGATAGCGATTGAACTTTTTCACTCCCCACACTAGGCTGAGGGCCTCCCTGTCAATCTGGGCATAGTTACGCTCGGCTGAGGTTAGTGACCGAGACGCAAAGGCTACTGGCCTCTCCGAGCCACCCGGGAATTTGTGCGACAGCACCGCTCCAATACCATAGGGTGATGCATCACACGCCAACCGAATTGGTAGTGCTGGGTTGAAATGAGCCAACACCTCTTTTGATGTGACCAATGCTTTGCTCTTCTGGAAAGCTCGTTTACATTCGTCACTCCACTTCCATGGTACCCCCGTTTGCAGTAGGGTGTTCAGTGGGTGTAGTACGGTAGACAAGTTCGGCAAGGACTTATGGTAGTAGTTCACCAGCCTGAGGAACGACCTCAGTTGTGACACATTTTCCGGTGCTGGAGCGTTGACTACTGCCTCAATCTTTTCAGGGGACTTATGTAACCCCTCTTTATCAATAACGTGGCCACAATACGAGATCTGCTTCTGGAAAAACTCGCATTTGTGGCGATTAGCTCGGAGCCCATATTCCTTCAATCTAGTGAGCACCTGCTCCAGGTTGGCAAGGTGATCACTGTCATTTTCGCCCGTGACCAGGATGTCGTCCAAATAACACTGGGTCCCTGGAATCCCTTGCAGGACTTGTTCCATTGCCCTTTGCCAAGTAGCCGGAGCTGATGCTACCCCGAACACCAGCCGGTTGTATTGGTAGAGACCTTTATGAGTGTTGATCGTGAGGTACTGTTTCGAGGCTTCTTCTACCTCCATTTGCAGGTACGCCTGGGCCAGATCAATCTTAGTGAAGCATTTCCCTCCAGATAGCGAGGCGAAAATATCTTCAATCCGCGGAAGCGGATATTGTGCAGTGTGAAGGACTGGGTTCACTGTCACCTTAAAGTCCCCACAGATGCGAACCTTCTTTGGTTCCCCAGGCGTATTACTCAACGACCTCTTCATTACAGGAACGATGGTGTTGTGTATGTACCTTTAAGGGAATAACTAGTCTTAGACTGCAATACCGGCAGTGACCACCCCTGTATAAAAGGCCCTAGCAGGCTTCTGTAATTTCAGTTTCAAGCTGCCTCTTGTTCAGTAAAGTACCTGTTAAACTGTTCTCCCGAAGTCCGTGTATTATTGAGGCGTGGACTTTACAGTGGCGACGAGTAAGTTCAAACTCACCTGCAGTGTGGCATCATCTCACGGGGATCTCGCCTGAAAGGAAGGTCCTGGAAGGTCGTAATCTGAGCAACGGGCGTCGACCGAGGGCAACCGCCCGAAGAATCCATCGGTGTTTGGAGAATTGCGGGAGAGACTGTGGTTCCAGCGAATCGTGCTGGTAGCAGGTAGCGCGCTGACCCTTCCGGACTGCGGCGGGCTCAAGCTCGATCGAGCGGCTCTACAAATTTGGCTGCGCAGCGTCGCCGGGAAAAGAAAACAAGAGAGAGAGGGTGGAGCGCACAGGGTGCAGTCAGTGCTCGAGAACAGGACAGCGGAGAGAAACTAAACGGGGGGAAGGAAAGCGAGACGCCCCGAAGCTCCGGGTCGCCGCCATTACCCCGTAGAATGCTTGGAGCAGCGTGGCAGTAAGGGGAAGAAGCAAAAGCGCGGGAGGCACCATTTTATCCCATTGGGGAAGAAGCAAAAGCGCGGGAGGCACCATTTTATTCCATTGGCGAAGAAGCAAAAGCGCATGAGGCGCCATTTTAAATCGCCCAAGATGCCGAAAAGTGGCAGTATCACTGCTTTCGACAACGAGGTAGAAGACTGGACCACGTATGTGGAAAGAATTGAAGTGTACTGCAAGGCAAATGAGGTGGCTGATGGAAAGAGAGCGTCGGTATTATTAAATCTGATGGGTGCGAGTACGTACGGCCTATTGCGGAATTTAATTACCCCAGCTAAACCAATGGAGAAAAGTTTTGAGGAGATTGTTCATATCTTACAGGAACACCTAAGCCCTGCACCACTGCTGATAGCAGAAAGATTCAAGTTCCATAAAAGAAACCAGCACAAAGATGAGAGCAATGCTGACTATCTTACGGAACTATGCAAGTTATCGAAGCACTGCCAGTTCGGAGCAGGACTGGCAGACACCTTACGGGATAAGTTTGCCTGCAGGCTCCAGAGTGAAGGAACCCAGAAACGACTACTTTCAAAAAAGGACCTGACGCTAGAACAGGCTTTCAGTGTGGCAGTATCCTACGAAGCAGCAGCACGGGGAGCTGTGGAAATACAACAGAAACCACAAGAATACAGCGCTAACGAAATGGCGTATGGAGCCAAAAAGTGCTATCGCTGCGGCAGAACAACCCATGAGCTGAAGGACTGCTGGTTTAAAGATAAAATATGCAGGCAATGCGGGGAAATGGGACATATAGCAAGAGTCTGCAGGTCGGGAAAGAAGACCAACAGGACAAGAACTACTAAGGAACAGTACAGGAAAATAAAGAAACTGACAGATAGTAGTTCAGAAGATCAGGAGAGTGATAAGGACTCCGGGAGCAGGCGACTAAGTAATTTAAAGTTACACAACGTGATCGCAAAAGAAGATCACTGAACCATTTGGGTCACCCTCATGATAGCAGGGTCCCCAGTGAAGATGGAATTGGACACAGGATCAGCCTTAACTGTCATGAATCGACGAGACTATGAGCGGCTATTTTCACACATACCCTTAAAGGACACGTCCATTGTATTGAAGACATACACGGGGCAAAAGGTCTACCCCAGAGGATAAATAAGGGTGCCAGTTGAATATAACAGAAAGGAAACACAGAAATTATACATGTATATACTACGAGATGGAGGACCACCATTATTGGGATGTGAATGGATCCGAAGACTACAATTGGATTGGCATTCCATTCTGGCACTAACTGTGACTGAAAAAACAGATGATGACGTCGCACCTGGACGTCTGTCACAAATTCTATCTGACGCGGAAGAGGTGTTCCAACAAGGACTTGGGACTCTAAAAGGAGTAAAGGCAACCATAAAGATTGAGGATAACGCAACCCCAAAATTTTTCAAGGCCAGACCGGTGCCATACGCGATACGCCCAGCTGTGGAAGCTGAACTGGAGAGTCTGGAGCGTTCAGGGGTGCTGTCTAAGGTGGACTGGAGCGAGTGGGCCACACCCATCATTCCTGTAATGAAGAAAGCATTGAGCATCACGCCTGGGGAGCCAAGGAAGGTTCGCATCTGTGGGGACTTCAAGGTGACTGTGAACTCAGTCCTGCACACAGTACAGTATCCGCTTCCGCGGATAGAAGATATTTTCGCCTCGCTATCTGGAGGGAAACGTTTTATAAAGATTGACCTGACTCAAGCGTATCTACAAATGGAGGTGGAAGAAGCATCTAGGAAATACCTCACGATAAACACTCACAAAGGCCTTTACCAGTACAATCGACTGGTATTTGGGGTAGCATCGGCCTCGGCTATGTGGCAGAGGGCAATGGAACAAGTCCTGCAAGGGATCCCGGGGACCCAGTGTTATTTGGACGACATCCTGGTTACGGGCGAAAATGACAATGAACACCTTGCCAACCTGGAGCAGGTGCTCACGAGATTACAGGAATATGGGCTACGAGCCAACCGTCCCAAATGCGAGTTCTTCAGGAGGCAAATCTCGTATTGTGGCCACATGATTGATGAGGAAGGGTTGCATAAGTCACCGGACAAGATTGAGGCTGTAGTCAAGGCTCCAGCACCAGAAAATGTGTCGCAACTGAGGTCGTTCCTCGGGTTGGTGAACTACTACCATAAGTTCTTGCCGAATTTATCTACAATTCTGCACCCACTGAACGCCCTCCTTCAAGCTGGTGTAACATGGAAATGGAGTGATGAGTGTAAGCGTGCCTTTCAGGAATGTAAATGACAAATCACGTCAAAAGAAGTATTGGCCCACTACAACCCAACACTACCGATTCGGTTGGCATGTGATGTGTCACCTTTTGGCATTGGAGCGGTGCTGTCACACAAATTCTGTGATGGTTCAGAGAGGCCAATAGCCTTTGCATCGCGCTCGCTAACCTCAGCCGAGCATAACTACGCCCAGATTGACAGGGAGGCCCTCAGCCTGGTGTGGGGGGTGAAGAAGTTCAATCACTATCTGCACGGGCAGAAATTCACCCTACTGACTGATCATCAACCCCTGGTCTCAATTTTTAAACCAAAGAAGGGCGTTCCGGTGATGATGGCGCAACGGCTGCAAAGATGGTCACTTTTTCTAGGGGCACATCAGTATGACATAGAGTACAAAGGTACGAAACAACATGGAAACGCTGATGGGCTGTCGCGCCTACCGTTGCCTACGGCGGAAGAAGCACCTGCAGTGGACCCTGTGGAGATATTCCATGCGACCATAGTCGAATGTTTGCCTGTTACAAACGCAAGTATTGAGAAGGAAACCCGAAATGACCCGACATTCTCTCGGGTCTATGATTTGACGGTGAAGGGATGGCCAGCATATGGCGACTCACTGTTGCCAGCATTATCGCCAAGGAGGGAACAGCTGTCAGTGTGCCGGGGAACCTTGATGTGTGGATCCTGAGTGGTAATTCCACCCAAGTTGAGAGATAGAGTACTCAATGAGCTTCACGAGGGTCATCTGGGAGGGGTAAAAATGAAGAGCCTAGCCAGGGCGTTTGTGTGGTGGCCGGGAATCGATAAAGAAATCGAGGATATGACCAAGAGATGCACAGGATGCCAGAAGGTCCAAAACGCTCCACCACAGGCCCCGCTACATCCATGGGAGTGGCCCTCATCTCCATGGCAACGGGTACACATTGATTTCGCTGATCCATTTATGGACTCAATGTTTCTAATTGCTGTGGACGCCCATTCGAAATGGCCAGAGGTCATTAAAATGTCCTCCACCACCACGGAGAAAACGATTGCAGTCCTAAGAACCATCTTCGCCAGGAATGGGTTGCCAGAACAGATCTGTTCCGACAATGGCCCACAGTTTGTGTCTGAGGATTTCCGGAGGTTCCTGAAGAATAATGGGGTGAAACTTACACATCTGCCCCATATCATCCAGCCACAAATGGATTGGCTGAGAGGTTTGTTCAGAACTTTAAAAAGGCCATAAAGGCAATGTATAATGACGACATACCACTGCAACACAAGGTGGATAACTTCCTGTTTGCTTACTGGAATGCAACACATGCAGTAACCAACCAAACTCCAGCCGTACTGTTTTTTAACCGGAGACTAAGATGTCGCTTGGATTTGCTCAAACCAAACATAAGACGAGATGTTGAGGATAAGCAGTTCCAGCACATAAATGAGAAGCCAACCAGGAGCTTCAAGATAGGGCAACCAGTCTTGGCCCGCGACTACCGAACAGAAAAATGGCAGCCAGGCACGATATGCACACAGCAGGGACCACTAATGTACACAGTGGACGTTGGAGAGAGCATCGTGAGGCGCCATGCTGACCAGATTCTAGAGTCACAGGAACAAGCCAAACCTGTACCACAAGCATGTGCACCTGGTAATGAGCCCGAAGTACAGATTGCGTCTACCTCAGAAGCAGGGGTATTGGAAGCTGACGAACCAACCAATGACAATGAGCCAGAATTGACTCCACAGCCAGAACAGGATACTCGAGAAAGGTGCTATCCAGTCTGGATCAGGAAGCCTCCTCAAAGACTGAACTTATAAATGACTATTTCAGTTGATGTATATATTACTGAGGAAATTGTAATTGTAATTGTAATTAGTTATTATTTCGTTGTTAAATGAATGTTATGTACTGTTTATCTAAAAGCGGAGGAATTGTTGTGTATGTACCTTTAAGGGAATAACTGGTCTTAGACTGCAGTACCGGCAGTGACCACCCCTGTATAAAAGGCCCTAGCAGGCTTCTGTAGTTTCAGTTTCAAGCTGCCTCTTGTTCAGTAAAGTACCTGTTAAACTGTTCTCCCGAAGTCCGTGTATTATTGAGGCGCGGACTTTACAGATGGGTGTAGCCCACTTGCTCCAGTCCACTTTGGACAGTACTCCTGAACGTTCCAAACCTTCCAGCTCTGCTTCGACGGCTGGACGGATCGCATAAGGTACCGGTCTGGTCTTAAAAAACTTTGGGCTTGCATTTTCCTCTATTTTGATCGTCGCTGTTATGCCTTTTAGTGTTCCGAGTCCCTGCTGGAACACTTCTTGTGCATCAGTTAGCATTTTTGACAGTCGTCCAGGTGTGATGTCGTCATCCTTTTTGGCATCTACAGTCAGTGCTTGTATGGAATGCCAATCTAGCTGTATCTTCCGGATCCATTCACGTCCTAGTAGTGGTGGTCCTCCATCTGGCAATACATATAGGTCCATTTTGGTGTTTCCTTGCTGTTATATATAACGTTCACCCTTATTTTTCCTTTGGGGTAGACTTTTTGCCCCGTGTACATCTTCAAGACAATCTTTGTATCTCTCAAGGGTGTATGTGAGAATAGCCGCTTGTAGTCCCTTCGATTTATGACTGTTAGGGCTGATCCTGTGTCCAATTCCATTTTCACTTGGACTCCTGCTATCTTGAGCGTGACCCAGATAGTTTGTTGATCCTCCATTTTGATCACATTATGTAGTTTCAGACAACCCAGCTCCTTGCTTCCGGAGTCTGTATCACTCTTCTGTTCGTCTGAACTACTCTCCGTCACCTTATGTACCTTCTTGTACTTCTCCTGTGGAGATTTCTTGCTGCTGGTTTTCTTTCCCGACCTGCAGACTCTTGCTATGTGTCCTAATTTTCCACACTGTCTGCACACTTTGTCCTTGAACCAGCAATCATTATGGTCGTGTGTTGTTCTGCCGCAGCGATAGCACTTCACTGTTCCGTATGACATTTCATTTGTGCCATATTCTTGCGGTCTCCGTTGTATCTCTGCAGCGCCCTGTGCTGCTGCTTCGTGTGATACTACCATGCTGAAAGCCTTGTCCAGCGTAAGATCCTTTTCTGATAGAATCCGTTTCTGGGTTCCTTCACTTTGAAGCCCACACACAAACTTGTCCCTTAAAGTATCTGCTAGTCCCGTTCCAAACTGGCAGTGTTTCGATAGCTTGCGCAGTTCCGTTAAATACTCAGCATTTCTTTCATCTTTATGCTGGTTCCTTTTGTGAAACTTAAATCTTTCTGCTATCAGCAGCAGTGTGGGGTTTAAGCGGTCCTGTAGGATTGACACTATGTTTTCAAAATCCTTTTCTACTGGCTTCTCTGGGGTTACTAGGTTTCATAGTAAGCCATACGTTTTTGCACCCATTGAATTCAACAATGCCAGTGCTTTCTTGTCATCTGGCACTTCATTCGCCTTGCAGTATACTTCTATGCGTTCGACATATGCCATCCAATCTTCGACTTCATTGTCGAACGCTGTGATACTGCCACTCTTCGGCATTTTTGGGTGTGGTTAGACTGGCTTAAAATGGCATCTCCCGCGCTTTCCTTTCTTCCCTGCTGCGGCTTAAAATGGCGTCTCCCGTGCTTTCCTTTCTTCCCCGCTGCGGCTTAAAATTGCGTCTCCCGCACTGCTGCCAACACCGCTCTCGGCGGTTCTCGTGGCAAATGGCGATGACCTGTGGGTTTCGTGCGCTGCTCCTGCGCTGCTGCCAATGCCGCTCTCTGCGGTCCTCATGGCAATGGCAGCGCCTCGCGTTTTCCTGCGTGCCTCTCTCCCCCTTTGACGCTGCTCGGCCCTTGACCACCGGCTGCGCTCTGCTCTCCCTCATCTCTCTCCCCCGTTGACGCCGCTCGGTCCTGAACACCAGCTGCGCCCTGTGCGCTCTGCCCTCTCTCTCTCCCCCGTCGACGCTGCTCGGCCTTTTTCTGTGCCGCTCGGTCGGGCTCTAGCCCATCGCTCTCTGGGAAGGGTCTGCACAGTACCTGTTGCCAGCCCGTTTCGCTGGACCACCGTGACTGGAAAGCCAAGTCTGGCTCTCGACAGCCTCCCCTGCGATGCTCAAATCTCCGCTGGATGACTGGGCGGTTGCCCGTGGTCGACGCCCATGCTTCTGGACTCGACCTTCTTCCACTGTTCTCCAGGAGCGAATCCCTGGGAGGTGATGCAGAGTTGCAGGTAGGTTCGAATCTGCTCATTGCCACTGTTACGTCCGTGTAATAATAAGAAAAGGACTGCAGAGAACGGTACAACAGGTGTTTACTCAACGTGGTTCAAACTGCAACTGACTGTACAGATCACTACTCAGGGTTTATATACAGGTGTGGTCACTGCCGGTACTACAGGATACAGGAGCTGTAAAAAGTAGTTCTCCCCCTTAAAGGTACATACATTACAAAAGTGACGTCTGAATTAAAAAGTGACGTCGGCACAAGGGAAGGAGCTGATTGGTGAATAGCTGGTAAGTGTTTCTAGTTAATAGTCTATAAAGTAAAGGCATGGCAGGGCAGCTCAGTCCCATGGAATGCACATCCTGTGCCATGTGGGAAGTCATGGATGCTTCCCGTGCCCTGGACAACCACGTATGTGGGAAGTGTCGCCAGCTACAGCAACTCGAGCTCCGGGTTTCAGAGCTTGAGCGGCGGCTGGAGTCATTGCAGTGCATCCACGAGGCTGAGAACTTCGTGGATAGCATGTTTCAGGAGGTGGTCACTGATATGAATCAGTCATTCATGAAAGAAAGACTTATGAAATAATACTGAGCGGCCTACGGTTGGCGATGTCCAGGGAGAGTATAAATACTCGGGCATGGGCCCAGCTTGCACAGGACATTCTTAACAAGAACTAGTGAAGGACACAACTAGACCTCCATGTTGTAAAACAGTTGATTATTCTTTGTTTAACGCTTAGACCAAGTGCCTAGCAGTTTTCTTACGTCAGTCACCCCGCAGCTTAAGAGTGTGCAGGCAAAGAGGGAATGGGTGAAGGCCAGACAGGAGAGGAGGACCAGGCAGGTAGAGCAGAAATCCCCTGAGTGTATCTCACTCGCTAGCCGGTTTTCAGCTCTGAATATTGGTGGCGGCGATGGTTCCTCTGGGGAGAGCAGCCAGAGCCAAATCCATGGGAGCATGGGTGACTCAGCTGCACAGGGCGGGAGGAAGAAGAGTGGAAGAGCAATAGTCATAGGGGATTCAATAGTTAGGGGAGCAGACAGGCGTTCCTGTGGCCACAGACGTGACTCCAGGATGGTATATTGCCTCCCTGGTGCCAGGGTCAAGGATGTCACTGAGCAGCTACAGGACATTCTGAGGGGGGAGGGTGAACAGCCAGAGGTCGTGGTCCATATCTGTACCAATGACACAGGTAGAAAGAGGGATGAGGTCCTGCAGGCAGATTTTAGGGAGCTTGGAAAGAGATTAAAAAGCAGGACCTCAAAGGTAGTAATCCTTGGATTACTCCTGGTGCCATGTGCTAGTGAGTACAGAAATAGGAGGATAGAGCAGATGAATGCGTGGCTGGAGAAATGGTGCAGGAGGGAGAGCTTTAGATCCCTGAGGCATTGGGGTGGTTTCTGAGGGAGGTGGGATCTGTACAAGCTGAACGGGTTGCATTTCAAGAGGACCGGGACCAATATCCTTGCGGGGGGGGTTGCTAGTGCTGTTGGGGAGGGTTTAAACTAGCTTGGCAGGGGGATGGGAACCTGAGAGTAGATTCAGAAGGGAGAGAAGCAAAGCTGGAAATGGAAGGCAGAAAATTAGTAAGCGAGTTTGAAAAGCAGAGGAAACAAAGCCTAGAAAATAGACAACAAGGGAGTTTGGCAGTGCTAAATGGTATATACTTCAACGCAAGATGTCTAGGGAATAAAGCAGGTGAGCTGAGGGCACAAATAGACACGTGGGAGTATAATATTATAGCTATTACTGAGACATGGCTGAAAGAAGGGCAGAAATGGCAGCTCAATATTCCTGGTTACAGGGTTTTCAGACGAGATAGAGAGAGGGATGAAAAAGGAGGGGAGGGTTGCAATATTGATTAAAGAAACAATTACAGCTGTAAGGAGGGATGATATCTTAGAAAAATCATCCAACGAGGCCATATGGGTTGAACTGAAAAGCAAAAAGGGTCAATCACACTGCTGGGAGTGTACTATAGACCCCCAAACAGTCAGAGCGAGATAGAAATTCCTGACACATGCAAAAATAGGACAGTAATAGTAGAGGGTTTCAACTTCCCTAATATTAACTGGGATAAAATTAGTGTGAAAGGTATAGAGGGAGCAGAATTATTAAAATGCATTCAGGAAAACTTTTTTAGCCAGTACGTAGTAAGCCCAACAAGAGATGGGGTGGTTCTGGACCTAGTTTTAGGGAATGAAGCTTGGCAGGTGGAAAGGGTATCAGTGGGAGAGCATAGTGATCATAATTCAGTTAGATTTAGCGTAGTTATGGAAAAGGACAAGGAAACAGCAAGAATAAAAGGTCTCCATTGGGGAAAAGCTAATTTTACTAAACTGAGATGCGATTTAGCCAAAGTGGACTGGAGACAGAAAGTTAAAGGTAAATCAGTGTCTGAGCAGTGGGAGGTATTCAAGGAGGAGAAAGTGAGGGTTCAGTGCAAGTATGTTCCCTTAAAGAAAAAGGGGGGGGACTAACAAATCTAGAGCTCCCTGGATGTCAAGGGGCATACAGGGAAGGATAAAAAAAAAGGGAAGCTTATGACAGATACTGAGGGCTTAATATTGCAGAAATCCTAGAGAAGTATAGAAAGTGCAGGGATGAAATTAAAAAGGAAATTAGAAAAGCAAAGAAAGGGCATGAAAAAATATTGGCAAGTAAAATCAAGGAAAACCCAAAGATGTTTTATAAATACATTAAGAGCAAGAGGATAACTAAAGTAAGAGTCGGGCCTATTAGGGACCATAAAGGTAACCTGTGCGTGGAGGCGGAAGACATGGGTGTGGTGCTTAATGAATACTTTGCGTCTGTTTTCACAAAAGAGAGGAATGATGCAGACATTGCAATCAGGGAGGAGGAGTGTGAAATATTAGATGAAATAAACATTGTGAAAGAGGAAGGATTAAGGGGTTTAGCATCTTTGAAAGTAGATAAATCCCCAGGCCCGGATGAAATGTATCCCAGACTGTTAAGAGAAGTAAGAGAGGAAATAGTGGAGGCTCTGACCATCATTTTCCAATCCTCTCTGACTACAGGTGTGGTGCCAGGGGACTGGAGGACTGCTAATGTGGTACCATTGTTTAAAAAGGGAGAAAGGGATAGACCGAGTAATTACAGGCCAGTCAGCATAATCTCGGTGGTGAGAAAACTTTTGGAAAAAATTCTGAGGGACATGATGAATCATCATTTAAAAAGACACGGATTAATCAGGGACAGTCAGCATCGGTTTGTTAAGGGAAGGTGGTGTCTAACTAACTTGATTGAATTTTTTGAGGAGGTAACAAGGAGGGTCGATGAGGGTACTGCGTTTGATGTAGCATATATGGATTTTAGCAATGCTTTTGATAAGGTCCCGCATGGCAGACTGATCACGAAAGTAAAAGCCCATGGGATCCAAGGCAAAGTGGCAAGTTGGATCCAAAATTGGCTCAGAAGTAGGAAACAAAGGGTAATGGTCGAAGGATGTTTTTGTGACTGGATGGCTGTTTCCAGTGGGGTTTGGCAGGGCTCAATACTGGGTCCTTTGCTTTTTGTGGTATATATCAATGATTTGGACTTGAATGTAGGAAGTATGATTAAGAAGTTTGCAGATGATACAAAAATTAGCCGTGTGGTTGATAATGAAGAAGAAAGCTGCAGACTGCAGGAAGATATCAATAGACTGGTCAGGTGGGCAAAACAGTAGCAAATGAAATTTAATCCGGAGAAGTGTGAGGTAATGCAATTGGGGAGGGCTAATGAGGCAAGGGAATACACAATAAATGGTAGGACACTGAGAAGTGCAAAGGATCAGAGGGACCTGGGAGTACATGTCCACAGATCCCTGAAGGTAGCAGGACAGGTGGATAATGTGACATATATCCTATGTAATCCTATGAAATGCAGCAGGCCAAGGGGGATACAAACTACTGCACCCATGTCCAGGAGCAACTGGCCTGAGCAGACCACTTGCAAGTTAGTACTAAGTCCTTGAGCATGTGCCACACCAGGTCTTGTACACCTTAGGCAACTTTAAAGAAATCTAGAAAGCACCAAACACTTCTACAAACTCAACAACAGCTATTAGAAATCAATCAAAAACTAACCTGTACAGTAGGTGATGATCCCTTTAAATAATACTGGTGGGGGCTCCTTCCTGCTGCTGAATGCGTGTTCAGCTGTGCAAGGTTAAGAGAGAGTGTTAGCTCCAGCGTTGAGGTCAAAAATGGCAACGCTGGCGTCAAGTGAGCGTTACACGCTGATTGAGCATTTAAACTAGTATGGCAGGGGGCTAGAAACCTATGTAGTGAAATAGAGGAAAGTGAAAGGCAGACAGAAATAAATGGTAAAAGGGTGAGGAACAAAAAACGAAGGGCCAAACTAATTCATAAAAATTGTGAGCATAAAAAAAGCCTGAGGGTTTTATACCTTAATGCGAGAAGCATCAGGAACAAGGTAGATGAATTAGCTGTGGAAATAGAGGTTAATAATTATGATCTAATTGGGATTACGGAAACATGGTTGCAGGGTGAGCAGGGCTGGGAGCTTAACATACAGGGGTATTCAGTATTTAGGAAGGATCGACAAAAAAGAAAGGGAGGAGGGGTAGCATTGCTAGTAAAAGAGGGGATAAATGCAATTGAAAGGAAGGATATTAACTCAGTTAATACAGAATCTATATGGGTGGAGCTAAGAAATAGCGAGGGGCGAAAAACATTAATAGGAGTGGTATATAGGCCTCCAAATAGTAAAATAGAGGTTAGGGAGGGCATCACGAGGGAAATTAGAGAAGCGTGCAATAAGAGCACAGCTGTCATCATAGGTGACTTTAACTTACATATAGATTGGACTAGCCTAATCAGTAAAAATAATGAGGAGGAGGAATTCCTTGAGTGTTTGAGGGATGGTTATCTGGATCAATATGTCGAGGAACCAACTCGGGAACAGGCTATATTGGACTGGGTACTGTGCAATGAGAAGGGACTAATCAGTAATCTTGTTGTACGGGGACCCTTGGGTCAGAGCGATCATAACATGATCGATTTCTCACTCGAAATGGAGAGCGAAGAAATTGACTCAGAGACTAAGGTCCTGAATTTAAACAAGGGGAATTATGATGCCATGAGACGGGAACTGAGTAGGTCTGATTGGACAACGTTCCTGGGAGGACTGGAGGTAGATAAACAATGGCAAACATTTAAAGATAGAATGACAAAATTGCAAAAATTGTTTATACCAATCTGGCATAAAAGGAAATCTAAAAAGGTGACTCAACCGTGGATAACAGGGGAAATTAGAGACAGCATAAAATCCAAAGATAGGGCGTATAAAATAGCCAAAAAAAGCGCCAGAGCGGAAGATTGGGAACAGTTTAAGATAGAGCAAAGGAGGGCAAAGGGCATAATCAAGAGGGGCAAAATAGCTTACGAAAACAAGCTGGCGGAAAATATAAAAACTAACTCCAAAAGCTTTTATAAGTATATCAAAAGGAAAAGACTGGTGAAAACCAAAGTTGGTCCATTGCAGTCAGATACGGGGGAATATATAATGGGAAATAAGGAAATGGCAGATCAACTAAATGCATACTTTGGGTCAGTCTTTACGAAGGAAGACACAAAAAACCTCCCTGGGATATCGGGAAAAATAGGGACATTGGCAAAGGAGGAACTGACGCAAATCAATATCTCTAAGGATATGGTGTTAAGGAAGCTAAAGGGATTGAAGGTGGACAAATCCCCAGGGCCTGATAACATGCATCCTAGGGTACTGAAGGAGGTGGCCCTAGAGATAGCGGATGCACTAAGGATGATTTTTCAGAATTCATTAGACTCGGGAACAGTGCCGATGGATTGGAGGGTAGCTAACGTTACCCCACTATTCAAAAAGGGGGGTAGGGAAAAAGCAGGTAATTACAGACCTGTAAGCCTTACATCAGTTGTGGGCAAAATGCTGGAGTCCATCATTAAGGATGAAATAGCGGAGCACTTAGCAAATGGGGACAGGATAGGACAGAGTCAACATGGATTTACAAAGGGTAAATCGTGCTTGACTAATCTATTGGAATTTTTTGAGGGAGTAACTGGTAGAATAGATGGGGGAGAGCCAGTAGATGTGGTGTACCTGGACTTCCAAAAGGCCTTCGATAAGGTCCCACATAAAAGATTAGCATGGAAAATTGAGGCTCATGGGATAAAGGGGAAAGTTTTGGCGTGGATAGGGAACTGGCTGTCAGATAGAAAACAGAGAGTTGGAATAAACGGCTCATTTTCTGAATGGCAGGCAGTAACAAGTGGGGTACCACAGGGATCTGTCCTGGGCCCCCAGCTGTTCACAATTTACATTAATGACCTGGATCAGGGAGTCGGATGCAGCATTTCCAAATTTGCAGACGACACTAAACTAGGAGGGGGGGTGGGCTCAGAGGAAGAGACCAGGAAGCTCCAGAGCGATTTGGACAGACTGGGCGATTGGGCGGATAAATGGCAGATGCACTATAATGTGGACAAGTGCGAAGTTATCCACCTTGGGTGCAGGAACGGGAGGGCAAATTATTATTTAAATGGCAATAGATTGGGAGAGGGGGAAGTACAGAGAGACCTGGGTGTTCTTGTACACCAGTCACTGAAGGCGAGCATGCAGGTGCAACAGGCGGTCAAGAAGGCAAACGGTATGCTGGCCTTCATAGCAAAAGGGTTAGAATACAGGAACAGGGATACCTTGCTGCAGCTGTACAGGGCACTGGTGAGACCACACCTCGAGTACTGTGTACAGTTTTGGTCGCCTCATCTGAGGAAGGATGTTCTTGCCATGGAGGGGGTGCAGCGGCGATTCACCAGGCTGATACCAGGAATGGCGGGAATGACCTATGAGGAGAGACTATGTAGTTTAGGGATGTACACACTGGAGTTTAGAAGATTGAGAGGGGACCTCATAGAAGTGTATAAAATTCTGACAGGTCTAGACAGACTGGATGCAGAAGGAATGTTTCCCTTGGCGGGTGAGAACAGAACTAGAGGACATAATTTAAGGATAAGGGCTAAACCATTTAGGACAGAGATGAGGGGGAATTTCTTCACTCAGAGAGTGGTGAACCTGTGGAACTCATTGCCACAGAGGGCAGTGTATGCCAGCTCATTAAATATATTTAAGAGGGAATTAGATATATTTCTACGGGCAAAAGGGGTTAAGGGTTACGGAGAGAAGGCGGGGACGGGATACTGAATTAAAGGATCAGCCATGATCTCATTAAATGGCGGAGCAGGCACGAAGGGCCGAATGGCCTACTCCTGCTCCTATCTTCTATGTCTATGTATATGATCTGCGTACTCTGCATACTTCCGGGGTACGCGCCCAACGTCAACGCTAACACGATCACCAAAATGGCATCTGCGCGGTCTGCACCAGAAGTGTGCGTGTGCTGCTCAGATGCCATTTCCTGATCCAAAGAGAGGGTGCTATGCAGCCAAATTTTTAGCCCGTTACACTTTACATACACCCTCCCCCAGGTGGGGTAGGGGTTGCAAAATCCCCTCAGCCCCCGAAGATTGGGAAATATTAATGCACATCGTGGATGAAGACCTGTGTGATTTAAATTGTCTCTGGGTTGGACAATGTTTTAAAACATACCCAGTACCGCAAAAGGCTGCGTTAAAAAGCTCGTAAGCTGGGCAGCACTTGGACACTGGAATCAAAGAACTTTGTGAAAATCGCACACTTTAAGATTGTACATTTTATTAAAAAGATGTACTCTTGAGTTTTGGACTGTTAAAAATGGCTGAACAGACCTCATGGAAACAGAATTTTAAGGCTGTTAGCATATGAAACAGACAAGCTGTTAGCATATGAAAAAGCTCAGCGCTGCCCTGTAGTGGGTTTGAATGGAGCCTGTGATATTGGGTGGGTCCGGTAACCTACAAGCTGCTTGTTTACACTGGGGAGTAGCCCATTTGAATCAGCCAATCATCGGACAGCAAGCACACTGGGTTGTTTACACACATCCATTCACTGAAATTGACTCTAAGATCAAGTGCTTGAAACTGCCAGCATGAACAAAGGGACTTTGTTTGCTAAGCACTCAAGACTGTCAATCAATTGCGGTTCCAGATGACCACAGGACAATGCTTTGTTTACAAAGCAATTGAATGCTATTAGCATTTGTTTGTATATCAAGTGGACACATCCAAACTGAAGAGGAACCGTTTAAGTGAATGGGAGAACACATTCAAACTACTGCAGCTTTATTCAAAAGGCATCACAGACAGTGGACACATTTAAACTGCAACTTTATCCAAACCCATCCCAGACAAGTGGACAGTTTGGATCTCTTTTGTTTTAGCCCAGAAACATCAGATCTGGGCGGGCTCCAAAAAAAGGGGTATAAAAGATAGCTTCCCAGAAGCATCTCTCTCTTCTCTTTTAATCTTTGGACTGCAGGTGAGCAAGGCTTCTGACCCACTACCAAGACAATCTAGTGAGAAGTAAAGGGGTGGTAATTTAAGGGAACTGTTGCTAAGATTGTAAAATTAACATTGTAACCATTTATCCCTCATTTTGCCACCTGCCTTCCCCTGTTAAGCAATTTTACTGTGATTACTTTGATCATGTGATGTCGTTTCTTTAGTTTTAATAAAATTTGACTTTCTTGCATCCAGACCATTTGTCCGTTTTAATATATCATTAATTATAAGTTCCTCCAGTCAGAGCTGGAAGGAGGGTTTAGCGATTCGAAACCACTGATTGGAATTGGTCACAGTGCAGTGGCAAAAGGCTGCCTGACCAGTTAAATTACCGTAAACCAGGTAAAGGATGCCCCCCTACAAATTGGCGACCACGAAGGGACTGGAGGCAGTTTTTGATATGATCAGTGGTCTGGATCTGGAGAAAGCATCAGCTCTTGCTTTTCTTGCTTTCAGTCTGTGGGTAGCCCTGCAGAAGTTAGCGGCAGCGTGTAAGCTGACCTATTATGGTATAGGTGGCTGGGTTAAGAAGGGTGAGATGAGGGTGCGGGAGGAGGTTACCGAGGCCAATAATTGGGAGTCAGAGTTTGAAAAATGCCAGGCGGAGGTAGAACGCCTCATAAGAGAGGTGAATGAGGGAAACTTCAAACTGGCTGTGAATGAACTGAAAGAGAAAGCAAGAAGGGCTTTCTATGCCATCAAAAAATCAATCCAAATAGAAATCCCAATTAGCATTTGGCTCAAAATTTTCAAATCAGTAATTGAACCAATTGCACTCTATGGCAGTGAGGTATGGGGACCGCTAACTCAACAAGAATTTGCAAAATGGGACAAACACCCAATTGAGATCCTACATGCAGAATTCTGTAAAAGTATCCTCCGGACTCAAAGGAAAACAGTAAACAATGCATGCAGGGCAGAACTAGGCCAATATCCATTAATAATCACTATCCAAAAAAGAGCCACCAAATTTTGGAATCACCTACAAATGAGCAATCCCCAATGCTATCACTACGACGCCCTGAAATGCCAAGAGCTGACCATAAAGAAGAATACCCTCAGTCAACTAGTCCTGGGACTCAGTGAAGTAACTACTAACAATACTAACAGTAACCAGCCCCAGGACAGTGACAGGGTAACACAAAGAATTCGACCCAACACAATCGTCGCTAAGCAAAAGGAAAAATATCTGACATATTGGGCAGAAACAACAAAAACCCAAAGCAAACTCAATTGCTACTTGGCCCTAAACAGACAATACAACATAGCTGATTACCTGACCATGGTAAAGGATAACAAACTGAGAAGAACCTTGACAAGGTACAGACTTAGCAAACATAGCCTAGCGATCGAAAAAGACAGACACAGGCAGACCAGGCTGCCAAGAGAAGACAGGATATGCTCTCACTGCAGTCAGGGAGTAGTGGAGACAGAGATGCACTTCCTCACAGCCTGCGGAAAATATCAGGGCATCAGGGAGAATTTCTACCAAAAATTCTCACAAATATGCCCTGATTTCAGAAATCTGAATGACAACCAAAAACTCCCATTCCTACTGGGAGAGGAGAGAAGCTGTGTAACACTGGCGGCACACTATGTTACAGCTTGCCATGAACAGAGGGACAACCAGTAAACTAAGAAAAGAATATATATAAACAATGCGAATGTATATTTATACACTCAGGGATATACCTGTTTATACACTGTATGAATAGAACTGCGTTTATGTGCTAAACCATAAATGTATTTTGATGCTTTGGCAACATAAGATGTAACTTATCATGCCAATAAAGCGATTTGAATTGTGAATTGTGAATTGTAGTGGGATGAGGGTTTGGGAAGAAAATGCACGCCTCACACTAGAGGTCACGAAATGCCAGGCAGAGGTAGAGCACCTTGTGCAGGAAGTCACAGAGGCTAGGGACAGTGAGATGAGGCTACAGGAGGAAAACGCACACCTCACCCGAGAAGCTAGCGAGGGCAAAAGCCACGCGAGGCACAAGATAGAGTTACTAAAGTGCCAAATTACAGAAGCAAAGAGTAACGAGATGAGACTGCGGGAAAAGAATGCCCGCCTCACCTCAGAAGTAACAGAGCAGGAGGAAATGGTTAAGGAGGTAAAGGCAGCTTATAAGCTGGCCTGCGACCAAAGGTTTAGTGGAGCAGATCATACCCCATGTAACAGAAAGATAGCGAGTTTGGGTGTGGAGTTATTAAGGACTAAAGGGATGGTATGTCTCATAAGTCCGAAGGGAAGTCCGTCGGACAGTACCAGCAGCCCAAATCAAATCGCCCCACGGGCAGCACCCAGAACAGAGCTGGCTAGGGAATTAGAGATCCCAAGACCACAGCCCACAGCTCCGAGTTTTGAGGAGCTCTGGCAGCAAGAAGGGGTGGACAATGGGGTGGTAGGAGAATGCCAGCAGGTCCCGCTAGGCAGGCGGGGACCAGGACCAGTGTACCCCCTCCGACAACAGAGGTACGGTCCGCCTGTGAATGATAATGACCCAGGGGCTGTTCAGCATACCTATCTGGTACCCTATGATACCCAACAGCTCAGAGGCCTGATGAAACATATTCCCCTGCTCTCCGAAAAGGGAGACCCCTCAATGCACTTCCAAGAGATAGAACAGGCAGCCTGTGTTAATGGCTGTGATGACAAAGAGAAAGCCAAAATGTTGCTGTTCTCTGTAGATAGTAAGCTCCATCAGACCCTTTCAGATGAGGCTAAGAGAGGGCAGAAGGGTTTTGAGGACCTAAAGAAGGAAATACTGGAAGCCATGGGTGCGAACGACGGAAGTCCGTTCGATCGCACAGGGAAAACACTGCAGAAGGAAGGGGAGACCCCACAGGCATTTGCAGACAGGCTGTGGCCAGTCTACAACAGCGCGTGTACAGGGGGACAAGATAGGGCACACCTGAACCAGCAGCAGTGGACCCAATGGCTTCATTGCCTGGTGTCCAATTGCTTGCCCCAGATAAAAGCAAAGGCTGATACTTGGTTTGACCACCGAGACCCACTAGCAACCGAAGAGACTGTAATCCGGCAGCTCACGGTAGCATATAGGAACGGTAGGAATAGTGGGACCCTCCCAGCAAAAGGGTATGGTCCACGAGGTTAAACCTGCGGCTCAATACAAGAAAGAGTGGCGCCAGGAGGGGAGCCGTCCCTCCCAGAACAAGGTCACTTGTTACAGGTGCGGGGAGGATGGCCACTGGCACAGGGATTGTAAAAAGCCTGGGAGAGATGATAAAGCCAGGACCCCCGCAGCCCCAACTCAGAAAGCAGGGACAGAAACTCCTCCTGAAACAGTCGAGTCCGTCATGGAGTCGATAAAATCTTTCCTCAGGGCCAATCAGGGAAAGGTAGCAGCCATCAGTGGTGCTGCAGCCCCCTCGCCCACCTCTGCCTCCCCACAATGACTGGAGCCTGTGCAGCCTGTCCGTCTGTGTAATCTCCGGTATGATGATTGGAAGAGACCGCTCGTACAGATGGAGGTAGAGAAGGTTACAGGGACTTACCTATTGGATACGGGGGCATCATGGACCGTGATCCATACGGACAATTCCACCACCTCACCTCTGTCTAACGGGGTTCTATACATACTATCAGGATTCACCGGTCAGGAGCAGGCGAGGGTATACTCCAGACCCCTCTCAGTCCATCTGGGCAAACAAATTTATGGGCAGGCAGCAGACAGCATGAGGAAGCAGCATCGGAATAACCGGCTGCTGCTCGAGCCTAGCAAGAGCCACCAGTGGGATATAGGAGACCTAGTGATGGTAAGAAACTATGCCCAGGTGGGAAGTTTAGAGCCACTCTACATGGGACCCTATGGTATAGTGGATAGGGCCAGCCCCATGGTCTATGCAGTAAAACTACCCCGGTGCACAAAGTGGTCCCACGCCAACCAATGTAAATTGTATAAATCTGACCATACAAGTTCAAGTTCACAGGATGTAAAGACAGGCACTGTGGCTTGTTTCAAGGGAAAAGTTGTCCGGCCCACCAATTGGGACACTTCCCCGCCCCAGTGGGACCTAAGTTTTGGCCAAAGTTTAAATTTGAACCAGTTATTTAGTTCACAAACAGAGAAACCGTAGCCTGAGAGTAGAAATCTGCAGGCTGCTGCGAGTTCATTCACAGAAAATCGCTTGGGGTGGCCCCAGGGAGGAGCCGCCCTGTGAAGAGACTGCCCGCGCATGCGTAGTCATTGGTCTGGAGACAGGAATTCCTCAGTCTTTTGAACGGTCTGTTCGTGCAGGCGCAGTTCCCCAGCCCATGACCACAGCGGCTCCTCTTCAGTTTTCTCATGCAGGCGCAGTTGCCTATTTGAATACAGAGGTTTCACAGCCTCTGCCTTGGGACTCCGGGGAGGAGGTTCACGCAGGCGCAGTCACCTGTTTAAACGGACAAGCTTCCCAGCCCGCTTCTAGAGTGGTTCCCCCTATGGTGTGGGACTCTGAGGAGGAAGGGATAGCAATTCCTCTTGCAAGGGACATATGGAAGGAGCCGATACTAGGTTTTGGACCTGGAGAGGAAGATTTTCAGCCACCAGCAGCGGGTGGTGAGGGGATACCTGCCCCCAGTACAGGAGTGGGTAGAGAAAAGGAGACAAACCCAGATTACTGGCAGGCTGCCAGGTATATTAAACAGTGCGGGCTGTTTGCATCAGGGGGAGAAGGTTCCCAGCCAGCTAGGGCTGTGACCCAGGCTCAGGGTCCGTCAGCCAAAGTTTCCCCCACAGAGACGACCCTCAGAAGGTCTCAGCGGGTCCGCAAGCCCAAGATAAGATGGTCACCAGAGTACCCGTCACAAAGCGCAATCTCCCGAGCCCGGGAGGAAACAGATCACAGAGGTCCCCAACTAGCAGCCATAAGCTGCCAGGGACGTAAGGCAGGAGGCAGTCCAGCTTCGCTGCAGGCAGCAGTAATCTGCGACAGTGACACCAGAGATTAGCCTGGCCGTCCGGAGACGGGCGGCATTTGTATTATAGCTTTGTGTTAAGTTACCAATGTTTATAGCTTGCTTTTAAGGTGTTTAAATTTTAAGTTTAGAATGTAACTAGTAGGTTTGAGTTTAAGTTTAAAGTTTAAGTTTATATGTGTGCCAAATGCTTGTATTTTGGTCCGAGGTCGAGGGACCCGACCATGTCTCCACCTAAGGCAGCAGGTCAGTGAGAGACCTGGCTGCATGTTCTTTTAAGTTCTTTTGCAGGAGAGTGGACAAAGGAGCAGCCCTGTTTGCCCGAGCTGGGCATTGAATGAAGATATGATTATACAGAATGTTGGGGATCACCTTGCCACTAGACAAATCCAGGAGGAGACGCCGCAGCGACCTTCAGGAGAAACTGGACGGGGTCCGGAGGAACCTGCCTACTCATCCCAGCTGGATGGGGCACGGCCCCAACCCAGCACTATCCTGACCGAATTTCACTTGCGGGAGACCTCGCTATTGTGGAGTCATGGTGGGGAAGCGTGGGCGCCTTGTCAGATAGGGACGCGTTCCCCGGGAGTGGGTGGTGATGGCCCGGGAAAGATTGTAAAGGGGAGGGGGAGACCCAAGAGTCGCGTGGGTGCGTTCGGGGAAGGGAGGAACTCACCCGGGGCCCACGGACAAAGTTAAGTGTGGTTGGGAAGGATGAGTGGGTGGCCGGATCTGGGATCCAAGTCTGAGTGTGGGGCCAGTGAGAGCCGTCACACAGGCACCCATCATTTTCTGCAGCCAGTCGAGGGAAGGCGGGAGGGGGAGGGACTGGGAGTCACGATCCCATACTCCCCGGTCTCGGTCTGTGAAACACGAGGGGTACCCCGCCGCCACAAAGGGACAAGGGAATGGCTCGGGGCTGGCGGATCAGACTTCTGTAAAATCCATTCTGCATGTTTTAAAAGTTTAAGACCATTAAAGGGGAGGGGTGGAAGGAACATTTACTGCCCAGGTGGGAGGAGCAATACCCACTCGAATTTCGCGACCCATCATTGGCACGTGATGGTCGGGGTTTATTTCAGCATTTTGTTTCAAATGTTTCAGCACTTTGTTTCAAATGTTTAATGAAGATTTTTGTATTTTGTTTTACAGTTCCAAGCGGTGCAGAGGCAAAGGATCCTCTCCGTGCTTGGGATCATTTTGATTACATTGTATAACCAAGATTGCAACATTTTGTAATATGTTATAATGTAACAAGTGGTGCAGGGGTATGAGACACCTTATTGTAACATTTTGTAATTGATGTATCTGCAGATGCCTACTGTACCACGGTTTTTCTTGGATTTGAGGGGAATAGACAGGTTGGGGGATCAGTGATAGGTAGCTATAGGTAAATACAGGGCATGATTGTTTGTGGGGGGTCAGAAAATGTTGCTCACTTCTTCAAGAGGATACTACAAGCAAGTTGGAAGTATCCAAGGGTGGAATGTAGGGATCGCAAAATCCCCTTAGCCCCTGAAGATCGGGAAATATTAATTCACATCGTGGATGAAGACCTGTGTGATTTAAATTGTCTCTGGGTTGGACAATGTTTTAAAACATACCAAGAACTGCAAAAGGCTGCATTAAAAAGCTCATAAGCTGGGCAGCACTTGGACAGCGGAATCAAAGAACTTTGTGAAAATCGCATACTTTAAGATTGTACATTTTATTAAAAAGATGTACTCTCGAGTTTTGGACTGTTAAAAATGGCTGAACAGACCTCATGGAAACAGAATTTTAAGGCTGTTAGCATATGAAACAGACAGGCTGTTAGCATATGAAAAAGCTCAGCGCTGCCCTGTAGTGGGTTTGAATGGAGACCGAGCTGTCAGTCACCCTGTGGTATTGGGCGGGTCCGGTAGCCTACAAGCTGCTTGTTTACACTGGGGAGTAGCCCGTTTGAATCAGCCAATCATCGAACAGCAAGCACACTTGGTTGTTTACACACATCCATTCACTGAAATTGACTCTAAGATCAAGTGCTTGAAACTGCCAGCATGAACAAAGGGACTTTGTTTGCTAAGCACTCAAGACTGTCAATCAATTGCGGTACCAGATGACCACAGGACAATGCTTTGTTTACAAAGCAATTGAATGCTATTAGCATTTGTTTGTATATCAAGTGGACACATCCAAACTGAGGAGGAACCGTTTAAGTGAATGGGAGAACACATTCAAACCACTGCAGCTTTATTCGAAAGGCATCACAGACAATGGACACATTTAAACTGCAACTTTATCCAAACCCATCCCAGACAAGTGGACAGTTTGGATCTCTTTTGTTTTAGCCCAGAAACATCAGATCTGGGCGGGCCCCAAAAAAGGGGTATAAAAGATAGCTTCCCAGAAACATCTCTCTCTTCTCTTTTACTCTTTGGACTGCAGGTGAGCAAGGCTTCTGACCCACTACCAAGACAATCTAGTGAGAAGTAAAGGGGTGGTAATTTAAGGGAACTGTTGCTAAGATTGTAAAATTAACATTGTAGCCATTTATCCCTCGTTTTGCCGCCTGCCTTCCCCTGTTAAGCAATTTTACCATGATTATTTTGATCGTGTGGTGTAGTTTCTTTAGTTTTAATAAAATTTGACTTTCTTGCATCCAGACCATTTGTCCGTTTTATATATCATTAATTATAAGTTCCTCCAGTCAGAACTGGAAGGAGGGTTTAGCGATTCGAAACTGCTGATTGGAATTGGTCACAGTGCAGTGGCAAAAGGCTGCCTGACCAGGTAAATTACCGTAAACCAGGTAAGGGATGCCCCCCTACAGTGGAGCCACTTTAGCACCACCACTGGTGGGAAGATGCAATTATAGCATGATAAATTTACACTTCTGGCAAAGATACGGCAACTGAGGGGGACCAGTTTTGAGGATATTCCCAGCCATAGGCAGTTTCCATTGTGAATGTGGATATAAGAATTTATGATACAAATATAAAATTGACCACAGATTGTATGATTTTAAAATGTGCAACCTGGTCTAATTATGCTCTACCTTCTAAAGAATACCCCTAGTTATGACAGAGCACACTCACAAAAAATGAACATTTATTGCTGGGAATAAGGTAGTTTAAAGGAACACCAACTTCATGCCAAAGCATTTGGAAAATTTTTTGGGGGAGGGAGAGATGCGCAATGAGCCTCATTTGTGTGGAGGTGATGTAATCCAGATCAGAGTAATGAGGAATTCTGACATTATCACATTTTGTGTGTTTGGAAATAATAAGTATGCCAGAGGCTTTTCATGAAGAAGCTACTCTTTGATGTGGTATTATTGATTTATTTTTTTGAAACATTTTTGAAAATTTAAGTGAAATTATAAAAAAAATTGACAGATCATTGTGTGCTAGTACATTTTTTCTGACACTATATTCTGGATCAAGTGCACCAAACTAAGATCAGCAGGTGTCTGGTAACATATGTTTGTTTAAGTTGTGAATAAATACACTTCAATTAAAATCCTGGAATAGCTAATAATTCACAGTATTGTAAGAGGCCAATACAGGAAATTAACCAGAGCTCTGATAACACTTTCTTTCCTAGTCTATTTATTTTATGATAAAAGGCTATTAGCAGCTGAGCTCTTCCTGCTGCAAACAAGAACTAATCCTGAGGATCATCGTGCAAATTGACACAGTTACATTGAAAATTTAAATGGAACTCTTTCAGCACTGACAACCACAATGATGAGTGTTGAATCTGTGATTCTTAAAGTATGATGTTTTCCAATAACTAGACGGAGGCTGTAAATTAACAATCAACAGGTGTTTACTGTAGGAGGGTAGTCTAAAGACTAACAATACAGAGGCATGCTCAAGGCTTATATACAGGTGTGGTCACTGCCGGTACTACAGTATACAGGAGCTGTAAAAGTAGTTCTCTCTTAAAGGTACATACACTACAATTCCTCCCCGTTTAGATGAACAGTACCCATAACATTCAAATAACAGTTAACACTTTAACATGCACATTAAACTGAAATAGTCCATTTTTAGATTCAGTCTTTGGGGCGGCTTCCTGATCCTTTCTGGATAGCGCCTTTCCTGAGGTTCTTGTTCTTGGTGCGGAGGCGATTCGGGCCCCCTTTCGTCGGTTAGTTCATCAGTTTCCGCTGCTACTGTTTCTGGGGTAGATGCTAGCGGTATGTCGGGTTCATCCCCAGGTACGCGAGACATGGGGTTGACTCGTTCCTGTGACGCTAGGATCTGGTCGACATGGCGTCTCACAATGTTCTCCCCGATATCCACTGTGTACATATTGTTCCGGGTTGCCATTTCTCCATTCGGTAGTCGCGGGCCAAGACTGGTTGTCCTACATTGAAGCTCCTTGTCGGCTTCTCATTGATGTGCTGGAATTGCTTATCCTCAACATTTCTTCGCACATTTGGTCTGAGCAAATCCAGACGAGATCTCAACCTTCGGTTAAAGAACATCATGGCCGGGGTCTGGTTGGTAACTGCATGTGTCGCATTTCTGCAGGCTAACAGGAAATTGTCCACCTTATGATGTAGTGGAATTTCATCATCGCACATGGCTCTTATCGCCTTTTTAAAGGTTTGTACGAACCTCTCAGCCAATCCATTTGTGGCTGGATGATACGGGGCGGATGTGTAATGCCTTACCCCATTCCTTCTCATAAATTTCCGAAACTCTTCGGACACAAACTGTGGTCCGTTATCAGAGCAAATCTGCTCTGGCAAGCCGTTCCTGGCAAATATGGTCCGTAGGACTGCAATCGTTTTCCCTGTAGTGGTGGAGGACATTTTGACCACCTCAGGCCATTTCGAGTGCGCATCCACTGCTATTAAGAACATTGAGTCCATGAATGGATCAGCAAAATCAATATGCACCCGTTGCCATGGAGAGGAGGGCCACTCCCATGGGTGTAGAGGGGCATGTGGTGGTGCATTTTGGACCTTCTGGCATCCTGAGCAGCTCTTTGTTAGGTCCTCGATTTGTTGATCGATCCCTGGCCACCACACATAAGCCCTAACAAGGTTTTTCATTTTCACCCCTCCCAGATGGCCTTCGTGAAGCTCATTGAGCACTCTCTCCCTTAACTTGGGTGGAATTACGACTCGGGATCCACACATCACTGTCCCCTGACATACTGACAGCTGTTCTCTTCTGGATGAGAATGCTGGCAACAGTGAGTCGCCATGTGTTGGCCATCCCTTCACCGTCAAATCATATACCCGAGACAGTGTCAGATCATTGCGGGTCTCCTTCTCTATATCCGCGTTAGTTTGGCAATCGTTCAATTATCGACGAATAAAATATTTCGATAGGGTCCACTGCTGGTGCTTCCTCCACAGTAGGCAGTGGCAGGCGTGATAGCCCATCAGCGTTTCCATGCTGTTTCGTGCCCCTATACTCTATTTCATATTGGTTCGCCCCTAGAAAAAGGGACCATCTTTGTAGCCGTTGTGCAGTCATCACCGGAACGCCCTTCTTTGGATTAAAGATGGAGACAAGTGGTTGGTGGTCAGTCAGCAAGGTGAACTTCTGCCCATGCAGATAGTGGTTGAATTCTTTTACTCCTCATACTAGGCTGAGGGCCGCCCTGTCAATCTGGGCATAGTTGCGCTCGGCTGAGGTTAGTGACCGAGACGCAAAGGCTACTGGCCTCTCCAACCCGTCTGGGAATTTGTGCGACAGCACCACTCCAATACCATAGGGTGATGCATCACACGCCAACCGAATTGGTAGTGCTGGGTTGAAATGGGCCAACACCTCTTTTGATGTGATATATTCTTTGCACTTCTGGAAAGCTCGTTTACATTCGTCATTCCACTTCCATGGTACCCCCGTTTGCAGTAGGGTGTTCAGTGGGTGTAATACTGTAGACAAATTGGGTAAGAACTTATGGTAGTAGTTCACCAGCCCAAGGAACGACCTCAGTTGTGACACATTTTCCAGTGCTGGAGCCTTGACTACTGCCTCAATCTTTTCAGGGGACTTATGTAACCCCTCTTCATCACTAACGTGGCCACAATACGAGATCTGCTTCTGGAAAAACTCGCACTTGTGGCGATTAGCTCGTAGCCCATATTCCTTTAATCTAGTGAGCACCTTCTCCAGGTTGGCGAGGTGATCACTGTCATTTTCGCCCGTGACCAGGATGTCGTCCAAATAACACTGGATCCCTGGAATCCCTTGCAGGACTTGTTCCATTGCCCTTTGCCAAATAGCCGGAGCCGATGCTACCCCGAACACCAGCCGGTTGTATTGGTAGAGACCTTTATGAGTGTTGATCGTGAGGTATTGTTTCGAGTCTTCTTCTACCTCCATTTGCAGGTACGCCTGGGCCAGATCAATCTTGGTGAAGCATTTACCTCCTGATAGCGAGGTGAATATATCCTCAATCCGTGGAAGTGGATATTGTACTGTATGAAGGACTGGGTTCACTGTCACCTTAAAATCCCCACAGATGCGGACCTTCTTTGGTTCCCCAGGCGTATTACTCAACGACCTCTTCATTACAGGAACGATGGGTGTGACCCACTCGCTCCAGTCCACTTTGGACAGTACTCCTGAACGTTCCAATCCTTCCAGCTCTGCTTCAACGGCTGGTCGGATCACATAAGGCACTGGTCTGGCCTTAAAAAACTTTGGGCTTGCATTTTCCTCTATTTTAATCGTTGCTGTTAAGCCTTTTAGTGTTCCGAGTCCCTCCTGGAACACTTCTTGTGCATCAGTTAGCATTTTTGACAGTCATCCAGGTGTGACGTCGTCATCCTTTTTGGCCTCAACCTCCAGTGCCTGTATGGAATGCGAATCTAATTGTAACTTCCGGATCCATTCACGTCCTAGTAGTGGTGGTCCTCCATCTGGCAATACATATAGGTCCATTTTGGGTATTTCCTGGCCTTTGTGTATCACGTTCACCCTTATTTTTCCTTTGGGGTAGACTTTTTGCCCCGTTTACTGTAATGTCCATGTGTAATTGAGACACGGGCTGCAGAAGTTGGTTATAACAGGTGTTTACTGAATGGAGACAAAACTGGAACTATAATACAAAGTTACTACACAGGCTTATATACAGGGGTGTTCACTACTGGTACTGCAGTATACAGGGGCTGCAGAATATAGTTCCTTCTTCAAGGTACATACACTACAATTCCTCCCCTTTTAGCTAAACAGTACATAACATTCGATTAATAATTAAATAACATATTTACAATTACAGTTGCTATATACATTAGCTGAAGTTAATCAATTATACATTCAGGGCTAGAAATTCAGTTGGTTGCGCCAGCCGTTAGCACCTTAGGAGGAGTAGATGTCGAGCGCTAGGCGCTTAGCGCCCGGGCGCAGCGTGATCTGCGCCTCGCCCCAACTTCAGTAGACATTTAGCGCCGGCGCAAAGTCTTTGCGCGCGCTCAGCTGCGCGCGCAGATCATGACGTCATTTCCTCGTGCAACGCCCTTTGTGCGCCCCCAACCAGATCTTCAGTCGCGCCGCCCCATTGTGCACCTGGCGGCCCTAGCGACTGTTGAGTGGAACGGTGCTCAGCCGATGCGGGCCGCGGGGAGCGCAAATTAAAGGGCACTTCCCCTGCACTATAAAAGGCTGCCATTTTACAGCACTCATTCTTGTGAAACGGATCTTTGGAGAGAGACCAAGGTAGAGAGCTTACTGCTTTGGCCCAACACTAGGACAGGTACTTCTGGCTTCAGGCCACAGCTTTGCAATTGTCTTTGCCTTCATTGATATCTCATTGTTTGTCAGCATATTATGGGGGCTGCAATGGGTGTCAATGCTGGCTTTCTGCATTACATCCAAAGGGCTTACAGACGCCGTGAGAGAGTGGCAGCCCTGGCTAGACGGAGAGGGGGCAACAGGCATCGGCAAGGGAGGCCTTACCCACCCAGGGTATACCGCCAGCAGTTCTCCTATCTCAACATGTCTGACGAGCAGTGTGTTAGGAGGCTGCGATTCCGAAGGGAGGTGGTCACAGAGATCTGCCAGCTGCTTCAGAGAGATCTGCAGCCACAGCTGAGGTGCAGGACGTCTCTGTCGGTGGCAGTGAAGGTGACGGTGGCTCTCAACTTCTATGCCACCGGCTCCTTCCAATCCGCTGCTGGGGACATTGCCAACATCTCCCAGTTCGCCGTGCATTGCTGCATCCACCAGGTGACCAATGCCCTTTTCAGAAGGAGACGTCAGTTCATCTCCTTCCCCATGACCCTGGACAAGCAGCAACAGCGTTCAATGGGATTTGGAAGAATAGCGGGCTTCCCCATGGTGCAGGGCGCCATTGACTGCACACATGTGGCTTTGTGGGCACCTGTGGAGAATGCCGAGGATTACCGTAACCGGAAGGGCTACCATTCCCTCAACGTCCAGCTGGTGTGTGACCACAGGCAGCTCATCCTAGCTGTCAATGCCCGCTTTCCAGGCAGCAGCCACGATGCCTTCATCCTGCGACAGACTACTGTGGCTGACATGTTCCAGGCACAGCCTCAGCCATGAGGATGGCTTATCGGGGCCAAAGGCTATCCTTTGTGTACCTGGCTCATGACCCCGCTCCGCGCGCCCAGGACCCCTGCTGAAGAGGCATACAACGAGAGCCATCAAGCGACCAGGAACATCATCGAACAAACAATCGGCGTCCTGAAGCAACGGTTCCGCTGCCTGGATCGTTCCGGCGGAGCCCTGCAGTATTCTCCGGAGCGAGTCTCCCATTTCGTGGTCGTTTGCTGCATGCTGCACAGCCTGGCTATCCGCAGGACTCAGGCACTGCCACCACAGATTGGAACACCACCTCAGGAGGAGGAGCAGGAGGAGCAGGAGGAGGAGGACCAGCACAGGAGGGAGGCACAAGGTCCAAGGGCCGCCCGTCGGCGGCTTATTGAACGTAGGTTCTAGGCCCCCTCTCAGGGAATGGCTTGTGCCAATGAAAGAAGATGAATGGAGCCGCTCCGCAAGCCCTCAGCCGGTCAAGGCAACAAAGACTTCAAAGTTCAAACATGGACAATCTGAATAAAGAAAATTGTTTATTTCACAAACTCTGTGCCCTTCCCGCATGACAAACAACAACAGAAAACCCCCCAAAAAACAGTCAGACACATAACTGGCTCCCACAACCTGGAGAGGATGATCAAAACAGTGAAACAAAAATGACCGTGATCCTCGGCCTTCATAAAAAACAAACATAACATTTCGGCCTTCATAAAAACCAAACACAACATCCTCGGCCTTCATAACAAACAAACACAACTGCCCACACATTCTACTTTTTGCCCCGCGAGGGCGATGCCTTCCGCATCTTTGTGTGGCCCCTGGCCGCCCTGCTGCTCCTCCTCAATGTGAGCCCAGTGGCTGCAGCAAGGCTGGGGGAAGACTTCTGAGGGGCACATGGCATGACGGCAGATGTCCTTGGGGGTCGGCCTGCACGAGCTCTGGCCCTCGAGGGGCCGGCTGGTGACTGCTGCAGCTGTGGCTGGGCGGCATCAGTCTGTCCAGCAGCTCGTGGCAGCTGCACTGGTGGAGTGGCAGTGGCGGTTGCAGGAATGGGGGCAAGTTGGCTTATCGCAGGCGCTCGCTGGTCGCCTGATGCAGTGGCACTCGCCCGGGCCAGCACTGCAGCATGCGCAGTAATCTGCTGAAGGACAGACTGCTGTGCTGCTGCAGCGCGGCGGGTGCCCTGGCGATGCCTGGCTGACGCAGCGAGTGTGGCAGCAGTTAGTGCCCGTGTTGCCCTGGCCTGTGACCGCATGAGACCAGCCAGTGGCTGGACGGCACGACTGAGCATTTGGGTACTAGCTGCCTGTGCTGCCCCGAATTCCTGCAGACTCCTGGCCTGTGCTGCCCCGAATTCCTGGACACTCTCAGCCAGTGACTCTATGGAGTCAGGCATCCGTGCCACTACCACCATGAGCTCAGTGTGCCTGCGCTCAGAGTTGACGGCCATCTCCTCTAGGAGGCGCACCTCCTCTGCGCTGACCGTCGCAGGACTGGAGGCCGCACTCACCCTCTGGGGAGAAGGCCGCCGAGCTTCCCCACCCCTCCCGCGTTGCTGCAGGCCGCTGGGCCCCGGAACTTGACTCTCCTCCGACCCTTCCCCCAGGCTCCCCTCCAGGGAAGACGTGTCCCCTACATCGCCATGGGCTGGCGCGGCTGAGGGTGCCACTGATGGGCCGGCTTCCTCTTCCTCCTCCTCCTCTTCCGAGCGGCTGACACTGGCAGCTTGAGGGACCTCCTCCTCACCTGGCGAGTCACCATCTGAAAGCAGGAAGGCACAAGAGTAGCTTTAGAGTGAGGACAGGGCGTCAGCGAGGGAGGCATGAGTGGTGCCATTCACCGCATTGGTCGGACAGTGGCAAAGGATGTTGATCTGATGCGCAAGTGGAACGAGAGAGGTCCAAAAGGTGATGTCCTTACCATTGGTGCCCAGAACAGGGTCGGCATCTCCAGTGGCAACGGGGCCAATCAGCCGGACTCCCATAATGTGCTCCACGCGCTGGTCGAGGTCGGTGAGCTCTTGGAGCTGAGGTCGGCCTCCCCCGGTCGCAATCTGGCTACGCTTGTTGTTAGCCAGCTTGGCCTGCAAGAGAAAGGACAGCCTCTAAGTATGGTGTGTAGCCCTGATCTTGTCTGCACTGCCTCCCATGGTCGAATAGCTTGGACATTGTGTCGCCCTGATCTTGTCTGCACTGCCTCCCATGGTCGAATAGCTTGGACAGTGTGTACAGTGCAGAATGCGCAATTGATGGTCATGCCAGTCCCATAGCTGCTGGATGAGGGCTGGCCATTAGGGCTTTCAGGTCCCTTTGTCCATAATGTGAGGTGCACATGCAAGGATGAGGAGGACACTGGAAAGGGTACTCACCCTGACAATCCGAGTGAGGTCGTTGAACTTCTTCCTGCATTGTACAGGATTCCTGGCAACCACGCTGTTGGATGTCACCCTGTTGGAGACCTCCCTCCAGGCTTTGTGGTAGACGCTGGGCAGCGGCTTCTTGCCACTGTCAGGAAACAAAACATGGCGTCTTCGCTCCACTGAGCTAACCAGCAGCCTCAGGTCACCTTCGCTAAAGCGCTGCGCTCTCTCCCGGGCCTTCTGCATCGTCCTGGGTGTTAAAGAGTTGCAGCAGCAGTGCTCAGGCCTAGGTGGAGGGCTGCAGTGTCCAGGGCGTTGCAGGCAAACAAATCGACCCTTCCCCCTTTAAGAGCTGGCCGGCGCCAGCGTGTCTGCCGTCAATCAAAAAATCACCGCACCTGCGCTGCGCCCGGCCTCGGCGGTATCGGTCAGCACCGCCGGCTTAGCGCCTAAAGATAGTCATGCATCGCCAGTTTTAGCGCAGCAGCAACCTCTTAGGGCGATGCTACTGAATATCGGCGAAGTGGGCTCGACTTTGCGCCGGGCGCAAACTTCAGCGGCCGCCCGACTTTACCGCCCCAAAAGTGGCTACACTGAATTTCTAGGCCTCAGTCTTTGAGGAGGCTTCCTGATTCTGTCCGGATAACGCCTCTTTGGGGTATCAGGTTCTTCTGGCAACGTTGATTCGGGATCAACATCATTGTTTGGTTCGTCTGCTTCCAATATCACCGATTCTGAGGTAGATGCAATTGGTACTTCGGTTTCATCATCAGGTGTATAGGGTCGTGGTGTACATTTGACGTTTTCCAGTGACTCTAGAATCTGGTCAGCATGGCGTCTTACAATGCTCTCTCCAACGTCCACGGTATACATTAGAGGTCCTTGCCGTGTGCAGATCGTTCCTGGCTGCCATTTCTCTGTGCGGTAGTCCCGGGCCAAAACTGGTTGACCTATCTTGAAACTCCTGGTTGGCCTTTCATTCATATTCTGAAACTGCCTGTTCTCCACATCTCTTCTGATGTTTGGCTTAACCAAATCCAAGCGGCACCTTAGTCTTCGATTGAAGAACATCATGGCTGGAGTTTGGTTGGTAACCGCATGTGTCACATTCCGGTAGGCAAACAAGAAGTTATCCACCTTGTGTTGTAGGGGTATGTCTTCATTACACATTGCCTTGATAGCCTTCTTGAATGTTTGAACGAACCTCTCAGCCAATCCATTGGTGGCTGGATGATATGGGGCGGATGTGTAATGCTTAACACCATTGTTCTTTAAGAACCTCCGGAGCTCTTCAGAAACAAACTGTGGTCCATTGTCGGAGCAAATCTGTTCAGGCAGCCCATTTCTGGCGAATATGGTTCGTAAGACTGTGATAGATTTTTCTGTGGTGGTTGAGGACATTTTTATTACCTCTGGCCACTTTGAATGTGCATCCACCGCAATTAAAAACATCGAGTCCATAAATGGACCAGCAAAATCAATGTGTACCCTTTGCCATGGAGATGAGGGCCACTCCCATGGATGTAGAGGGGCTTGTGGTGGGGCGTTTTGGACCTTCTGGCATCCTGTACAGCTCTTGGTCATCTCTTCGATTTCTCTATCAATTCCCGGCCACCACACAAATGCTCTGGCTAAGTTCTTCATTTTTACCCCTCTCAGATGACCCTCATGAAGCTCATTGAGCACTCTATCCTTCAATTTGGGTGGAATTACTACTCTGGATCCACACATCAAGGTTCCTCGGCACACTGACAGCTGTTCTCTTCTCGGCGAGAATGCTGGCAACAGTGGTTCGCCATGTGCTGGCCATCCCTTCACCGTTAAATCATAGACCCTGGAGAGTGTCGGGTCATTTCGTGTTTCCTTTTCTATCTTTGCATTCGTCACAGGTAGACATTCGACTATGGTCGAGTGGAATATCTCCACAGGATCCACTGCAGGTGCTTCTTCCACCATCGGCAACGGTAGGTGCAACAATCCATCAGCATTCCCATGCTGTTTAGTTCCTTTGTACTCGATGTCATATTGGTGTGCCCCTAGGAAAAGGGACCACCTCTGTAGCCGTTGTGCTGTCATTATCGGGACGCCCTTCTTAGGGTTGAAAATGGAGACAAGAGGTTGATGATCAGTTAGTAGAGTAAATTTCTGTCCGTGCAGGTAGTGATTGAACTTCTTCACCCCCCACACCAGGCTGAGGGCCTCTCTGTCAATCTGGGCATAGTTACGCTCGGCTGCAGTTAACGAGCGTGACGCAAAAGCTATCGGCCTCTCTGAACCATCAAGGGATTTATGTGACAGTACCGCTCCAACGCCGTAGGGAGGCGCATCACACGCCAGTCTTATCGGTAGTGATGGGTTGTAGTGAGCCAATACTTCTCTTGAAGTGATCAGGCCTTTACACTTCTGAAAGGCCCGCTTACATTCATCGCTCCATTTCCATGCTACTCCAGTTTGTAGCAGGGCGTTCAGTGGGTGCAGAATTGTGGACAAATTCGGCAAAAACTTATGGTAGTAATTCACCAATCTGAGGAATGAACTCAGTTGCGACACATTTTCAGGCGCTGGAGCCTTAACTACCGCTTCAATTTTGTCAGGGGACTTATGTAACCCCTCTTCATCAATTACGTGGCCACAATACGATATCTGTTTCTTAAAAAACGCGCACTTGGGGCGATTGGCTCGTAGCCCATGTTCTCGTAGTCTAGTGAGCACCTGCTCTAGGTTGGCAAGGTGTTCACTGTAATTTTCACCTGTCACTAGGATGTCGTCCAAGTAACACTGAGTCCCCGGAATCCCTTGCAGGACTTGTTCCATTGCTCTTTGCCATATAGCCGGAGCTGATGCAACTCCGAATGCCAGTCGATTATACTGGTAAAGACCTTTGTGAGTGTTTATCGTGAGATATTTCCTAGAGGATTCTTCAACCTCCATCTGCAAATATGCGTGCGCTAGGTCAATTTTTGTAAAACGTTTCCCTCCAGATAGTGAGGCGAAAATATCTTCTATCCTCGGATGAGGATACTGTACTGTGTGAAGGACTGGGTTCACAGTCACCTTGAAGTCCCCACAGATGCGAACCTTCCTTGGCTCCTCAGACTTATTGTTTAACGTTTTGTTCATGACAGGAATGATGGGTGTCGCCCACTTGCTCCAGTCTACCTTAGATAGCACGCTTGCATTCTCCAGATTCTCCAGCTCTGCCTCGACGGCTGGGCGAATTGCATACGGTACCGGTCTTGCTTTGAAAAACTTGGGAATTGCATTCTCTTCTATTTTTATCGAGGCGGTTACGCCGGCGGCGCAGACACGATGGGCCGAAGGGCCTCTTTCTGTGCTGTAAAACTCTATGACTCTAATTCCCAGTTCTTGTTGAAATCCCTCTTTAGCATTAGCCAAGATTTTTGACAATCGTTCAGGTGTGACGTCGTCATCCTTTTTACCAGCCACAGTCAGTGCCTGAATGGAGTGCCAGTCTAAACTTATCTTTCTGATATATTCATGTCCCAATAATGGTGGTCCACCATCTTGCAGTATGTACAGATACAATTTCTGTATTTCCTTGCCGTTGTATTCGACAGGCACCCTTATTTTCCCTCTGGGGTATACTTTCTGCCCCGTATATGTCTTCAAGACAATGGACGTGTCTTTCAAGAGTATGTGTGAGAATAGCCGCTCATGGTCTTGTCGATTCATGATGGTCAGGGCTGATCCTGTATCCAATTCCATTTTGACTTGGGACCCTGCTATCGTGAGGGTGACCCAAATGGTTTGGTGATCCTCTTTTGTGATTACGTTGTGTAGTTTGAGACAGCTTAGTCTCTTGTTCCCGGATTCACTATCGCTCTTCTGGTCTTCGGAACTACTGTCCGTCATCTTTTGTACTTTCCTGTACTTTTCCTTAGTAGTCTTTTTGTTGTCGTTAGTCTTCTTCCCGGACCTGCAAACTCGTGCAATGTGTCCCATCTTTCCGCATTGCCTGCATGTTTTGTCCTTGGACCAGCAGTCCTTCTGGTCATGGGTTGTTCTGCCGCAGCGATAACATTTTTCAAATCCCCGTGTCATTTCATGGGTGCCGTATTCCTGTGGCTTTTGCTGTATTTCCACAGCTCCCCTTGCTGCTGCTTCGTACGATACTGCCACGCTGAAAGCCTTATCTAGCATCAGCTTTTTCTCCGCGAGTAGCCTCTTCTGGGTTCCTTCACTCAGGAGTCCACAGACAAATTTGTCCCGTAGGGTATCTGCCAGTCCTGCTCCGAACTGGCAGTGCTTTGATAGCTTGCGTAGTTCCGTAAGGTAATCAGCATTGCTCTCATCTTTATGCTGATTTCTCTTGTGGAATTTAAATCTTTCTGCTATCAGCAGCAGTGTAGGATTTAGGTGTTCCTGTAGGATATCAACAATTTCGTTAAAACTCTTCCCCATCGGTTTGACTGGAGTGATCAGGTTCCGCAATAGGCCGTAGGTTCTTGCGCCCATTAAGTTTAGTAGTACCGATGCCTTTTTCTCATCGGCTACTTCATTTGCCTTGCAATATACTTCGACTCTTTCCACATATGTGGTCCAGTCTTCTATTTCATTATCGAAGGCAGTGATATTGCCAGTCTTTGGCATCTTGGAGATCTAAGATGGCGCCTCCCGCGCTTTGCCTTCTTCCCCGATTGAACAAAATGGTGCCTCCCGTGCTTTGCCTTCTTCCCCGCTGGATTAAGATGGCGCCTCCTGCGCTTTCTGTCTTTTCCACTGCTGCCAGCGCTGTTGCTGGCGTTTTTATGCCTTGATGGTGACGCCCTATGGTCTTCGTGTGCTTCCCCCCGCGCTGCTGCCAATGCCGCTCTCCGCGGTCCCCGTGGCAAACTGCAGCTCCTCGCGGCTTTCTGCGCTACTAACTTCTTTTTCCTTTATTTTAATTACTGTTCCCGTCGTCAGAGCAGACCCTATGGGACACTTTCCTCCCTCTTCTCGGGTCTGTACGCTGCCTGGCTTCGTAGCACCGGCCGCACCCTGTGTGCTCCACCCTCTCTCTCCTCTTTCCCGACAACGGTGCTCGGCCCTGTTGAAAAGCCACCCGATCGAGCTCTAGCCCGCCGCAGCCCAGGAAGGATCAGTGTACTACCTGCCACCAGCCCGATTAGCTGGAACACCATAGACTGGAGAACCAAGCCCAGCTCTCGACAGCCTCTCCTGCAAATCTTCGAATTCGATGAATCAGAGGGCGGTTGCCCACGGTCGACGCCTGTTTCCTCTGTCTGTTTTTTTTTTTTCTTTTTGGATTTCTTCCTTCTGGCTTCGACCTCCAATAACTTCGCTTCAGGGATGGATCCCCGTGAGGTGGTGCAGAACTGCAGGTAAGTTCGGATCTGTTCGTCGCCAGTGTAATGTCCGTGTGTAATTGAGACACGGACTGCAGATGTTGGTTATAACAGGTGTTTACTGAATGGAGACAAAACTGGAACTACTATACAAAGTTACTACACAGGCTTATATACAGGGGTGGTCACTACTGGTACTGCAGTATACAGGGGCTGCAGAATATAGTTCCTTCTTCAAGGTACATACACTACATTTACGTCTTCAAGACAATCTCTGTAGCTTTCAAGGGTATATGTGAGAATAGCCACTTGTAGTCCCTTCGGTTTATGACTGTTAGGGCTGATCCTGTGTCCAATTCCATTTTCACTTGGACTCTGTCTATCTTGAGCGTGACCCAGATAGTCTGGTGATCCTCCATTTTGATTACCTTATGTAATTTCAGACAACCCAGCTCCTTGCTTCCGGAGTCTGTATCACTTTTCTGTTCGTCTGAACTACTGTCCATCACCTTATGTACCTTTTTGTGCTTCTCCTGTGGCGATTTCTTGCTGCTGGTTTTCTTCCCTGACCTGCAGACTCTTGCTATGTGTCCTGCTTTGCCACACTGTCCTTGAACCAACAATCCTTCTGGTCGTGTGTTGTTCTGCCACAGCGATAACACTTCCCTGCTCCATATGACATTTCATTGGTGCCATATTCTTGCGGTCTCCATTGTACCTCTGCAGCGCCCGGTGCGGCTACTTCGTGTGATACTGCCATGCTGAAAGCCTTGTCCAGCGTAAGACCCTTTTCTGATAGAAGCCGTTTCTGGGTTCCTTCACTTTGAAGCCCACACACAAACTTGTCCCTTAACGTATCTGCTAGTCCCATTCCAAACTGGCAGTGTTTCGATAGCTTGCGCAGTTCCGTTAAATACTCAGCATTGCTTTCATCTTTATGCTGGTTCCTTTTGTGGAACTTAAATCTTTCTGCTATCAGCAGCGGTGTGGGGTTTAAGTGGTCCTGTAGGATTTCCACTATGCTTTCGAAATTCTTATCCACTGGCTTCTCTGGGGTTATTAGGTTTCGCAGTAAGCCATAAGTTTTTGCACCCATGGAATTCAACAAAACCAGTGCTTTCCTAGCATCTGGCACTGCATTCGCCTTGCAGTACACCTCAATGCGTTCCACATATGTCGCCCAATCATCGACTTCATTGTCGAACGCAGTGACACTGCCATTCTTCGGCATCCCTGGGTGTGGTTAAACTGTCTAAAATGGCATCTCCCGTGCTCTCCCTTCTTCTCCGCGGCTCAATGGCATCTCCCGCGCTTCCTTTCTTTCCCCATGGACGCGGTTCAGCCCTTGAGCCCTGGCTACGCTCTGCACGTTCTCCTGTGTGCCTCTCTCGTTGCCGCCACTCAGTCCTGAACCCCGGCTGTGCTTTACCCTCTCTCTCTTTTTGTTTTCCGTCGACACCGCTCGGTCTTCAACCCCCGGCTGCGCCCTGTGCGCTTCACCCTCTCTCTTACCCCGTCGACGCTGCTCGGCCTTTTCTGTGCCGTCGGTCGGCTCCAGCCGCCGCTGTCCGGGAAGGGTCTGCGCTGTACCTGTTGCCAGTCTGTTGCTGGATCGTCGTGGCTGGAGAACCAAGCCCAGCTCTCAACAGCCTCCCCTGCGATGTTCACTCTCTACCGGATGACTGGGCAGTTGCTCGTGGTCGACGCCCGTGCTTCTGGCCTCGACTTTCTTCCACCATCCTCCTGGAGCGAATCCTTGAAAGGAAATGCAGAGTTGCAGGTAGATTCGAATCGACCTCGTCGCCACTGTTGAATCCGTGATTCTTAAAGTATGATGTTTTCCAATAACTAGACGGAGGCTGTAAATTAACAATCAACAGGTGTTTACTGTAGGAGGGTAGTCTAAAGACTAACAGTACAGAGGCATGCTCAAGGCTTATATACAGGTGTGGTCACTGCCGGTACTACAGTATACAGGGGCTGTAAAAGTAGTTCTCTCTTAAAGGTACATACACTACAATGAGGGCCCCGATATTTACTTGGAGATGCGTTGGGAGTGGCGGGGGTCAATTTTATCTCAGGTGCGGGGAATTGGCTGTTTCCCCGAATTTAGTGATTCTCACACGATTCTAAATGGGTCTATGAGATTGATGCAATTTTAACTCAATTGTCCAATTGATTTCCGTGTGGGAATCCTTGGCAATTGAATATTTCCAGTCAGAAAGTCACAGAATATGACATCATCATTGCTGCTGCTTTTAAGGTCCACAGCAAGCCTTGCTTCCTCTGCAGGCTTCCAAACTTCACCATTAAGATGGCACAGGAGCCTACAGGAGCAACGGTCAGCGGGAGGGCCAGATCTGCCCCCAAATTTGATGAGGCTTCACTCCAGGCATTACTGGATGGTGCTAGGGCCCACAGGGAGGTCTTGTTCCCTTCTTCAGGGAGGAAGAGGCCTCCCAGTCAGACCAAGGCTGTGTGGCTGCAGGTGGCAGGTCAAGTCAACTGCTTGGGGCTCACATGAAGAACGTGGTTGCAGTGCAGGAAAAGATTCCATGACCTTCTTCGCATTGGAAAAGTAAGTACTGTATGATGTTTCCATCACCCTCAATCTGATCCCCATTGCCTTTCCTCACCAGCACTCGGGAGCAGCAGACTGCTGGCGAGCCCTCACAGGCTCGCCACCCCAGAGGACGACCGCCAAAGGTTTCGAGACAGGAGCAGCAGGAAAGTGAGCAAGGGGCCTCCACATCTGCTGAAGCCACAGGGGAAGCACTATGTAGGAGCACGCTTAAGAGGAAAATAAAGCACAAATAGTCACAAGGGTAGTCACTTGGGTGAATTGCTGTGTATTTTTTAAAAATGGTTGGTTGTTTTTCATAAAAATTCTGATGGCAACTTCTGCAGTTGTGGCGTGTGTCATTTCGCGAATGGGGCTGGAGGTCCTCTAATGCCAAGAGGGGAAGGGAAAAAAAAGGCCTCCCATGCTTCTGGTAGATGCCTCAGTTGAGGAAGCGCTGAGTGAGGGTGGCGAGAGGGGTCTCGCAGGAGGTCACACTGGAGAAGTGTGTGAGGCTCCAACCTTCCACAGGTGTGGTTAAGCCTGGTAAAAGTTGCCCCAGACCTGAGACAACAAAGTCCTGCCACCTGCAAATGATGACTGATCAAATATCCTCTTTAATGTTGGACCTGCAGCTGATAGTCAGCAAGCCAATCGTGTTCACGTCAGGTTTCACAGGCGTGATCCCCACCAGGCGCGTTTTATGTGGGAAAAGGGTTAAACATGCAAGGGCCTGTTAAAATGGGATTATAAAGGCCAATCAGTGCTGTTTAAGTGCCTTAAAGACCAGTCCCGCCTGTTGCAGGCGGGACTGATTCAGGTCAATCAGACACACCTAGGTTAAAAAGGCGTGGAGGCGGGAACCAGACGGGGGGGTCCCGACCCCCAGGTTTTGCGATTTTAACCCCCCACACGCCTAAAAGCCCACCTGTCGGCTGCGTTAAAATCGAGCCCGTGGAGTCTGAAATCTTCCAGGAAACCCAGAAATAAATTCAGCACGTCAGTCAGTGGCTTTTTATCTGAGCCAGTTCTTTAGCGTTTTACTTCCAGGTTTGATGTCCAATGCATTGCAGCGGGATGTAGGTGCAACTGTACTCGTATGACGCAATCTCAACTCCAGTATTTAAAGGGTCAATCCGAAGCTGCAATTTGGAGGAGTTGGAGGTTGCAACAAAGGAAGAGGAAGTTTAATGATGGAATAGAGACATGTAAAGGCTGCGTCGTGTTTCCATGATGCTTCCCTTGATGTGCTGCTGGGGTCAGTAAGGAGCCAGAAAGAGATACGCTTCCCCAACAATTGGAGGAAGAAACTTGCTGGTGAAAGCAAGAAGAAGAAAGCTGGTGGTGGTCCAGGAGGTGAACAGCAGGAGCGTAGTGCTACACTCATGGATTCAGTGCAGGATGCGCTTTGCTGAGCTAACCAGGTCAGGAAAGGTGAGTACAGTTGCATCTACATCCTGCTGTGCACATCACCCCAACCCCTCACTCTGCCTTGTCAAGCTGACTCCATCACATCACTCCTCATACCCACTTACCTTGCACACCCACCCACCCTTCTCTTTCTATACACTTCCTCACATCCCTATCTATCTATCCACCAATGCCAGTCACCCTCATTCTTATGTAATTTCATGCCTCTCCCTGATACTCGCTCTCACCAAATGCACTCCATCCATTGGGTGACCACATGTCATTACAATCACTCATAGGTCTGTTCTTTACCTTGTTGCAGAAGAAGAGGCAATGGAAATCAGTGGAGTTTTGGCATCCCTGGCCATCAGAGCTGGCGAGATTGAGACCTCCCAGCTACCTGGTGACACAATTAAATATCAGCGACCTGCATGTCATACAACATTCAGTCATGTTGAGTAGATTTCAACAGCGAGTGAAATATGATCAACTTCATAATGATAAGTTGCAACATGCTTACCTTGTCAGTACTGATTCATGTCTTTTATCTCTGACAGGGCCTTCACACGTGCAGCAGCAATCGGTGGAGGTCACTGATGACGATTCCTCAGAGAAGCTGAATTCTTCTGAGGGTGTACCGCCACAGGACTCATGCTTGTCATGTAGCAGCTAGCACTTTGGTGGGATCACTTAGACAGATAGTTTGGTTTTACCTGGTGACTCACTGCACAAGTCAGCTAGAGCAGATGGTGGTGGCAGGGACAGCAGTGAAGAATCAGCGTCGGCGGGCACAACCCTCTCCAAGCGCTGCTCAGCTGGATACAGCTGGATACAGATACAGGGCTGTCGATGAAAAGAAGAATCATTGAGCAGCAGCAGAGAATGTACGATGCTCTGACAGGCCTTACAAGCATACTGATCCCAATTGCAGAGAGATTGGAGGAGTCCAGCTCAAGCATGAGTGAGTTGATGTTGCAGGGCATTGCGATGATGTGTTCTTCCATGGATAGAGTGGTCAGCTCCATAGAACATCAAACGTTGCAATCAAATGAGTCCAGGTTTGCCTTGACCATGGCCGTGCACACTCTGGATACCACCTTAAATAGGATGACAGATGCCCTAGCCTTGGCCTTGCGGGGCCGCCCTGATCTACACCAATGTGCTCTCCAGCAGAGTGGTAGGAGAGAAGTGCAGCTGGCCCATGAGAGGGATGATGGCAAAGGGGATGTAGAACCTGTGACTCCACTCAAAGCCCTTCCACTTTTCACCCTAGGTGTCCCCCCCACCACCACCTCTATCAGTAGCCGAAATGCTGCCTCGTCTCCCGATGGCCGACTCTGCCCCTGCACAGGAGCAGGTGGAGCAATCTTTGTCGGTGCCCTCACGGGGTCCATAAACTAGAAGTTGTGGGCCAAGAGGGCCTCTACTGTTAACGCATGATGTGCACAGTCTGCCTCTACCTCTGCCCACCACGTAGGAGTAGTAGGAAAGGAAGAGAAAAGCTTTGCAGTTGTACAAGGGTATGCACATAGGTGTATGATAAAATATAATGGTGTTAAGTTTCTGTTGATTAGTAAAAGCCCAGAAATATTATTCTTTTGCATTACTTTCCCATCTTGCTCATTCTTAGTTGCTGGGTGGCAAGTTGTTTGATGATGTTTGGAAAGGCATGAATTGATGGGGACGAATGAGGGGATGTGTATGGGGTTGTTGGCTGTTTGCAGGACTGTTTTGTGTCCGTGGCATGGGGGTGGGGTTTGGGGGCAGGAAAAGTGGCCGTTGCATGTACATGGGTCCACTGGTGCAACCTAAGTGAACCTTGCATTAATAAATTAATCCGTGGCATCCCGGGCAGCAATGAGAGCATCTGATGGTGCACTGCCCTCATCACTTTCCTCCTCCTCTTCCTCCTCCTCCTTGGAATCGTCCAAAAAGGATCTGAGCTCTGCGCCTTGTTCTTCCTGCAGGTCCAAACCTCGCTGCTGCACAATGTTGTGCAGAAGAAGCACACCACGAACATTCGGGAGACCATGACACAAAAGCGTACTGAAGGGTGCCTCCAGATTTGTCAAGGCACCTGAAACGCTTCTTCAGCATGTTGGTGGGTTGTTCGATCACACATCTGGGGGTCATATGGCATTCATTGTAGTGCTGTTGGGCTTCATTGATTGGGTTGCTGATGGGTGTCATCATCCAAGTTTGAAGTGGGTATCCTTTGTTTCCTAGCAGCCACCCCTTAAGTGTGCTTGCAGCTGTGAAGACACTAGGGAGCTTGGACTGCCACAGGACTAAAGCATCATGGCAGCTGCCCGGGAATCTTGTGCACATCTGCAGAAATATCTTTTAGTGGTTGCATGCCAGCTGCACATGGTTGGAGTGGAAGCCCCTGCAGTTGATGAATACTGATGATCAATCCCCAGTTTGATCTGGGGATGCCCGGATTGGCACGTGTCTGCAGTCGATGACACCCTGCACCTGTGGGAAGGCAGCCAGAAATGCAAACCTGAGTGCCCGCTCATTCTGACTGACGTCATTGCAGGCGAACTTGACATAATTGCCGGCCTTGGCAAACAAGCCATCAGTCACCTGTCTTATGCATTTGTGGGCTACCGACTGGGAGATCTTGGATATGCCTCCAGCAGAGCCCTGAAAGGATCTGGAGGCAAAAAAGTTGAGGGCAGTGGTGACTTTGATAACCATTGGTAACGCATGGCCACCAGGTCCAGCAGCTCTTCTTCTAAGAGGCAGCAACCTGAGCCCCCTGAAACACTACTGTTCAGACATTTCAAGGAAACTTAGCCTCTGCTTGTAATCCTGTGTCGCGTGCAGTGCCTCCTGCGAGCTGCAGCCCTCTGCTGCTCCCCTCTTTGCTTCTGCCCTCTCTGCTGTCCAGCTACAGGTCTCTGAACAGCAGGCTGCTGCTGGTCATATTGGTCCTCGTCCGAGGTCCAATCTAAGGTAGCTAAAGCGCCACCCATCCTGATGTGATTGAGAAAGCCTCCAAAGTGTAGAAAGTAACCTCTTAGCAAAAGTACTGTCAACAAACCCTTTCCCACTAGCAGGTTAGAAAGCAGCTGTGAGTACTGAGTATTTATTGGATTATTTCCATGAGATTGATTCATCCCCCTAAATTGCCGCTGTGTTGTTGCCTTGCTTTCACTGGCGAGTTTCAGGAAGCCAGGGAAACGCGTGAATGTGTCGTTAAACTTAAAAGTCAGTTGAAATATCGCTCTAATTGAGCGATTAACATGTGTTAATAGGCGACCCGCCTCTCCCGAGGGGGTTGCGCTCAAGCAGCCTAACACGCTTCAGTTAAATGCGGAAGTCAGTGAGTTGGAGCCAGCTTCCTGACACATTAGCATTTTTGCTGGTTTTAACCCCCTACCCGGACCCAAACCCACGCGCTCCTCCAGGTTAAAATTCCCCTCAAGGATACATTCATAGTTGGTAAGGACTGTTGGAAAAAAAACTAATGAGCTACACTCCAACCCAATTTTTTTGGAAAAAAACATGCAAATTTATTATATAATACATAGTAGTTAGATTTATTGCTATATTTTATATGAAGGCTTCTCTCAAGCATTCTGAGTTTTTTTGATTTGAGGGCCTTCATGTCTCTGGAGTTGAAAGTGGCAATTTTGGGTTTCGTGCACTCAGTCATTTTGTTTGATCAGCTGGGTATCTGACACACATGGAAACCTATCGCCATATTTAAAAGTCTCCAGCCCAGAAATTGGATATGGCCTGAAAATGGGCGGTGTCATGGCCCAGTGCTATTTAGCTGCACTGGATCAAAGTGGTCCAGGTAGCACGCAAAATTCGTGCTGAGTGCTCATTTACAGGGTTATAGTGCTGATCTCGGTGCTAAACGTGCTGCTGATTGGCATCCGCTCAGCAAGTGGACCAATATCGGGTGCAGTCTAATTGCAAGTAATATTTGGCCTAGGCTTTCTCCACTACTTAATGGGGAGATGCTTTGATGCAGCAGGACCTCATTGTCATTGTAGTTGAAGCTCGAATTGGATTCACACCTGAAGTTGGAAGACATGGCTGAGCACCAGCAGAGAGAAAGAGCCCGAAGGTTGTCAGATGCGACTCTGGAGGCACTAGAGGTGGCCGTGGAGAGGAGGCAGGCTGTCCTCTTCCCACAGTCTGACAGGAAATCATCAGCCCATATAGCGAGAAGGCTCTGGCAAGAGATATCTGGGTACAACAGTGTGGTCCCCAGATCATGGATCCAGGCCGTGACAACCGAACCCTTGGGACAACAACGGTATGCTCATTCCTAATCCTTCTTCTCACATCCCACTTCCCCTTCCTCCCACAATCTCTTCTCATTTACAAGCTGCTGATGCTGTATGCATGGCTAGCTTGCTTTTCCCCCTCCCCTCACCACATCCTGACTCTTGTATCTTTCTGCTTTCAGATGACCAAGATCTGCCAGCTGCACAGCCTGTCCCCGAAGCAATGGAGGAGAGTGAAGGAGAAGAAGAAGACAGACCGTCACTGCATCTGACACTCGCAGACACCAGCTCAGAAACTGACACTGCACGGAATTTAGAGGGTGGTATAGATGCAGGATCTGCACATGGTGAGGCACTGGGCATGAGTGGTCTGCAGCAAGTCCAGGGGAAAGGGTAGCTTGGGAATGAGCTCTCCGAAGGGCGAGTTTGCACGTGACTTTTGCTGCACAGGACTCAGGTGAGGGCTTCGATGGGGCAGCCTTCAGAAGAAGGATGATGGGCATACACACCGAATTGCTAGGTGCAATGGCAAGCCTGCCAGAGAGCCTCTTGGCAATGTCAAGGAGTATGGACGAGTCCGTCTCCAACATTGGATGGGACTTTGCGCAAAGCTTGGACCCCAAGATTTCCAGGCTGGAGATTTCCAATCTGCATATTGCTGGCAAGCACGGGCATTGGCAGCACTGTTGTCCAGCCATAGATGGTGGCTACCATGGGCTCCACTGGCTGTAGGGTTCGCAAAATTCCCACATTCATCAAAAGTTATGGATAAAGGGACTCTGTATGGGCAAGTTATTAAAAGGGGTACCCAAAATGGCTTCTGAGGCCTCGTGACCAAGGCTTGCAGGATTTTAAAAGCGAGGCCCTGCAGAAGGCAGGCCCATTCAAAATCCTGAAACAAAATTTAACATGCATGGATCTGTGAAAGACTTTGTCCTTTTCTAAAGCCAGACAGCTAGGTAAACACAGAATATGCATTCTTCACCTTGGAACAGATCAAGTCAGGATGGCCCTAATCTTAAGGCCATTAACTTCTCGCATAAATAATTGGTAACAGCTCACAGGTAGCTGCCAAGCCAGGAAAGACGATTAAGTTTCATAAATAACAAACAGCCAGGATATCGAAGCCATTAAACAAGGAGACAACCGCCCCAGAAGTTGTTAAAGTAAATGACTGTAATAATTTTAGAGGAGCCCGCCAAAAGTTAGACAAAGAACTGACCTGATTTGGTGCGCAGATAAGGGGTGAAGAACTGGGTATAATTGTAGGCCCACCGGTAGCTCTCTCTCTCTTGCCTCTTGCCTCTCGCTCTCTTGCTCGCTCCCGACACCGAGGACGCCCATTACAACACCGGGGCCCAAACGGGGAGAAGAACGGAACCAAATTTGAGCACGCACAGGGCACACAAGCTGCAAATGGGCAGACGAGACGAGATGAGGTGAACGGTAAAACTGATAGGCAGAGAAGGGCAGCAAGAAGAAGCGTTGGGGGACAAACGGCCTAGTTATAAGCTGACGTTTGATGCATGGACCGTGAAATCAAGACAAACGGCCTAGTTATAAGCTGGCGTTTGATGCTTGGACAGTAAAAGCCAATGAAGAATAAGCTGGCGTTTGAAGCTTGGGTAGGAAAATCATATTAACGGTAAAAACCGCCAACCGAGCCCCAACCGCAGCAAACCCGTCAGCAAGCAAACCACCACCAGAAGAACAACCATTCCCGCGAGGTGACGTACCCCACAAAAGACTCTTATCTAACGAAGGAAAGGCGGGGTACTTCGCAGAGACGACTCCATCGCTGCGCCCTGTGACCACGTGACGACGGCAGGCCCAAAGGACAACAAGAGCGAACCCCAAAAACCGCGACTGGCTTAACCGACAGGTTTCGAACCGTAAAAGAACCCTATTGGTGAGCATGAATTCCTGGCCCCTCGTAGCTTAATCTAGTTAGGTATTGGGGGTGGGATAAGGATAAGGTGATTTTTAATGTATTTGTTTCCCTCGATGTGCTGTGTGTTCCCCATTCCCATATAAGTGTAATTTTATATGCCTGTAATTATCCCAGTAATTCTCAGTATTGTGTTTTATTGTGCCTTTAATAAAAATTGCGGTTTTCTTGCACCAAACCACTTGTCTACTCGATTTTCTGTATCGCCGCCTGTACCTAAGTCCGGTGTCTCGAACCCAGGGGTGTGGGAGCAATTCGAACCGCTCAGAGACAGTCAGCAGCAGAGCTGACTGGGCACACGCCACCCCCTACACAAATGGCAACCGCGGCAGGACTCCGGCAACAGGGGTGCGATATAGTAGACAATGGTTCGGAAAAGCAAACCATGATGGAGGAAAGGATTTCTGATTATGTGATTCAGTAAGGTGAATATCACGAAGAAGTAGATCACCAATCTGTTAAAGGCTGGGCGTCCGGTAGATGCCGCAGCTAAGTGGACAGAAGGGAGGGAGCAAAAGAAATCCCTAGAGAAGGCAGTCTGGCTGATGTGCTTCAAGAAGCAGGTCCAGCTTTTGGACAGACTCGTTGCAGCACAGGCAGCCGAGATAAAGGAGTCAGCCCTGGATATCCAGGACAGAACTCTAGCAGGGGAGAAGTTACTGGTAGCATTGCAGGCCCTGAATCAGGAAAGGGTACAATTAATGGGAGAACATAAGGCCAGGTTGGAATACCTACAGTGCCAGGTCACCGAAGCCAAGGGTAATGAGTTGAGGTTGCAGGAAAAGAACGCCCGCCTAGCAAGACAAGTAAGAGAACAGGAGGAGAAAGTAAAAGAAGTAAAGGCAGCTTACAAGCTAGCGAGCGAACAGGGGTTTGAAGATGCAGATCATGGCCCTTGCAAGGAACAGATAGAGAATCTGAGCCTGGCCCTAAGGAAGGCATGGGCATGGTGTGCCTCATAAGCCCAAAGGCAGGCCAGGCGGATTTTATAGGGAACGAGGAGGGAACGATTCAGACACCACAGGTAGTGCCAAGGGACGACCCGGTGGAGGAACAGGAGGTTGCACGACCACCACCCATAGCGCCAGGTTTTAGCGAGCTCTGGCAGCAAGGGGGGGTGGAGTCAGGGGTAGAAGCGGAGGTGGAACAGCCCCCGCAAGAGAGGCTGGAGCCGGGACCGATGTGCCCAGCCCGGCATCGGAGGTTCGGCCCACCCGTTAATGGCGAGGACGAGGGACCCCTCCAAAACCAGTTCATATTACCCTACGGCACCCAACAGCTTAGGGTTATGGTGAGCCATATTCCAAGGCTCTCCGAAAAAGGGGACCCCGCGATCCACTTCAGGGAAGTAGAGCAGGCAGCCAGCGTCAACGGCTGCGATGATGCTGAGCAGGCCAAAATGCTGCTGTTCTCTTTGGAGAGTAGGCTCCTTCAGTCCCTCTCTGACGAGTGTAAGAGGGCTATGAGGAGCTCAGGGATGAAGTTCTGGAGGCCATGGGGATGAATGTGGGAAGTCCTTTCTCCCGGGTGGAGAAGACAGTGCAGCTCGCAGGGGAAACCCCGCAGGCTTTCGCGGACAGGTTATGGCCAGTATATAGGAGCGCCTGTCCTGGGGCATCTAACCGGGCATTCCTGAACCAGGGTCAGCTGACCCACTGGCTCTGTTGCCTGGTGGCAAACAGCTTGCCACAGGTCCGGGCCAAGGCGGAAGTCTGGTTCGACCCTAAAAATCCACTGACCACCGAACTTACGGTGATCAGACAGTTGACCCTAGCCTATAAGAAGGGTAGGGGAACCGATGCACACCCACCCAAGGGGAAGGTGCATGAGGTAAAACCCGGACAGGGTAGGAAGGAGTGGCATCAGGAAGGGAATAACCCTTCTAGCACTAAGCTCAATTGTTACGGGTGTGGGAAGGATGGTCACTGGTGGAAGGAGTGCAAAAACCCTTGGAAAGATAACAAGGGAAAGAATTCCACAGCCCCAGCCCAAAAGGCAGAGGCAGGAATCCCTCCCACCATGGTTGAGTCATTTTTGGACACCATGAGGTCCTTATTGACTGGCCACGGGAGAGTAGCAGCCACTACGGGTGCTCTGACCCCATCAGCCCCATCCAACCCACAGCCCTGACTAGAGCCAGTGCAGCCTGTTTACCTGTGTTCCCTTCGGTACGATGTATGGAAGAGACCCCTCGTGGAGATGGAGGTAGAAAAGGTGAAGGGGTCCTATCTGTTGGACACGGGGGCATCATGCACCGTGGTCCATTCAGCTAACCCCACCACCTCACCTCTATCTAGCGGGGTCCCATACAATCTGGCGGGATTCACAGGCAGAGAACAGGCCGGCTCATTTTCCATCCCGCTCTCCATTCGTTTGGGTACGCTCCGCTCTAAGTGGACCTGTATCCTAATGAAGTGGGAACAGGAGGGTGGAAAAGGGATCCTGGGAGCCGACTTTATTGTAGGCCACGGGATCCTGGTGGATTTAAGAAACCATTGCCTATGGGGGGCAAGTACAGGAAAGGAAGGCAGAGTAGTAGTTATCCCAGGGAAAGAAGGGAAGGGGACCCTGTGCACCATGAAGCCTAAAGAGGGTTATAACCTCAAGCTCATGGTCAGTAATACCCCAAAGGAGTTCCAGGCATTTGTGCAAGCCCACCTAGCCACATTTGCCACACACAAACACGACTGCGGGAGGGTCAACGGTTTGAGGTCAGCGTAGATGGGGACCCCATGGCCCGACCACAAAAACAGTACAACTTCCCCAGGGAAGCGGAGCCAGATATGGAAGCAGCCATGTCCTCCTTAGTACAGCAGGGAGTCCTGAGACCGATAGCCACCCACGTAAACTCTCCACTGTGGCCGGTTAGAAAGCCGGACAATTCCTGAATGGCCACGGTGGACTATCGGGTGCTCAACAGTAATATCCCAGTCTGTGCACCCATGGTAGCAGCAGTTGCCGAACTGATAGGAAGTATCCCAGCATCCGCGACCACTTTCACGGTGCTGGATATTTCCAACATGTTTTGGTCCATCCCTTTAAGGAGGGAGGATCAGTACAAGTTTGCCTTTACGTTTAAAGGGCAACAGTACACCTGGAACTGTTTGCCTCAGGGCTTCCACAACAGCCCCAGCATTTTCCATCAGTGCATGGCAAACAGTTTAAAGGATTTCAGCCAGCCCAGGCAGTTGGTACAATATGCAGATGTCCTGCTCCTATTCACTGATTCGAGAGAGGAGCATGGCCCACTACTGGCTGAACTGCTGGAGCTGCTCAGGCAAAAGGGTTTTAAAGTAAACCCCAAGAGAGCGCAGATCGGCCAGCAGGAGGTGAAATTCCTGGGCCTGACCGTACGTGCTGGAGAAAGGGCCATAGATAAGGCTAGGAGAGAAGCGGTACAGGAGTTACCAGTCCCCAACACAGTCACGGGTGTGAGGTCGTTTCTAGGGCTAACTGGGTATTGCAGAGACTTTATTGAAGACTATGCAGCCACAGCAGCCCCTCTGCACCGAATCCTACACAAGGGAGTGGCGTGGGCTTGGGATGAGGGTTGCCAGGCAGCATTTGTCAGGCTCAAGAAAGACCTGCAGACTGCACCAGCTCTAGGGGCCATAGATGGGCGAAAAGAGTTCTTCCTGGAGGTAGCAGCCAGCGGGGACAGCCTGAGTGCTGTGCTGCTCCAAGAGCGGCATGGCCGGCTGAGGCCGGTGGTCTACTCCTCCAGGATACTCACGGATGTGGAGAAGAGCAACTCCAATTGTGAGAGGCACCTCTTGGCCACACATCGGGCTGTGAAAAGATCGCTGATCTTCACAGGCACCTCTCCCAACACCCTCCTCACCCATCACACACCCACCCAGGTGCTCCTGGATGGGATTATCAAGGATGGGATGGTGAGCAGTGCCCGCATTGCTCGCTGGACCCTGCTCCTCTCACAGATGGACCTAAAGGTGAAGGGTCTCTGCGAGCCAAAGCTCGCAGCCAACCTGGTATATCCTGGAACAGCCCTCCGGTGTTCCACAGAAGGGGATTGGGAAGTGGACATAGGTTTATGGGCCGGGATACATCCCACAGGCCGCGAAATCTATGTGGATGGCTCCAGCACAGTATCTGCTGGTGAGCGACTCACAGGCTGTGGAGTTTATGTCCCAGCGGCAAACATTGCCCTGGCAATTAAGCTCCCCAGCACCATGAGCGCCCAGCAGGCTGAACTGTCCGCGGTAGTGTACGTCGTTACACACCCCAAAATCTTCCCCACCCCGTACACGATTTGCTCAGACAGCATGTTCACGTGCAGTTTGTGTACGGAGTACCTGGCCATCTGGTCCCGCCGCGGATACACCTCCGCCGACGGGAGACCCCTCACAGTGAAACCCCTGCTGGAGAAAATCTTAGCAGCAGTGGGGGAGGAAGGGGAGGTTTTCATCCATAAGGTGAAAGCCCATTCCTCCACAGAACCCCGTAGTCAAGGCAACCGGTGTAGTGTATGTGCCTTTAAGAGCCCCAGGTGTGCTGTAATGCCGGTAATTGCCATTCGGGCTATATAAGCTTGTATATTGTGTATATCCGTTAGAACCCCCCCCCCAGACTTTGCTTAGTAAACACCTATGAACCAACTCCTGCCTTCAGTGTCTTTATCAACACACGGACACTACAGTGGCGACGAAGTGGAAACGGACTTACCTGCAATTCGGCAGCACCTCAAGGACATCGATTCCTTGGGCGTCCAGAAGACTCAAGAAAGTGAGAGAAGCTGTGGTTTCACCAGCTGGCCAACCTGGTGGCAGGTACTGCGCTAATCCTTCCTGGGCGTCAGGCTGGGGCTCCAGCGGCTGGCTCTACAGCTGAGACAGGCAGCGAAATCGGAGGCAAGCAATAACGGACTGGGAGGGAGCACTCGGGAGACGGCCGGCGCGGCAAGCAGGTCAGCATTCAGACCTGGAGAGAAAGTCCGGCGGGAACGAGTCTCCAACTGTAAATAAAGAAAGAAAGAAAAAAAAGAACGGAAACCGCGGGAAACAGCGTTGTCATCGGCAGCAGCGGCAGAAAAGCGCGGGAAGCGCCATATCTTTTCTGAAATGCCTAAGTCTGGCAATATTGATGCTTTTGATAGCGAAATAGAAGATTGGACCACATACGTGGAAAGAGTAGAGGTATATTGCACTGCAAATGGAATAGAAGATGAAAAAAAAGCTTCAGTACTGCTGAACCTAATGGGCGCAAAGGCATACGGGCTGTTACGAAATTTAATCACTCCAGCCAAACCAAAGGACAAGAATTTTAAAGAAATTGTTGATACCCTGCAGGAGCACTTAAACCCAACACCACTGCTGATAGCGGAACGATTCAAATTCTTCAAGAGAAATCAACACAAGAATGAAAGTAATGCTGATTACCTAACCGAATTAAGAAAGCTATCAAAGTACTGTCAATTTGGGGCAGGACTATCAGATTATCTTCGAGACAAATTCGTTTGCGGTCTCTTAAGTGAAGGAACACAAAAAAGGCTGCTTTCTGAAAAAGATTTAACATTGGACAAAGCTTTCAGTATGGCAGTATCATATGAAGCAGCAGCAAGAGGAGCTGCAGAGATACAACAAACGAGGATGGGATGGCCAGCACATGGTGAACCACTGTTGCCAGCATTCTCGCAAAGAAGAGAACAGCTGTCAGTGTGCCGAGGAACCTTGATGTGTGGATCCAGAGTGGTGATTCCACCCAAACTCCAGGATAAAGTGCTAAAGGAGCTTCACGAGGGGCATCTGGGTGGAGTGAAAATGAAGAACCTAGCTAGGGCATTTGTATGGTGGCCAGGTATCGATGGAGACATCAAAGAAATGACCAAGAGCTGCCTAGGATGCCAGAAGGTCCAAAACGCTCCACCACAAGCCCCTCTACATCCATGGGAGTGGCCCTCATCTCCCTGGCAAAGGGTGCACATCGACTTTGCTGGTCCATTTATGGACTCAATGTTCTTAATCGCGGTTGATGCACACTCCAAGTGGCCGGAGGTAATAAAGATGTCCTCCACCACCACGGATAAAACCATCACAGTATTAAGGACCATATTTGCCAGGAATGGGCTGCCGGAACAGATCTGTTCTGATAATGGACCGCAATTTGTGTCCGAAGAATTCAGAAAGTTCTTAAAAAACAATGGGGTTAAGCACTACACGTCCGCCCCATACCATCCCGCCACCAATGGATTGGCTGAAAGGTTTGTCCAGACCTTCAAGAAGGCCATAAAGGCCATGGGTAATGAAGACATAAAACTTCAGCACAAGGTGGATAACTTCTTATTCGCATACAGGAATGCAACACATATGGTTACCAACCAAACTCCCGCCATGATGTTCTTCAAAAGAAACCTAAGATGCCGGATGGATTTGGTCAAGCCCAACATCAGAAGGGACGTGGAGAACCGGCAGTTTCAAGGCATGAATGAAAGGCCAACTAGAACCTTCCAGATAGGTCAACAAGTTTTGGCCCAGGACTACCGTACCGAGAAATGGCAGCCTGGAACTATCTGCACACGACTAGGACCACTGATGTATACCGTGGACATCGGAGAAAGCATAATAAGGCGCCATGCTGACCAAATCATAAAGTCATCCGAAAAGGGACAACCTACACCACAACTCTATACGTCTAACGATGAAGTAGAGATACCCATATCTACCTCCGATCCGGTGATACTGGAACCCGATGAACCCGACACTGGCATTCAAGCCGAATCAGCCTTGCCAAAAGAACCTACTACACCACCAGAAACTACTACACCCCCGAGGCGTTATCCGGACCGAGTCAGGAAGCCTCCTGAGAGATTAACTTATAATTAATTAACTACAGCAATGTGTATATTATTTTTCTTATAACATGTAATTAATAATTACTTAAAATATGATGTACTGGTTAGCTAAAAGGGGAGGAATTGTAGTGCATGTGCCTTTAAGTGCCCCAGGTGTGCTGTAATGCCGGTAATTGCCACTTGGGCTATATAAGCCTGTATATTGTGTATACCCGTTAGAACCCCCCCCCCAGACTTTGCTTAGTAAACACCTATGAACCAACTCCTGTCTTCAGTGTCTTTATCAACACACGGACACTACAACCAGCAGGCTGACATGCTAGCTGAGGAGGGTGCCCGCACAGGCACTTTCTGGGACCCATTTGGGTCCAGACCCATAGCAGCAATCAGGGGTAGGGATGGGACCTTAGCCCCAGACCTTAAGATGGTCCAAACCCAAGACCCCGTCCTCAAGGCAGTCCTCAGTGCAGTGACTGAGGGAAAAAGGGTAGAGGGCCCCGACAGCACAGCAGCCCTCTCTGTGGAAGATGACATGCTGTTTAGGGGAGATCAATGGGTAGTACCACAGCAGCACCAGAGGGAATTCCTTCAACTGGCCCATGAGGGTCCAGGAGCAGGGCATCCCGGGCCTGAGACCACCTGGCAGCAGGTGGAACAGGCGGTATGGTGGTCAGGACTCAGGGAAGATGTCCGCAAGTTCTGCGCCGGCTGTCTGGTGTGTGCTGCTAACAACCCTGACCCCCACAAAAGGAAGGTACCTATGGGACACATCAGGAGGGTAGAGAGACCATGGCAGTCGATACAGGTCGACTACATCGGGCCCCTGCCCACTGCCCAGGGAGGCTATAAGTACTGCCTAGTCCTGGTAGATGTGTTCACGAAATGGGCAGAAGCCTTCCCCTGCAGAACAGCCACAGCTCTGTGTACAGCCAGGATCCTGGTCCGGGAAGTGTTCTCGCGATGGGGGCTACCACAGTATGTGAAGTCCGACCAAGGGAGTCACTTTACCGGGCAGGTAATGCAGAATACCCTTATGCTGCTCGGCATCGAAGGGAAGTGGCACGTTGCACACAACGCACAGTCCTCAGGGATTGTGGAGCGAATGAACAGGACCTTAAAGGAAAGGCTGAGGAAAGAGACGGTGGACTCGCCTAGAAAATGGGCCGACGCCCTACCGTTGGTCCTGATGGGGATCCAGGCCAGCCAGTCAAAAAGCACGGGGTACTCCCCGCACGAGCTGATGACTGGCCGAGTTATGCAGACCCCCACCCATGCACTAGCCCCGGTGCTCACGGAAGGTCAGCTCAGAGAGGTAAACCAGGACAGGTTCACCCGAAACCTCTTCGAGCACCTTAAACAGGTCCACGAGCAGGCGGCGGGGCACATGGGAAAGCAGCATCGGAGTAACCGATTGCTGTTAGAACCTCGAAAACACCACGAGTGGGAAATAGGGGATCAGGTCATGGTGAGGAATTTTGCTCGGATAGGAAGTCTGGAACCATTATACATGGGGCCCTACAGCATTGTAAACAAGGCAAGCCCCATGGTATATGCCATTAAGATGCCTCGGTGCACCAAATGGTTCCATATTAATCACTGTAAACTGTTTAAGCCCGAGAAGAGAGAACAGCCAGTTGGGGCAAGGTCTGAGGATAGAAGTCCTCAGCCTGCAGCGGGAGCAAGTTCACAGACTGCACAGGCAGGCGCTGTGGCTTGTTTAAGGGGAGGGGCCATCCCGCCCACCGCTTGGGATACTCCCCCACTCTTCTGGGATATAGATGAGGAGGGTCCCAAGGGCGAAGACCCCGCCCCTGACCCAGGTTTAGAGGAGGAGGGACCTGAGGGTGAAGACCCTGCCCCGGACCCAGATTTGGGACCTGAGGGCGAGGACCCCAATCCTGCAGCACCAGGCTGCGAAGAGTTACGTGCCCCTAGCCCAGGTTCAGGAGAGGTAAAGCCTGAGGATGAAGATCCCCAGCCAGCGGCAGTGGTAAGCCCACAGACTGCACCGGAGGGGGCAGTGGTTCGTGTTAAAGAACCACCAGCCAGAAAAAAAACACCTGCCAAGGTCCCTAGAAGGTCCCCACGGATGCCCCAGCCAAGGAAACCGTGGTCACCAGCTCCCCATTTTAAAGGGACAGCCTCCCGAGTTAGGGGTAAATCTAAGGACAGAGGTCCCCAGCCAGCAGCAACCGGCTGCGAGGGACAGAAAATACAGGACCGTGCGGCCACGCCAAAGGGAGCGGTGTGCCGCAGCCGTAACAGGGATTAGCCTGGCCACCCGGAGACGGGCGTCGGATGTACATAGTCATGTAATTTAAGTGTGATATTGTTAACTTTGGATGTTTAGTTTAAGTTTAAACGAGGTGATGGGTAGTTTTAAATAGTAGTAGTATTGTTAAGAGTGTTTGTATTTAAGTCGAGGTCGCGAGACTCGACTAAGCTTCACCCAAGCCAGAGAATCTGCTCGGGACCTGGCTATATGCTCTTGTGTCTCTTTGCAGAAAAGGATTTCAGGATGAAGGGGGCATACTCCTACTCGCCCTGATAGGAATGAGCATTGGAAAGCGAGGTGACGTGGAGGATTCCCACATCTATGGGTGCTCAGGAGAGAATGCACCAGCTGTGACTGCTGGGAGCAGCAAACAAGGCGCGGAGGAGCCCGCCATCTATTCCCATGAGGGAAGATGGCCAGGGTGGTTGGGATCCAACTCCACCCGATACTCCAGCCAGACTGGGGTCACCTATGGGGAGGCCTCCCTCCCCTGCCCCAGCGTACAGGTGGTGGCCTCATGGGTCGGGGTCACTGAGGGGAAACCCGTGTGCCTGACCTGCAGAGGACAGATTCCCCTGGGAAGGTGGTGGTGGCTCAGGAAGCTGAGCACAGACATGGGGGACTGTACAGCTGACTGTGAACGAATGGGGAATGACACCCACTGGACGGTCACAGGTGTTGTGTATGTACCTTTAAGCGAATAACTCGTCTCAGACTGCAGTACCGGCAGTGACCACCCCTGTATAAAAGGCGCTAGTGAGCCTCTGTAGTTTCAGTTTCCCGATTGACTTCAATCAGTAAAGCCTTGTTTTGTTCAACTCCTGCTGTCCATGTCTCAATCATTCACGGACATAATACTGGTGACGAGCAGATACGAATTTACCTACAGTCTGCACCACCTCCTGGGATCCATTCCTGCAGCGAAGTGAGCAGAGGTCGAGGCCAGAAGGAAGAAAGAAGCAGTAGAAACAGGTGTCGACCGTGGGCATCCGCCCCTGTGCTAGCAGAGTTGAAGATTGCTGGAGAAGCTGTTGGAAGCGGGGCCTGGTTCCTGTCGACGGTGCTTCAGCAAATCGGGCTGGTGGCAGGTAGTACACTGATCCTTCCTGGGCTGCGGCGTTCGCGAACTCGAGCGGGTGGCTTGCAACGGGGCCGAGCAGCATTTTCGGGAGGAGGAGAGAGAGAGGGTGGAGCACACAGGGCACGGCCGGTGCTACGAAGCCGGGCTGCGTATAGACCCAAGAAGAGGGAGGCAAGAGTCCCACAGGGTTGTTCCACGACGGGAAAATTAAAAAAAAAAGAAATATTAAACATGCAAGAAACCGCAAGGAGCTGCAGGTTGCGACGGGAACCGCGGAAAGCAGCGCTAGCAACAGTGGGGAAGAAGGCAAAGCGCGGGAGGCGCCATCTTAATCAGCGGGGAAGAAGGCAAAGCGTGGGAGGTGCCATTTTGTTAAATCGGGGAAGAAGGCAAAGCGCGGGAGGCGCCATTTTAGATTTTCAAGATGCCGAAGACTGGCTGTATCACTGCCTTTGATAAAACAATAGAGGACTGGACCACGTATGTGGAAAGAGTCAAGGTATATTGCGAGGCAAACGAAATAGCCGATGAGAAAAAGGCATCGGTATTGCTAAACTTAATGGGCGCTAGAATGTACGGCCTATTGCGGGACCTGATTACTCCAGCCAAACCGAAGGCGAAGAGTTTTAACGAAATTGTTGCTGTCCTACAGGAACACCTAAACACTGCACCGTTGTTGATAGCAGAAAGATTTAAATTCCACAGGAGAACTCAGCATAAAGATGAGAGCAATGCTGAGTACCTTACGGAACTACACAAGCTATCAAAGCACTGCCAGTTCGGAGCAGGACTGGCAGATACCCTACGGGACAAATTTGTCTGTGGACTCCTGAGTGAAGGAACACAGAAGAAGTTACTCTCAGAGAAAGAGCTGACGCAAGATAAGGCTTTCAGCGTGGCAGTATCGTACGAAGCAGCAGCCAGGGGAGCTGCGGAAATTCAACAAAAGCCACAGGAATACGGCACCCACGAAATGACATGGGGATTTGCAAAATGTTATCGCTGTGGCAGAACTAACCATGACCAGAAGGACTGCTGGTCCAAAGACAAAATATGCAGGCAATGTGGAAAGATGGGACACATTGCACGAGTTTGCAGGTCTGGGAAGAAGACCAGCGACAACAAAAAGGCTACTAAGGAACCGTACAGGAAAGTACAAAAGATGACGGACAGTAGTTCCGAAGACCAGATGAGCGATAGTGAATCCGGGAACAGGAGACTAAGCTGTCTCAAACTTCACAATGTAATCGCAAAAGGGGATCACCGAACTATTTGGGTCACTTTCACGATAGCAGGGTCCCAAGTTAAAATGGAATTGGATACAGGATCAGCGCTAACCGTCATGAATCGACGAGACTACGAGCGGCTATTCTCACACATACCCTTGAGAGAGACATCCATCGTCTTGACGACGTATACGGGGCAAAAAGTATACCCCAGAGGAAAAATAAGGGTGCCTGTCGAATACAACGGCAAGAAAATACGAAATTGTATCTCTACATACTGCAAAATGTTGGACCACCGTTATGGGACGGGAATGGATCAGGAAGATAAGCTTAGATTGGCACTCCATTCATGCAATGACGGTGGACGGTAAAAAAGATGACGACGTCACTCCTGGACGATTGTCAACAATCTGAGCTAACGCCAAAGAGGTATTTCAACAAGAACTGGGCACTCTTAAAGGCGTAACCGCCTCGATAAAAATAGAACAGAATGCAATTCCCAAGTTTTTCAAAGCAAGACCGGTACCATATGCAATTCGCCCAGCCATCGAGGCAGAGCTGGAGAATCTGGAGAAGGCAGGCGTGTTGTCTAAGGTCGACTGGAGCGAGTGGGCGACACCCATCGTTCCTGTCATGAAGAAAACGTTAAGCAATAAGTCTGAGGAGCCAAGGAAGGTTCGCATCTGTGGGGATTTCAAGGTGACGGTGAACCCAGTCCTTCACACAGTACAATATCCTCTTCCAAGGATAGAAGACATTTTCGCCTCACTGTCTGGAGGGAAGCGTTTTACAAAAATTGACCTAGCACAAGCATATTTGCAGATGGAGGTTGAAGAATCCTCTAGGAAGTATCTCACGATAAACACTCACAAAGGTCTTTACCAGTATCATCGATTGGTATTCGGAGTAGCATCGGCTCCGGCGATACGGCAAAGAGCGATGGAACAAGTCCTGCAAGGGATTCCGGGGACTCAGTGTTACTTGGACGACATCCTTGTGACAGGTGAAGATGATAGTGAACACCTTAACAACCTAGAACAGGTGCTCACTAGACTACGGGAACATGGGCTACGAGCCAACCGCCCCAAGTGCGAGTTTTTTAAGAAACAGATATCGTATTGTGGCCACGTGATTGATGAAGAGGGGTTACATAAGTCCCCTGACAAAATTGAAGCGGTTGTTAAGGCCCCAGCACCTGAAAATGTGTCGCAACTGAGGTCATTCCTCGGATTGGTGAATTACTACCATAAGTTTTTGCCTAATTTGTCGACAATTCTGCACCCACTGAACGCCCTGCTACGAACGGGAGTAGCATGGAAATGGAGCAATGACTGTAAGCGGGCCTTTCAGAAGAGTAAGGACTTAATCACTTCAAGAGAAGTATTGGCTCACTACAACCCAGCACTGCCGATCAGATTGGCGTGTGATGCGTCTCCCTACGGCATTGGGGCGGTACTGTCACATAAATTCCTTGATGGTTTAGAGAGGCCGATAGCTTGTGCGTCACGCTCGTTAACTTCTGCCGAGCGTAACTACGCCCAGATTGACAGAGGCCCTCAGCCTAGTGTGGGGGGTGAAGAAGTTCAATCACTACCTGCACGGTCAAAAATTTACTCTACTAACCGATCATCAACCTCTTGTCTCCATTTTCAACCCTCAGAAGGGTGTACCGATAATGACAGCACAACGGCTGCAGAGGTGGTCCCTTTTCCTAGATGCACACCAATATGACATCGAGTACAAAGGAACTAAACAGCATGGGAATGCTGATGGATTGTCACGCCTACCATTGCCGACGGTGGAAGAAGAAGACCTTGCAGTGGATCCAATGGAGTTTTTCCACTCGACCATAGTCGAATGTCTCCCTGTGACGAATGCAAACATAGAAAAGGAAACACGGAATGACCCAACACTATCACGGGTCTATGATTTAACGGTGAAGGGATGGCCAGCACATGGCGAACCACTGCTGCCAGCATTCTCGCCGAGAAGAGAACAGCTGTCAGTGTGCAGAGGAACCTTGATGTGTGGACCCAGAGTAGTAATTCCACCTAAGTTGACGGATAGAGTGCTCAATGAGCTTCATGAGGGTCATCTGGGTGGGGTAAAAATGAAGAACTTAGCCAGAGTGTTTGTGTGGTGGCCGGGAATCGATAGAGAAATCGAAGAGATGACCAAGAGCTGTGCAGGATGCCAGAAGGTCCAAAACGCCCCACCACAAGCTCCTCTGCATCCATGGGAGTGGCCCTCATCTCCATGGCAAAGGGTGCACATTGATTTTGCTGGTCCTTTCATGGACTCGATGTTTTTAATTGCGGTGGATGCACATTCAAAGTGGCCAGAGGTAATAAAAATGTCCTCAACCACCACGGAAAAAATTATCACAGTTTTACGAACCATATTCGCCAGGAATGGGCTGCCTGAACAGATTTGCTCTGACAATGGACCACAGTTTGTGTCTGAAGAGTTCCGGAGGTTCTTAAAGAACAATGGTGTTAAGCATTACACATCTGCCCCATATCATCCAGCCACTAATGGATTGGCCGAGAGGTTTGTTCAAACATTCAAGAAGGCTATCAAGGCAATGTGTAATGAAAATATACCCCTACAACACAAGGTGGACAACTTCTTGTTTGCCGACCGGAATGCGACACATGCGGTTACCAACCAAACTCCAGCCATGATGTTCTTCAATCGAAGACTACGATGCCGCTTGGATTTGGTTAAGCCAAACATCCGAAGAGATGTGGAGAACAGGCAGTTTCAGAATATGAATGAAAGGCCGACCAGGAGTTTTAAGATAGGTCAACCAGTTTTGGTCCGGGACTACCGCACTGAGAAATGGCAGCCAGGAACGATTTGTACACGGCAAGGACCTCTCATGTATACCGTGGACGTTGGAGAGAGCATTGTAAGACGGCATGCTGACCAGACTCTAGAGTCACTGGAAAACGTCAACTCCACACCACGATCTGATACACCTGGCAATGAAATCGACGTACCAATTGCAGCTACCGCAGAATCGGTGATATTGGAAGCAGAAGAACCAAACAACGACATGGATTCCGACTCAACCTTGCCAGAAGAACCTGATACCCCAAAGAGGCGTTATCCAGACAGAACCAGGAAGCCTCCTCAAAGACTGAACTTATAATTGCTTAAACTTAACCAATGTATCTAGCAACCGTAATTGTGATTGTAATTAGTTATCATTTAGTTGTTAAATGAATGTTATGTACTGTTTATCTGAAAGGGGAGGAATTGTTGTGTATGTACCTTTAAGAGAATAACTGGTCTCAGACTGCAGTACCGGCAGTGACCACCCCTGTATAAAAGGCGCTAGTGAGCCTCTGTAGTTTCAGTTTCCCGATTGACTTCAATCAGTAAAGACTTGTTTTGTTCAACTCCTGCTGTCCGTGTCTCAATCATTCACGGACATAATAACAGGGACCCGAGGGGGGACTAGTGTGTGCTGGGATAAGTGGTGGGAGTCGGAACAGGGAATTTATGTTGCATGTGGGGGGCACAAAAGGCCTGCCCCACAGGCATATCCATCATCTTCTCCGCATCATGGCAGGATAAGGGGAAGAGGTTGGAATGGGATTCCCACCTACACACTTGCATAGTCCCACGTTACCCAGCCCCAGTCAAAGCCACTGAACTAATGGCACGTGCCCGGAAGCCCCTGCCCACGACTCAGGCAGCAAGGACACACAGAGAGGAGTGCCCTGCCACCACCAAGGGACCAGGGAATGGGCTGGTACTAGTGCCAACGGAACAGGTGCTATACCAGGGGTACACTATGCGGTAGCTTCCATGATCCTAAACCTCACCGAGGTACACGTACCTAAGTGGTGCCCCAAAGAGACAGAACAGCTATACCAGGCTCTGTTGAATGACATGTTTAGGAAATTCTATGAGTTCGATTTTGCCAACGTAAACAAAACCGAGCTGTACACCACACACCATGAGTATTTTCGTAATGCGGGGAGACAAAGAAGGGGAGCCTGGAATAATGTTTTTACAGCGTTTAACACAGGGTCCTCTGTCATCAACAGCCTGGATGACATAGAATTGCAGACACAGATAAACGGTCTAACAACACAATTGAGGAAAATCCTAATGGATGAAAATAAGGTAGTAAGCTCAGAGTTCCATGAGGACCAGGCCATGACGGTCCATTTGAAAGAAATAATAGCTGAGCTGGAAAGACACGCAAACACTGTAAATGCCCTCATAAGAGAGGACAGAAATGCTTCAGACCAGGCTGCACAGAACGAGATGTGCGTGCTGTATGGGGCATGGTTGCTGGGCGAGGGCCGCAGTAACCTGGAGGATTTAAAACAGGGTTTAGTCCCCTCCTCGATCAGCAACAAGCACCTCGCAGCCCTCCACCCATTCGAGAATGCATTAAGCCCGTGTCAACTCCAGCTAGCTTCTGAGGCCTACCCGGTCCCAGTAGATTGTGGGCACTCTAACCACACTATCATGGGGATAGTAGTGAGGATGCCGGTCATGGGTGTGACAGCCCGACCCGCACCGGTATAGAGGGTGGAGAACATTGGAGTCATTCAAGGAGGTGCACACATCCGTTTCACAGCGGTCCCTGATAATGTCATAAAGTGGGAGCACGCTATGTCAGGCACTGACCTCTCGGGGTGCTGGAGCCGGGGAGCACACATAATACTGTGTCCCCAGCACTTGAACGCCTATTCAAAACCACAGTGCGGGTTTAAAGCTACTGGCGCAAAACCTATAAACTGTACCATGGAAGTAATGGCACAAGACCATGTTCCCCCACAGGTAGCATATATAGGAGGTGGGACATATTGTGTCACCACAGGTGCACCCCACTACCAGCATGGACAGCATAGCTGGTGTCCGGTAAGTGACAGCAGTTTCTGCTTTAAACCCGAGGCAGAAGTTCAAGTGGCCCAGGAATGAATTGTCCCCATTCCTGAACCCTCCACTGTTCACCTCACTGTAAAAGAGAATTTCACCAACCTGCAAAAATATGTAGCACATTTCAGCTATGAAATCCCCCCTCTCCCAGAACATCTTACTAAAATACTCAAAGCAGTAATAGTCTCACAGAAACATTTCTACACTCTGGAGCAGAAGACGGTAGAGATAGGGGCCAAGATACTGGACATTGTAGTTCCACCCTGGTGGGACATTTTTGAAAATACAGAGGTCCCTTCGTGGATTGGACTGGCTTCCCACATCCTCGTGGTTTGCCAGCTGGGAATAGTATTGTACCTAGTGTGCACTCAGTGCAAGGGAAAAGGTCAAATACTAGAATTCCAAAGCCAAAGGACCTGGAAGGAACATTATGTGAAAGTGGAGGGAGCTACACCTGTTTGAATTTTTTTGTATTTCTGAATAAAGATTGTTTTTTTTGTGTTTTGTTGTTTTTTAATAAAGATTTTCGATGTGTTGTTTTAATAAAGATGTATGTGTACCAAGTGGTGCAGGGGTGTTGGGCCCCCTCCATGCTTGGATGTGTGTAAATGACTGTAATTATTCTATGTATGCTTATGTACACTACATTTTTACAGAATGGGAAGTGCATGTGTCGCGGGATCATAGATAGGTAATTACAGAGGAAGGTTGACTATGGAGGGTTGGAAATTTTGCTCATCTTGTCAGGATGCTACTTAAAACGAGTTTAGTATCAACAGGGGGGAGTGTAGCATTGTCAAAATTCCCACATTCCCCAAAAGTTATGGATAAAGGGACCCTGTATGGACAAGTTATTAAAAGGGGTACCCAAAATGGCTTCTGAGACCTCGTGACCAAGGCTTGCAAGATTTTAAAAGCAAGGCCCTGCAGAAGGCAGGCCCATTCAAAATCCTTAAACAAAACTTAACATGCATGGATCTGTGAAAGACTTTGGCCTAGAAATTCAGTTTGGGCCCGCCAGCTCGCTTGCGCCCAGAAGTTACCGCTGCGCGCGGAGCCACTTGCGCCCGCCGGAAATTCAGTTTCAGCGCCCACGTCGAAGCTGGCCGCTATTCAAGGGTTTCGGCGTCCCCGCTTGGGGCGCTGAAACTGAATATCGGCACGCTAGGTGCCGCAGCGCCACCCGCTGCGGAGTGGCAGGCTGCGGTACTGCAGGCCTTCCTCCCTCTCTTAAGGGGGAGGTGCCTGCAACAGCGAGATCGCCGCTCGCTAGTGCCGGCAAATGAGCCCGGCACCACGGAGAAGTGTCGGCCTCCCGGAAAACAGCCGGCAATGCTGCGGGGGGGGGGGGGGTGGAGGAGGCCGGGGAAGGAGGTGTGGGCAGGCGGCCGCCGAAAAAGCGGCCGGCCGCACATCCGCCTTAACTCGCCCCACTAACGCTACAGTACGGCCCCGTTTTCTGATCGCTGTTTGCGGCCGCTGCGGAAGAGGCGGCCGCAACTCAATATGGCGGTCGGGCCGGTAGCGGGGCGGTAGCAGGGCACTGCGCACACCGATGACATCATCGGTGGCGGCGCAGCGCTACTGGCTAACGCCGCCATTACCGCAGCGCTGAATATCGGCGAAAGCTCAGCAAGTGGCGCAAAAGCCCTCTTTGGGCGAAAACTGGGCGCAAAGCCAACTGAATTTCTAGCCCTTTGTCCTTTTCTAAAGCCAGACAGCTAGGTAAACACAGAATTTGCATTCTTCACCTTGGAACAGATCAAGTCAGGATGGCCCTAATCTTAAGGCCATTAACTTCTAGCATAAATAATCGGTAACAGCTCACAGGTAGCTGCCAAGCCAGGAAAGATGATTAAGTTTCATGAATAACAAACAGCCAGGATATCGAAGCCATTAAACAAGGAGACAACCGCCCCAGAAGTCGTTAAAGTAAATGACTGTAATAATTTTAGAGGAGCCCGCCAAAAGTTAGACAAAGAACTGACCTGATTTGGTGCGTAGATAAGGGGTGAAGAACCGGGTATAATTGTAGGCCCACTGGTTGCACTCTCTCTCTTGCCTCTTGCCTCTCGCTCTCTTGCTCGCTCCCGACACCGAGGACGCCCATTACAACACCGGGGCCCAAACGGGGAGAAGAACAGAACCAAATTCGAGCATGCACAGGACACACAAGCCGCAAGCGGGCAGATGAGACGAGACGAGACGAACGGTAAAGCCGATAGGCAGAGAAGGGCAGCAAGAAGAAGCGTTGGGGGACAAACGGCCTAGTTATAAGCTGGCGTTTGATGCATGGACCGTGAAATCAAGACAAATAGCCTAGTTATAAGCTGGCGTTTGAAGCTTGAACAGTAAAAGCCAAACAAGAATAAGCTGGCGTTTGAAGCTTGGGTAGGAAAATCATATTAACGGTAAAAACCGCCAGCCGAGCCCTAACCACTGCAAACCCGTCGGCGACCAAACCGCCACCAGAAGAACAACCATTCCCGTGAGGTGAAGTACCTCTTATCTAACGAAGGAAAGGAGGGGTACTTCGCACAGGCGACTCCATCACCGCGCCCTGTGACCACGTGACAACGGCAAGCCCAAAGGACAACAAGAACGAACCCCAAAAACCGCGACTGGCTTAACCGATAGGTTTCGAACCGTAAAAGAACCCTATTGGTGAGCATGAATTCCTGGCCCCTCGTAGCTTAATCTAGTTTGGTATTGGGGGTGGGATAAGGATAAGGGGATTTTTAATATATTTGTTTCCCTCGATGTGCCGTGTGTTCCCCATTCCCATATAAGTGTAATTTTATATGCCTGTAATTATCCCAGTAATTCTCAGTATTGTGTTTTATTGCGCCTTTAATAAAAATTGCGGTTTTCTTGCACCAAACCACTTGTCTACTCGATTTTCTGTATCGCCGCCTGTACCTAAGTCTGGTGTCTAGAACCCAGGGGTGTGGGAGTGATTCGAACTGCTCAGAGACAGTCAGGGGCAGAGCTGACTGGGCACACGCCACACCCTACACGGCAGTGGGCGGAAGTGAAGCGGCCTTTTTTTTTACTGAAACGGACCTTAACGGCCAGTGCAAACACTACGAATTTCTAGGGCTCCAAATTAAGCTGCTGAATAATTTACACAGGTAGCGTTTCTGTTAGCCCTTTATCCTCATAGATGCATACCCAAATAACCTAATCCCAGAGAGCTTAGGTGCAGGTTGACAGAGGCAATGATTAGCATCTTGCAAGTTTGCGCAGGGATATTGCTGAAGCTTAATCAGCTTAAACTACACAAAGAGCACTGGTAAACTTCCTGTTACTAATCCAACCAGAATCACCCTACTCATTAGGAAATTGGCTTGCAGGGTGATCTGGTGATGACTGCCATATCTTCTGCACCTGCTTATTGTCTGTTATTTCCTATGAGCACAGAGCAGTCTGCACAGAGTGGGATTAATCAGAGTGGACTTGAAGTGAGTGTTTTGGTTGGGACTTTGGAAAGAGTGGGAATTCGGAGAAGAGAGGGAAGGAGTTGTTGCTTTCTGCCTACACTACTTGTAGTGCTTTGTGTTACAGGTAGATATTTAATTTCAGTACACTTAACTTAATCTAGATCAAGTAAGTAGTCAAGAAATTACACTGTAAACTAAGTTATCTAAGTACAAATTTAATTCAATAAATCAAGTTCCTGTAGGGATGGCAGTGCAGGTGGTGTGCCGCAACTGCAGTATGTGGGAGTTTGTGGCGAGCATTGTGATCCCAGACAACCACATATGTAGTGAGTGCCTGCATCTTGAGGAACTTCAGCTCAGAGTTTTTGTGCTGGAGTCTGACTTGCAGACATTGCGGGGCATCAGGGATGGGGAGAGTTACCTGGAAACTTTGATCCAGGAGGCAGTCACACCCCTTAGGTTAGGTAGTGGTATATGTCTGGTTAGTGGTCAGGGACAGGAGGGTGTGACTGTACCTCGGGCAGGTAAGAGGACCCCAGGTGCAGTGCTGGAGGAGCCTCAGCCTTTGCCCTTGTCCAACAGGTATGAGGTTTTTGCTGCCTGTGTAGATGAGGCAAAAGCTGCAGGATGGATGAGCAGGCTGACCATGGCACCATGGTGCAGGAGGACATTCAAGTGGGGGGAGTGAAAGGGAATGTAGTTGTGCTAAGGGACAGTATAGCCAGGAGGATAGATACTGTTCTCTGCAGCCATGACCGAGAGTTCGGAAGGTTGTGTTGCCTGCCCAGTGCTAAGGTTAAAGACATTTCCTCACAGTTGGAGGAACACTTGGAGTGGGAGGGGGTGGATCCAGTTGTTGTGGTCCATGTAAGAACCAATGACATAGGTAGAACTAGGAATGAGGTTCTGCTAAGGGAATTTGAGGAGCTGGGATCCAAATTAAAAAGCAGAACCTCAAAGGTAATAAAAAATTAAAAAAATAAAAATCTCTAGATTGTTACCTGAGCCACATGCAAATTGGCATGGGAAAAACAGATTAGAGGTTTAAATGCATGGCTCAAGGAGTGGTGTGGGAGGAAGGAGTTTTAGTTCATGGGGCACTTGCACCAGTACTGAGGAAAGAGGGAGCTGTTCCGTTGGGACGGGCTCCACTTAAACTGGCTGGGACCAGTGTCCTGGCGAACCGAATAACTAGGGCAGTAGACTGGGCTTTAAACTAACAAAGCGGGGGCGGGAGGATTCAGGAAAGAGTTAATTTAAAAGCAGTGAGAGAAATGTCAAGGCTCCAGAGCAGAGTAGAGTTTTGTGTAAAAATAAGCAGAGTGGGTCAGGAAGGGACAGAGAGAGTAACAAAGGTAATAAGGCATCAGTGACTAAGGTGACATCAGGGAAAAATAGAAATAAGGCAAAGCTAAAGGCACTATATCTGAATGCATGAAGCATTCACAACAAAATAGATGAATTAATAGCGCAGATAGAAATTAATAGGTTTGATCTAATAGCCATAACGGAGACGTGGTTGCAAAGTGGCCAAGGTTGGGAACTAAATATTCCAGGATACACAACTTTAGAAGGAATAGACAAAATGGAAAAGGAGGAGGGGTAGCCCTGATAATAAAGGATGGGATAAAGACAGTAGAGAGAAAGGAACTTAGCTCCAAAAATCAAGAAGTAGAATCAGTTTGGGTGGAGCTAAGAAACAGCGGGGGGCAGAAAACATTGGTGGGAGTGGTTTATAGGCCCCCAAACAGTCGTTGTAATGTAGGGCAGAGTATAAATCAGGAAATTAGAGGTGCATGTAACAAGGGTAATACAGTAATCGTGGGGAACTTTAATCTACATATAGACTGGGCAAACCAAATTTGCAGTAATAGTGTGGAGGGCGAATTCATGGAATGTATGCAAGATAGATTTCTAGATAAGTATGTCGAGGAACCAACTAGGGAACAAGCTATTTTAGAGCTGGTATTGTGCAATGAGAAAGGGTTAATTAATAACTGTAGGGGGTGGTGTGTGGGTCAGCTTCGCCTATGGCTTCTGAGTAGTTCGAATCGCTCCCACTCCCTTGATTCTAGACCTTGGGCTTATTTGGGGGTTGTGACAAAAATGCAGCAGACAACTGGTTTTGGTGCAAGAAACTTTGATCTTTATTCAAGAAAGAAAATATAACACAGCACTCCTCTACTCTAATAAAAATGGGGAACACTTCGATACATACGAGGGAAAATACAGTAGAAAAATACCTCACCCCTCTCAATCCCAGTGGGCTCGAACTTCTGGAGCATTGACATTTCTTTAGAAAACAGGCCTTTAATTATACTAATTGGGGCCTTCTAATCTGCACACCAAATCAGTCCTGGTTTATTGTTTAATTTAGGCGGGCTCGTTAAGGTAACTTGATTTTAAAAAATGTGAAAAATGGTTTCGGGATGTTGTACTGTTTAGTCAATGAGTTGTTGATCGCCTAGTTCATTGTCATAGTTATATTCAGGTTTCGAGTATCCTGTCTGAGCCTGAGATTTCTATGTAGGTTGGTGAGGTGATTTGCATTATGCATGTTTTGGATGGGTCCTGTGTTTTGGGTGGGGATTGCTCCTTCGTGGATCGATTGTTAGGATGAATTGAGGTTACACAGTTCCCCAGGCAATTTGACTTACTCCAATATCCAAACTGTCTTTACAGAGGTTGGTCCCATTTCCTGTTGCAGCCTTTTCTCCCTGTACAGGTCCAAACATGCCTTTTTATTTTATCATCCTGAAACTTGTTTAGAAAGAGTCCAAAGTCATTTTCCTTAGGGTTTTCTTCTAGCTTTGGGGGATCTGTGAATTTTGAGAATCCTACAGTCCACCCTGTGATACTTTACTTGCTAGAGTGTCATAATAAGTGAGCAAAATTCTTGATCCCCGATAGCCAATGTTCCCCCTGTAGTTTACCTATCTATGACCCACAGCATACAGTCCCCTTTAAATGTAGTGTTCAGATGCATACACAGGTAAAATTCAGTTACATTCATATCCAAGCACGGAGGGGGTCCAACACCCCTGCACCACTCGGAAAAAACGATACATACATAGTAAAATAATACGTGGTCACCAACTTTATTACAATGACGATTAAGACTCGTTCAATACATGATCATAAACTTTATTGTAATGTTCGTCCAATACCCTCTCATGTCGGGATCGGAGCTTTCTGTCCCTCCCCTTGCACTTTGTGCATACTAAGTAGAAAACTATACCAAGCTGGCAGATCACTAAAATATGGGAGGCCATTCTGATCCAGGAAGGGACCTCTATATTTTCAAAAATATCCCACCAGGGTGGAACTATGATATCCGAAATCTTGCCCCCTATCTCGACTGTTTTTTGTTCTAGAGTATAGAAATGTTTTTGTGATACTTCTACGGCTTTGAGTAGGGCGGTAAGATGTTTGGGTAGAGGGGGAATTTCATAGCCAAAGTGGGTAACATAGTCTTTCAGGTTGGTTATGTTTTCAGTTACAGTGAGGTGAACAGTCAAGGGTTCAGGAATGGGGACAATCCATTCCTGGGCCACTTGAACATCTGCCTCGGGTTTAAAGGAGAAACTGCTGTCACTTATCGGACACCAGATGTGCTGTCCAAGTTGGTAGTGGGGCACACTTGTGGTGACACAATATGCCCCACCCCCTAAGTATGCTACCTGTGGGGGAACATGGTCTTGTGCCATTACCTCCATGGTACAGTTCATAGGTCGTGCGCCAGCAGTTTTAAACCCACACTGTGTTCTAGAATAGGCGTTCAAGTGCTGGGGACGCAGTATTATGTGTGCACCCTGGCTCCAGCACCCGGAGAGGTCAGTACCTGTCATAGCGTGCTCTCACTTTATGACATATAAGGTGGGACCACTGCGAAACGGATGTGTGCACCTCCCTGAATGATCCCAATGTTCTCCACCCTGTATACTGGTGCGGGTCAGGCTGTCCTACCCATGACCAGCATCCTCACTACTATCTCCATGATAGTGTGATTGGAATGCCCGCAATCTACTGGGACAGGGTAGGCTTCAGAGGCTAGACGGAGCTGACACGGGCTCAGTGAATTGCTAAACGGGTGGAGGGCTGCGAGGTGCTTTTTGCTGATCCAGGAGGGGACTAAACCTTGTTTTAAATCCTCCAGGTTGCTGCGGCCCTCGCCCAGCAACCATGCCCCGTATAGCACACACACCTCATTCTGTGCAGCCTGATCCGAAGCATTCCTATCCTCCCATATGACTGCATTTACTGTTTTTGCGTGTCTTTCTAGCTCAACAGTAATTTCCTTTTAAATGGACCGTCATAGCTTGGTCCTTGTAGCTCTGAGCCTACCACTGTGTTTTCTTCCATTAGGATCTTTCGTAGTTGGGTTTTTAGACCATTTATTTGTGTTTGCAGTTCTATATCATCCAGGCTATTTATTACAGAGGATCCTGTATTGTAGGTAGTGAAAATATCATTCCAGGTTCCCCTTCTTTGTCTCCCTGCACCCATAGTGTACTCAGCGTGTAATGTGTATAGCTCTGCTTTGTTTATGTTGACAAAGTCGAATTCGTAGAATTTCCTGAAAATGTCTTTTAGTAGGGCCTGGTATAGCTGTTCTGTCTCCGTAGGGCACCATTCAGGTAAGTGTACTTCGGTAAGGTTTAGGATAACTGAAGCTAATGCATAGAAAAGTACCTTTTTCGGTCGGCACTAGCACTAACCCATTCCCTGGTCCCTTGGTGGTGGTAGGACACCTCTCTAGTACTGTCCGTGCTGTCGGGGTCATGGGCAGGGGCTTTTGGGTGTGTGCTACGAGTTCAGTGGCATTGACTGGGATCGGGGAGTGTGGGACCGTGCATGCATGCAGGCTAGAATCCCACCCCATCCCCTTCCCGGTATCTTGCCATTGGAGAAGATGATGGATATGCCTGTGGGGCAGACTCCCTCTGATCCCCACATGCAGATGTAAATTCCCTGTTCCGACTCCCACCACTTATCCCAACACACACTCACTCCCCCTTGGGTCCCCATTATCGTCCAGTAGGTGTCGTTTCCCAGTCGGCTGTACGGTCCCTTATGTTCCTGCTCAGCTTCCTGAGCCACCAGCACCTATCCAGGGGAATCCGTCCTATGCATGTAAGACACACACGTTGCCCCTCAGTGACACTGATCTGTACAGCAACGACCTGTACCCTGGGGCACTGGATGGAGGCCTCCCCATAGGTGAACCCGGTCTGGCTGGAGTATTGCGTAGAATTAGACCCCAGCCACCCTGGCCACCTTCCCTCATAGAAATAAATAGCGAGCTCCTCCACACCCGGGTCGCCACCCTCAGCGGTAACGATCGGCGCTCTCTCTCCCGAGCACCCATAAATGTGGGAGTCCTCCACATCACCTCGGTCTCCGATGCTCACTCCTACCAGGGCGAGCAGGAGCAGAACCTTTCTCATGCCGATTTCCTCTCTGTAGGGACACACAAAACAGATAGCCATGTCCCGAGAAGGTTCTCTGGCTTGACAAAGTGATCGAGTTTCAAAACTTAAACTTACTTCGAAGATAATTCAATAATAAACCTAAAGCTACCAAAACTGTAAAAACACACCTAAATACATCAGAAATGCTATGCACATCCGCCGCCCGTCTCCGGGCGGCCAGGCTAATTCCTGTTCGGCCTCTGTCTTCTGCGGATTCTGGGCAGCTTGTACACCTGGGCATAAGGTGGCCTGTACCGCAGGACCCGGAGAGTCCTTCTTAAAACAACTGGGGGTTTCCCTGAATCCCAGATGATTGGGGGAGTGTCCCCTCCTGTACTACAGCACACTACCCCCTTCGGTGTGGCTGCTGAGTCCCTGTCCTGTGGGTTCCTCGCAGCCTGAGGCAACAGGCTGGGGACCCCTCTCATTCTCTTTGCCCACTGCTACCTATCCTGTGAGTCCCTCACCATTGGAGGCTGCAGGCTGGGTGTCCCTATTCCTGGAACGATCCCTGACCTTGGGCATTCTTTTACGGGTTGCGACCCTTCTGGGGCTGAACCATTGAAACTGATGCGCTGGTGACCACGCTAGTTTTGGCTGTGGTGTACGAGGAGACCTGCTTTGAGCTCTGGCTACCAGGGGTGCGTCCGAGTCCCAAATAATTGGTGGGATAGCCCCTCCAGTAATACAAGCCTCTGCCCCAACTGGTGCGATCTGTGAGTCTGCCACAGCTGCTGACTGAGGATCCCTGTCCTTAGGACGGTTCACCCTGTATTGATTGGTATGTGGGTTCAATGATGACACATTCATGAAAGAGAATGTCTTTTAATCTAAAGTCTGTTCAACTCAGTTAACAGCATTACAGGAGACACCATCTTAGAGATCCATCTAAAACGAAACTAAAACTAAACTCTCTCTCTCACATGCCCTCTGCTGGTCAGGCATAAGTAATCAAACAGGCAAATATGCTGGTAAGGCATCATAATCAAACAGGCAAATACCATCACTATTTGCTGATATCATTACATCTCCCTTTCTTAAAACAAAAGTATTTTACTTTTATCTAACAACATGTTTTCTTTGTATTGCTCTGCATTTTAACTTTAACACTTAATGAACTTACATTATCATTATCAAGGTTTTTTAACCTTGTTTTGTGTGTTCACATAAAATATGTAAATACCTAGAACTTGAAGAAAGAATAAGATAACATTACTTCCTTCTATAACAATAGTCCTTAAACTTGCTCAATGAGTCTCTCAGGAGGCTTCACGCGTCTTGAGGATTTTCTGATTGATTGTCCTTGAATCTGAGTTGTTGCCTCAGATGATGATTTCTCAGCTGTGTGATCAGGTTGTTCAACAGTATCAGTCTTTTGACCTGCTGTGTGGTCAGGTTGTTCAACAGTATCAGTCTTTTGACCTGCTGTGGCTGGTCCCATGAGAAGATCTCGACGATTTCTTCACAGAACAGCACCCTCATCTGTCTGAATGGTGTATGATCTTGGTTGAACTTCACTCAGGACAATTCCCTTCTGAGTCCATATGTTTGTTTTGTCTTTGAACCTTACTTGGTCACCAGTGTGGAGTTCAGGCAGGTTTTGTGTTCCTCTGTCATAGTAGTACTTTTGCTTTTCTTTCTGTTGTTCTTTGAACTTCCTCACTTTCTCCCCCTCTTTTGTTTTCAGGAGGTTCTCCGGGATGGGTAGGTTTGACCTTAGCAGATGTCCCATAAGGAGTTGGGCTGGTGACATACCACACTCGAGCGGCATTGTGCGGTATACAAGCATGCTCTGGTAGAAGTCAGTTCCACCGTCTTTTGCCTTGTACATCAGTCTTTTCACTGCCTGGACCGATTTTTCCACTAATCCATTGGACTGTGGAAAGTGAGGGCTTGACGTTGTGTGGACAAAGTCCCACTCTTTGGCAAAGTGTCGGAAACTTGCATTGTAAAACTGGGGTCCGTTGTCTGTGAAGACCTCGCTTGCCACGCCATGTCTGGAGAATATGGCTTTCATACATGTTATCACAGCATCTGCAGTGGTGGTGTACAGTCTACAAACCTCTGGATACAGGGAGTAATAGTCTGTGACTACAAGATAGTCCTTCCCTTGACATACGAATAGGTCAGCGCCTACCTTCTGGTAAGGTCTGTCTGGCGCTGGGTGTGGCTTTAGTGGTTCTACAGGATTGCTTGCTCGATATTTCAGGCATATTGTGCAGTTTGACACCTCATTTGTCACATCTTGGTTGATTCATGGCCAGTACATCACCTCTCGTGCTCTTTTCTTACACTTTTCGATTCCCAGGTGTCCTCCATGGATCCTTTTTAGCATCTCTTTTCTCAGACTCTTTGGGATACCTATTTTACTTCCTTTGTAGATGATGTCTTCGACCACTGATAGTTCCGCCCTGCAGTTCCAGTACTCTGCCATGTCAGGTGAGCAGTCTTGCTTCATGTTGGGCCATCCATCCAAGATGCTTTTCCTCAGTCGTCTCATTGTTTCATCTTTGTTTGTCTCAGTCTTTATGAGCTCCATTTTTGCATCTGCTATGGGCAGTGCACTTGTGATCATGTCCACGTAGGCGTTCACTTTTTCATCCATTTTGGTGTTTGCGGGCTCACTTGGGTCAACAGCTCTGGACAACGTGTCTGCTGTATACATCAGCTTACCCGGGGTGTACGCAACATTCAGTGTATAGTGTTGCAGCCTGATCATCATTCTTTGTATTCTAAGCGGACAGCTATTTAGTGGCTTTTGGAACAATGCAATCAAGGGCTTATGGTCAGTCTCTACACTAATTGCTTGTCCTGCCACAAACTGGTGAAATCTTTCACAGGCGTATGTGATGCTGAGCAGCTCCTTTTCTATTTGAGCACATCGCGTCTCCGCGTCTGTCATTGAGCACGATGCATATGCAATAGGTTGCCAGTAGTCATATTTTTGCAGAAGAACGGCACCGAGCCCACTCTGTGATGCATCTGATGATATCTTGATGGGTCTCGTTGGGTCATAAAACCTCTGAACTGGTTCCTCTGTGAGCAGTTTCTTTAGATCGCTCCATGACTTCTCATGCTCATGATTCCATTCCCATTCTATGTTCTTTTCAGTTAGTCGTCTCAGTGGCGCCATCTTTTCTGAGAGGTTGGATATGAATTTACCCATGTAGTTGATCATTCCATTAAACCTCTGCACGTCCTTTTTGCATTGTGGCTTTGGCATATTCTCAATGTCGGACACCTTTCTGGGATCTGGTCTGATGCCCTCACTGCTAAGGATATCTCCCACGAATGTCAGTTCTGTCACCCCGAGCTGGCATTTCTCTCTATTCAGCTTCAGGTTTGTTTTCCTTGTTGCTTCCAGCACTTTTTTCAGTCTCTCGTCATGCTCAGTTCTCGTGGTTCCCCATACTATGATGCCATCCATTGATGTATCAACTCCCTCCAGGTGCTCATAGATCATATGGATAGTTTTGTGATACACTTCAGGAGCTGAGGCAATGCCAAATGGTAACCTTAGGAATCTGTATCTGCCAAATGGACTGTTGAACGTGCACAGTCTTGAACTTGCCTCGTCCAGTTTCATCTGCCAAAATCCTGATGATGCATCTAACTTGCTGAAATACTTTGCATTTGCAAACTGTGACATGATTTCCTCACGTGTAGGAAGCTTGAAGTGCTCTCTCTTTATTGCTCTGTTTAGATCTCTTGGATCCCGGCAAATTCTGAGCTTTCCATTCTTTTTGTCCACAACGACGAGGGAACTCACCCACTCAGTTGACTCATCTATCTTCTGAATCACGTTCAGGCTTTCCATCCTGTCCAACTCTGCCTTCAGTTGCTTTTGAAGAGCAAATGGAACTTTTCTGCATGGATGTATGACCGTTGGCATACTTTTATCTACTCTGATCGTGTGTTCTCCTGGAATGCAGCCTAGACCCTTAAATAGGTCGTTGTACTCTTTCATGAGTTCATCATAGACTGTCTCTCCTTCGCTTTCCACAACGAGGACTCTCTTTACCAGGTTCAGTCTCTCACAGGCTATTGAACCTAGTATGGCTTGCACATCCTTTGGCACCACAATTAATGCTAGCGTGTGCTCTCTGTCCTTGTGTGTCACTTTGACAATGCATCTTCCTTTCACTGGTATATTAGTACCTGAGTATCCTGTCACTTTCACTTTGATTCCATGTATCTTTGGTCTGGGTCTAATTTTCTTAAAATCAGTCTCTGATATCACATTAACTTGTGCTCCAGTATCCAATTTAAATGGAATGTGTATGTCATTCACTTTTAGTGTCAACATCCAGTCTCTTTTTTCTTTTTTGTTTTCAGACACAGCATCCACATAGAACTCCTCTATCTCGCTTTCATCTATTGCATGGACCTTGCTTTGTTGCGCTTGGTTCTTACAGCAACGGGCATAATGGTTGTTTTTGTTGCAACTATTGCATGTTTTACCATATGCTGGACACTTTTTTGGTGGATGCTGTGTACCGCATCGACTACATGACTTTCGATTGCCCCTTTCATTTTTGTTCGCTGGCCATGCCTCTTTTTTCACATTGGCGCTCTTTTTGTTAAACGGTTTGTGTCCGTTCTTTCTCACTGCATCCACGTTGCAGCTACTATCACTGAACAGCTCCTTTGCCTGCGACTTCACAGTCTCTGTAGCCCTACACAGTGCTATGGCTTTTCCCAGGTCTAGATTTTGCTCTCTTAGCAGTCTTTCCCTTAGACCATTATCTGGAATACCACACACCAGTCTGTCTTTTATCAGCGAGTCTGTCAGTCCCCCAAATTCACACGTTTTGCTTCTGTTTCTCAGTTCAGTCACATACTGATCAATATTCTCTCCCATTTTCTGTAAACATGTGAAAAATCTATGCCTCTCAAACGTCACGTTACGTTTAGGTATGCAGTAGGCCTCAAACTGTTCCATTATTTTATCCAGCTTCATTTTGTCTCCATCAGCAGTGAATGTGAAGTTATTATACACCTCCAGCGCTTCATCACCCACGACATGTAAGAACAGTGACGCTTTCATTTTATCACTTTTCTCGTCAGCTCCGATTGCTACTAAATACAACTCCAAACGTTGTTTGAATCTCCTCCAATTTTCAGCCACATTACCTGTCAACTGAAGCTTCGCCGGTGGGTGTAAACCTTCCATTTTTTCACTTCGTTAGCTATTCTCCAATGGTAAGTAACGATGTTCTCTTTTGGCTTGCTAATATGTGGAGAGCTGATTTAACTTCAGATTTTTCCTCTTCATCTCTTTCAATCACTTCTGACACCATGTATTGATTTGTATGTGGGTTCAATGATGACACATTCATGAAAGAGAATGTCTTTTAATCTAAAGTCTGTTCAACTCAGTTAACAGCATTACAGGAGACACCATCTTAGAGATCCATCTAAAACGAAACTAAAACTAAACTCTCTCTCTCACATGCCCTCTGCTGGTCAGGCATAAGTAATCAAACAGGCAAATATGCTGGTAAGGCATCATAATCAAACAGGCAAATACCATCACTATTTGCTGATATCATTACACACCCTTGCTGGCCATTCCCCTTTCTCGGGGTTGAACATTTTACACTGGTTAATGTGGAACCACTTCGTGCGGCGGGGCAGCTTTATGGTGTAGACCATGGGGCTTGCCTTGTCGACAATGTTGTATGGCCCCATGTACAATGGTTCAAAATTCCCTACCCGAGCAAAGTTCCTAACCATGACCTGATCCCCTATCTCTCACTCGTGGTGCTTGCGGGGTTCTAGCAGCAATTGGTTACTCCAACGCTGTTTTCCCATGTTGCTAGCAGCCTGCCAGTGAACCCGTTTAAGGTGTTCAAACAGATTCCTGACGAAGCTGTCACGGTTCACCTCTCTAAGCTGACCTTCCGTGAGCACCGGGGCTAGCATATGGGTGGGGGTCCGCATAATCCTACCAGTCATGAGCTCGTGTGGGGAATACCCCGTGCTTTTTGACTGGCTGGCTCGGGTCCCCATTAGGACCAAAGGTAAGACTTCTACCCACTTTTTGGGTGAGTCTCCCATCTCCTTCCGCAGCCTTTCTTTAATGGTACGGTTTAAACGCTCCACAGGACCCGATGATTGCGGGTCCCTTCAATGCCTTCTTTTTCCTTCTTGGAGCAGCACGGCACTCAGACTGTCCCCGCTGGCTGCCACCTCCAGGAATAACTCCTTCCTCCATCAATAGCCCCTAGAGCCGGCGCGGTCTGCAGATCTTTCTTGAGTTTCACAAATGCTGCCTCGCTACCCTCGTCCCAGGCCCACTCCACTCCCTTGTGTAGGAGTCGGAGCAGAGGGGCTGCTGTGGCTACGTAACCCTCAATGAAATCTCTGCAGTACCCGGTTAGCCCCAGAAAAGATCTCACCCCTGTGACTGTATTGGGGGCTGGTAACTCCTGCACTGCTTCCTTTCTAGCTTTATTGATGGCTCTCTCCCCAGTGCGCACAGTCAGCCCCAGGAATTTCACTTCCTGCTGGCCGATCTGTGCTTTCTTCAGGTTTACTTTGAAGCCTTCTTGCCTGAGCAGCTCCAGCAGTTCAGCCAGCAGTGGACCATGCTCCTCTCCCTCATTGGTAAATAAGAGCAGGTCATCCACATACTGTACCAATTGCTGGGGCCGGCTGAAGCCCTTCAAGCAGTTAGCCATGCATTGATGGAAAATGCTAGGGTTGTTGTGGAAGCCCTGAGGTAGACAGTTCCAGGTGTATTGTTGGCCTTTAAATGTGAAGGCGAACTTGTACTGGTCCTCTCTCCGCAGAGGGATGGACCACAACCCGTTGGAAATATCCAGCACCGCGAAGGTGGTCACGGATGCTGGGATACTTCCAATGAGGTCGGCGACGGCTGCGACCGTGGGTGCGCAGGCGGGGATGTTACGGTTGAGTACTCGATAGTCCACTGTGGCCCTCCAGGAGTTGTCCGGTTTTCTAACCGGCCACAGTGGAGAGTTTACGTGGATGGCTATCGGTCTTAATACCCCCTGTTTGACTAAGGAAGCCATGGCCACTTCCATGTCTGCCTCCGCCTCCCTGGGGAAATTGTATTGCTTTTGTGGTCGGGTCATGGGGTCCCCATTCACACTAACCTCGACCCCGTTTACCCTCCCACAATCGTGTTTGTGAGTGGCAAATGTGGCGAGGTGAGCTCGCTCAAATGCCTGGTATTCCATCGGAGTGTTACTGACCATCAGTTCAAGGTCGTAACCCTCCTTTGGTTTCACGGTGCACATGGTCCCCTTGCCCTGTTTCTCTGGAATAACTGCCACTTCACTTTCTTTGCCGGTACATGCTCCCCACAGACAGTGGTTCCTAAGATCCACTAGAATCCTGTGGCCTATGATAAAATCGGCCCCCAAGATCTCCTTCCCTTCCTGCTCCCATTTCATTAAGACACAGGTCCACTTGGTGTGGAGTGCTCCTAAACAAATGGATAGCGGGATGGAGAATGAGCCAGCCTGTTCGTTACCTGTAAACCTCACTAAGCTGTACGGGACCCCGTTAGACAGAGGTGAGGCGGCGGGGTTAGCTGAATAGACGATGGTGCTCAACGCTCCAGTGTCTAACAGATAGGTCCCTTTCACCATCTCCACCTCCATCTGAACAAGCGGTCTCTTCCATGCATCGTATTCAAGGGCACACAGGTAGACAGGCTGCGCTGGTTCTAGTCATGGGTCTGGGTCTGGGTTGCATGGGGCAGATGGGGTTAAAGCACCAGTGGTGGTGGCTACCTTCCCTGGGCCATTTAATAAAGTTCGGAGCGCAGCTACGAATGAGTCAAACATGGGGGGAAAGGTCGGTGTCTCGGCCTTTTGGGCAGGAGCTGGAGAGTTCTTTCCCTTCCACGGATTCCTACAGTCCCTTCTCCAATGCCCATCCTTCCCGCACCCAAAGCAGTTACGCTTCGTATCGGAAGGGTTACCTCCTTCCTGCTGCCACTCCTTTTTATTCTGACTAGGCTTTATTTCACATACTTTTCCTTTAGGTGGGTGCTCTTCTGTCCCTCTACCATTCTGGTAAGCCAGGGTCAGTTGTCTGACCACTGTCTCCTCGGTGACCCGGGGGTCTTTGGGTCAAACCAAAGCTCAGCCTTGGCTCTGATCCGTGGCAAGCTGTTTGCCACCAGGCTTCGGAGCCAATGGGCCAGCTCATCCTGGTTCAGGTAAGACCGGTCGAGAACCCCACTACAGGCACTCCTGTACACAGGCCACAGCCTGTCTGCGAAAGCCTGTGGGGTCTCCCCTGCGAGCTGTACTGTCCTCTCCATCCGGGAGAAGGGACTGCCATCATTCATGCCCATGGCCTCCAGAACTTCCTCCTGTATAACAGTGTATCTGCCCTGCCCCTTCTTGCTCTCCACAGAGAGAGACTGGTAGAGTTTGTATTCAGGGAGAAAAGTAGCATCTTTGCCATTTCGGAGTCATTGCACTCGTTAATGCTCGCTGCCTGTTCCACTTCCATGAAGTGGACCGAGGGGTCCCCTTTTTGAGTGAGCTTACTCAGGTGGCTTAACCCTAGCCCTAAGCTGTTGGGTGCTGTGGGGAGCCATGAATTGGCTTTCAAGGGGTCCTTGACCCCCACCACCGCCGGGCGGGCCAAACCTTTGCTGCTGGACTGGGCACATCAACCCTGGCTCCAACCCTTCTTGCATTGGCTTGCCCACCTCTCCCTGCTGCCAAACTGAGTTAAAACCCGGCGCCACAGGTGGTGGTGGTGTGCACTCCCTGCCGGTCTCACAAATCATCCGTCCCTCCTGCTGCCCAACCGGGTCATTCCCTGGCACCACAGGTGGTGTCCAAACAGTTTCCCCTTGCTCTCCCAGGTCCAGCCGGGCCGCACCCGGGCTTATTAGGCATACCGTGCCTTTGGCCCTTGACAGAGCAAGGTTCAAACTGTCGATTTGTTTCTGACAGGGGCTGTGATCTCCCCCCTCAAACCCCCTAGTGTTTGCTATTTTGTAAGCTGCCTGGATGTCCCTCAACCTCTCCTCCTGCTCTCTTACTTGCCTGGCGAGGCGGGCATTCTCTTCCCGTAACACCAGTTCATTATTTTTGGCTTCGGTGACCTGACACCGAAAGTATTCCTGTCTGTTTCTGTGTGTTTCCACCAGCTGCATTTTCCCCCGGTTTTGTGCGTTAGGTTCTTTCAATAACCTTTCCCCTGCTAGAGCCCTTGCAAGAGACTGTTGAACTGATTCCTGTAGCTATGCTGCCAGTGCCTCAACGCATTTATCCAAAAGCTAGACCTGTCGCTGGAAGCATACCAATCAGATTGCTTTCTCCAAAGATTTCTGATGGTCCTTGCTCTCAGTCCATTTGGCTGCAGCGTCTACCGGACGCTCAGCGCGCAACAGACTAAGCACCCATTTCTTGGTGATATTTACTCTCTTGAACATGTAAGAGGAAATCCTCTTTTCCATCTTAGTTCTCTCCTCAAAAACAGTGACCACTGTATTACATCCCTTTTGCCAAGGTCCTGCCGTGGTCGCCATTATGTAGGGGGGTGGTGTGTGGGTCAGCTTCCCCTCTGACCTCTGAGCAGTTTGAATCACACCCACTCCCTTGATTCTAGACCTTGGGCTTATTTGGGGGTTGTGACAAAAATGCAGCAGACAATTGGTTTTGGTGCAAGAAACTTTGACCTTTATTCAAGAAAGAAAATATAACACAGCAATCTTCTACACTAATAAAAATGGGGAACACTTCGATACATACGAGGGAAAATACAGTGGAAAAATACCTCACCCTTCCCAATCCCACTTCCTAGCTAAGTTGGACTCTAGAGGACCAGGGGTAATGCTCACCAAAACAAATCCTTGACAGTTGAGCTGGTTCACGGTTTTGGAGTTCGCTGGACATATTGGTTGGTGTCTGCCATACCCCATACGTGGTAGAGGACTTTGACTATCTGCTGGTCAGTCTTCGCGAGTCCGCTGATGCGGTAGGGTGCGTTTTGGATCTATGGGGTGAGTACCCACTTTTCTTCGGTAGAGATAGGGTTTAGAGTTCCTTTTAAGTAAAAATCTTACCCGGGGTAAGTCGGGAATAGATTGGAGAGTGGAAACTTTTGAATCTTCGGTTTTTCTCCTGAGTTGTTTTTCTTTGCTCGTGGTGGCTCAATATTACCGAATTGGTTGGTGGTAATATTTTGTTGGTAGTTTCGTAAGGCTCTTGTTGCCATGGGGTATCCGATGATGGCCTGGGTCACTGAAGCTGTTGAACTTGGTGTACGGTAGAATGCTGCCCCATTTCGATGCTTTGGTTTCTCTTGTGTGTTGCTTCTGGGGTGAGCTTTCTGAGAGAGAACTTCTTGAGTTGTCTCGAACTTCTGTAGTGTTGACATTTCTTTAGAAAACAGGCCTTTAATTATACTAATTGGGGCCTCCTAATCTGCGCGCCAAATCAGCCACGGTTTATTGTTTGATTTGGGCAGGCTCGTTAAGGTAACTTGATTTTTTAAAATGTGAAAAATGGTTTTGGGATGTTGTACTGTTTAGTCAATGAGTTGTTGATCACCTAGTTCATTGTCATAGTTATATTCAGGTTTCGAGTATCCTGTCTGAGCCTGAGATTTCTATGTAGGTTGGCGAGGTGATTTGCATTATGCATGTTTTGGATGGGTCCTGTGTTTTGGGTGGGGACTGCTCCTTCGTGGACCGATTGCTAGGATGAATTGAGGTTACACAGTTCCCAGGCAATTTGATTTACTCCAATATCCAAACTGTCTTTACAGAGGTTGATCCCATTTCCTGTTGCAGCCTTTTCTTGAGGTTACACAGTTCCCCAGACAATTTGATTTTACTCCAATATCCAAACTGTCTTTACAGAGGTTGATCCCATTTCCTGTTGCAGCCTTTTCTCCCTGTACAGGTCCAAACATGCCTTTTTATTTTATCATCCTGAAACTTGTTTAGAAAGAGTCCAAAGTCATTTTCCTTAGGGTTTTCTTCTAGCTTTGGGGGATCTGTGAATTTTGAGAATCCTACAGTCCGCCCTGTGATACTTTACTTGCTGGAGTGTCATAATAAGTGAGCAAAATTCTTGATCCCCGAGAGCCAACCTTCCCCCTGTAGTTTACCTATCCAAGACCACAGCATACATTCCCCTTTAAATGTAGTGTTCAGATGCATACACAGGTAAAATTCAGTTACATTCATATCCAAGCATGGAGGGGGTCCAACACCCCTGCACCACTTGGAAAATATGATACATACATAGATAAATAATACACGGTCACCAACTTTATTACAATGATGATTAAGGCTCATCCAATACATGATCAAAAACTTTATTGTAATGCTCGTCCAATACCCTCTCATGTCAGGATCAGAGCTTTCTGCCCCTCCCCTTGCACTTTGTGCATAGTAAGTAGAAAACTATACCAAGCTGGCAGACCACTAAAATATGGGAGGCCATTCTGATCCAGGAAGGGACCTCTATATTTTCGAAAATGTCCCACCAGGGTGGAACTATGATATCCAAAATCTCATCCCCTATCTCCAAGGTACCTTTGTTCCTCTACACTACTCAGTGTCCTACCATTTAATGTGTACTCCCTTTTCTTGTTAGCCCTCCCCAAATGCATTACCTCACACTTCTCTGGATTGAATTCAAACGGTGGCTAACTAGAAAAGTTAAAGATAGTATTAGATCAAAGGAAGAGGCTAATAATGCTGCCAAAATGAGTAGTAAGCCTGAGGATTGGGAGGATTTTAGAATTCAGCAATGAAGGACCAAGAAATTGATAAAGAAAGGGAAAATACAAAGAGGGTACACTAGCGAGAGACATAAAAGCACATTGTAAAAGCTTCTATAGTTATGTAAAAAGGAAAAGATTAGTGAAAGTAATTGTGGGTCCCTTACAGGCTGAGACAGGAGAAATTATAATGGGGAATAAGGAAATGGCAGAGAAATGAAACAAATACTTTGGGCTCTAATTTTCCAGGCCCGAGGAGGCAGGAATGGAGGTATGTGGGGTGTTAAAATTGCAATAAATGGCAGGTGGGCCTGACCCCACCTCCATCCTGCCTCCAAGCAATTTTCCCAAATGCGTGGTTTCTGATCCCGTCTCCGTCCCGCCTCCAAGAGGCGGGATAGGCCCTTAAGGCCCTTAACAACCACTGAATTCCCTCTATAATCCCATTTTGAGAGGCCTTTCTGATTTTAAGACTTTTCCCACATGATGCACACCTCCTCTGAAACACGACAGTGAAACCTGGTGGTAGCATAATTGAATTGCTGACTATCAGCTGCAGCTCCACCATTAAATAGGAGATTTGATGAGTCATCATTTGCAGGTGGCAGAACTTTGTTGTCTCAGGTCTGAGGGAACTTTTAGCAGGCATAACCATAGCCGTGGAAGTTTGGAGCCTGACACCCATCTCCAGTGTTAACTCCTGGGAAACCCCTCTCGCCACCTTGACTGAGCGCTTCCTCAACTGAGACATATGCCAGAAGCATGGGAACTATTTATTTCCTTTCCTCCTGGACATCAGATTTGGATGAAGACCAGTCGCGGCAGCAGCAGAACCCTGAACAATAGCAGCACCAACTGCAGGAGCAACAGCAGCAGCTCCAAACTGATGCTCACCCACCTGAAGCTGCACAGGCCAGAGGGTGCCAGCGCATGGAAGCCCGTCAGCGCAGGAGATACCCCCCAAACAGGGTCTACAGACAGAGGATCAGCTACCTCAACATGACTGAGCAGCTGTGCCAAAAATGGCTCCGACTTTCACGAGAGGTAGTGGGTGACATCTGCGCAATGGTGCAGCAAGACCTGGAGCCCAGAGGAGCAGGTGAACACCCCTTACCAGTGGCCGTCAAAGTCACCACCGCACTCAACTTTTTTGCCTCAGGCTCATTTCAGGGATCAGCAGCAGACATCAGCGGCATCTCCCAGGCGGCCGCACACACTTGCATCACGCAGGTAACCGATGACCTCTTTGCCCTCACGCACAATCAGATCCATTTCACCAAGGATCGAGCAAGTGTCACGGCACGTGTGGTTGAATTCGCTCATCTGGCAGACTTTCCAGACACACGACAACGCAAAATCGTCGAGCAGAAACTGATAGCCAAGTTCCGCACTCATGAGGACGGCCTCAACCGCGATCTTGGGTTCATGTCACGCTACATGTAACCCCACCTGACGTAGGGTCACCCAGACTCGAGTCGTCGTTGGCATGTTCTCTCTACACAGATGTGGCCGGACCTGCTGTGATTTCCAGCAACAACAAAAAATGTTTTTTTGTCTGTTTTTTGTTTTTCATACAGACCCCAGCATCTGCAACATTTGACCCCTTGTGACCCCACCTCATTGTTCTCTGATGTAATGTTTTCCTGACTAACCTGTTTGGGCACCATTCACACCTTTGATCGCTGTGATTATCTCTCTGCCGAGGTGTAATAAATGGCAGTTAGAAAGATTACCTGTAAACATCTGGCATTATTCTCTGACTATATAAGCTGTGTCTTTATGCATCTCTCCACTTCACCTGACAAAGGAGTAGCGCTCCGAAAGCTTGTGATTTCAAATAAAACTGTTGGACTATAACCTGGTGTTGTGTGACTTCTTACCTCTTATTGTGGGCTCTCTTTTCCTGCAATGAGAGAGACAAGTGGAGTTTGAGTGAGAATGAAGGAGTGAGTATAGAGAATCCATAGCATAGATGCTTAGAAGGAGACAAAGATGGAGTGAGGTGGCAAGACCAAGGGCCCTCCCTGTGTTTTGTAAGTTGTTTTCATAGCATCACAGTGATAGGGAGTGTGAGAGCTGCATAGTCGAATAGTTAGGTGAATGTGAACATACAGAGAGAGGAAATGGGTAAGGGTGCAGGGATGTTAGTGTTAAGTGGGATGTGGAGGAAGAGGTTGCTAAAGCTGAGTGCTGGTGAGGAGAGGCAATGGGGATCAGATTGAGGGTGATGGGAAAGTCATACTCACTTTTCCAGTGCGCAGAAGGTCATGAAACCTCTTCCTGCACTGAAGCCAGGTTCTGCGGATCAGCGACAATGAGTTGACCTCCTGGGCCACCTGGATCCACACAGCCTTCGTCTGCTGGGGAGGCTTCTTCCTCCCTGAAGAAGGGAAGAGCACCTCCTTATTAACTCTTGCTCCCTCCACCAAAGCTTGCAGGGCGACGTCATCAAATCTGGGAGCAGAATTAGGTCTTCCGCTGCTCATTTTGCCTCCAGGTCCCTCTCACAGCAAAGGCCAAAAGCTTGGCAGTCTGCAGAAGAAGCAAGGCTTCTTGCAGACCTTAAATGCAGCAGCAATGATGACATCATCGGAGTCGAGTATCAGACTGAAAACACTAATTGGGCCATGGGTTTCCACACGCTGGATCTCAATTGCCCAATTAGGTGAAAATCGCATCATTCTCCCACATCGATTTGGAATTGGGTGGCTAACACGAAAAGCAGATGACATGACCCCAGCCCGCCCCAGTGACAAAATCGAGCCCTTTGTGTCTGTCTTCACGGAAGAAGACGCAAAAAGCCTTCCCAGAAATAGTGGAGAACCAACAGTCTAGTGAGAATGAGGAACTGAAAGATATTAGTATTAGTAAAAAAGTAATACTGGAGAAATTAATGGGACTGAAAGCCAATAAATCCCCTGGACCTGATGGCCTACATCCTAGGGTTTTGAAAGAGTTGGCAATAGAGATAGTGGATGCATTGGTTGTCATTTTCCAAAATTCCATATATTCTAGAGCGGTTCCCGTGGATTAGAAGGTAGCAAATGTAACCCCACTATTTAAGAAAGGAGGGAGAGAGAAAATGGGGAAGTATAGATCAGTTAGCCTGATATCAGTAGTAGGGAAAGTGCTAGAATCTATTATTAAGGACGTGGCAATAGGGCATTTAGCAAATAATATTGGATTGGACAGAGTCAACATGGATTTATGAAAGGGAAATCGTGTTTGAAAAATCTGTTAGATTGTTTTGAGGTTGTAACGAGCAGAATAGATAAGGGGGAACCAGTGGATGTGGGGTATTTGGATTTTCAGAAGGCATTCGATAAGGTGCCACACAAGAGGTTATTAAACAAAATTAGGGCTCATGGGATTGGGGGTAATATACTAGCATGGATTGAGGATTGGTTAATGGACAGAAAACAGAGAGTAGGAATAAACGGGTCATTTCCGGGTTGGCAGGATGTAACTAGCAGGGTACCTCAAGGATCAGAGCTTGGGCCTCAGCTATTCATAATCTACATCAATGATTTGGATGAGGGGACCAAATGTAATATATCCAAGTTTGCTGATGATACAAAGATGGGTGGGACTGTAAGTTGTGAGAAGAATGCAAGGAGGCTTCAAGGAGATTTAGACAAGCTAAGTGAGTGGGCAAGAACAGGGCAAATGGAATATAATGTGGAGAAATGTGAAGTTATCCACTTTGGTAGGAAAAATAGAAAAACAGAGTATTTTTTAAATAGAAACATAGAAACATAGAAGATAGGAGCAGGAGTAGGCCATTCGGCCCTTCGAGCCTGGTCCGCCATTCAATGAGATCATGGCTGACCATCCAAATTCAGTACCCTGTCCCTGCCTTCTCCCCATATCCCTTGATCCCTTTAGCCTCAAGAAATATATCCAACTCCTTTTTGAATATATTTAATGAACTGGCCTCCACCGCCCTCTGTGGCAGAGAATTCCATAGGTTCACCACTCTCTGGGTGAAGAAATTCCTCCTCATTTCAGTCCTAAATGGCTTACCCCTTATCCTTAGACTATGACCCCTGGTTCTGGACTCCCCGGCCATCATAAACATCCTTCCTGCATCTAGTCTGTCCAGGCCTGACAGAATTTTATAGGTTTCGATGAGATCCCCTCTCAATCTTCTAAACTCCAGTGAGTATAAGCCCAATCGACACAATCTCTCCTCATACGTCATTCCTGCCATCCCAGGTATCAGCCTGGTGAATCTTCGCTGCACTCCTTCCATGGCAAGAACGTCCTTCCTCAGGTAAGGCGACCAAAACTGCACACAATTCTCAAGGTGCGGTCTCACCAAGGCCCGGTACAACTGTAGCAAGATATCCTTGTTCCTGTACTCGAACACTCTTGCTACGAAGGCCAACATACCATTTGCCTTCTTAACCGCCTGCTGCACCTGCATGCTTACCTTCAGCAACTGGTGCACAAGAACACCCAGGTCTCTTTGCACTTCCCCTTCTCCCAATCTATTGCCATTCAAATAATAATCTGCCTTCCTGTTTTTGCCACCAAAGTGGATAACCTCACATTTATCCACATTATAGTGCATTTGCCATGTTTCTGCCCAATCACCCAATCTGTCTAAATCGTACTGGAGTTTCTCGACATCCTCCTCACAGCTAAACCTCCCACCCAGCTTTGTGTTGTCTGCAAATTTGGAGATATTACATCCAATTCCCTCGTCCAGATCATTAATATATATTGTGAACAGCTGGGGTCCTAGGACCGATCCTTGCGGTACCCCACTAGTCACTGCCTGCCACTTGGAAAACGACCCGTTTATTCCAGCTCTTTGCCTTCTGTCCGCCAACCAGTTCTCTATCCAAGTCAATTCCTTGCCCCCAATCCCATGTGCCTTAATTTTGCACGCTAATCTCTTATGTAGGACCTTATCGAAAGCCTTCTGAAAGTCCAAATACACCACATCCACTGGTTCTCCCTTATCTATTTTACCAGTTACATCCTCAAAAAATTCCAGTAGATTAGTCAAGCATGATTTACCTTTTGTAAATCCATGTTGACTTTGTCCGATCCTGTCACTGCTTACCAAGTGCTCTGCTATTACATCTTTTATAATAGATTCTAGCATTTTCCCCACTACCGATGTCAGGCTTACCGGTCTATAATTCCCCGCTTTTTCTCTACCACCTTTTTTGAATAGTGGGGTAACATTAGCTACCCTCCAATCCATGGGTACTGTTCCAGAGTCTATCGAGTTCTGGAAGATGACCAGCAATGCATCTACTATTTCTAGGGCCACTTCCTTAAGTACCCTGGGATGCAGATTATCAGGCCCTGGGGATTTATCGGCCTTCAGTCCCATCAATTTTCCTAACACCATTTCCCTACAAATACTGATTTCTTTCAGTTCCACCCTTTCATCAGGCCCTATGTTCCCCGGCATCTCTGGGAGGTTTTTTGTGTCCTCCTTTGTGATGACAGAACCAAAGTATGAATTTAGTTGGTCTGCCATTTCTTTGTTTCCCATTATAAATTCCCCTGATTCTGACTGCAATGTTGAGAGATTGGGAAATGTTGATGTTCAGAAGGACCTAGGTGTCCTTGTACACAAATCACTGAAAGTTAACATGCAGGTACTGCAAGCAATTAGAAAAGCAAATGGTTTGTTGGCCTTTATTACAAGAGGATTTGAGTATAAGCATAAAGACATCTTACTGCAATTATATCGCGCCCTGGTGAGACTACACCTGGAGTATTGTGTACAGGTTTGGTCTCCTTACCTAAGGAAGGATATACTTGCCATCGAGGGAGTGCTACAAAGGTTCACCAGACTAGTTCCTGGGATGGGGGGATTGTCCTATGAGGAAAGATTGAATAGACTAGGCCTATATTCTCTAGAGTTTAGAAGAATGAGAGGTGATCTCATTGAAACATACAAAATTCTTACAGGGCTTGACAGGGTAGATGCAGGGAGGATGTTTCCCCTGGCTGGGGAGTGTAGAACCAGGGGTCACAGTCTCAGAATAAGGGGTCAACCATTTAGGACTGAGATGAGGAGAAATTTCTTCACTCAGAGGGTGATGAACCTTTGCAATTCTGTACCCCAGAGGGCTCTGGAGGCTCAGTCATTGAGTATATTCAAGACAGAGATCGATAGATTTTTGAATATTAAGGGAATCAAGGGATATGGGGATAGTTCAGGAAAGAGAAGAGAAGATCAGCCATGATCTTATTGAATGGCGGAGCAGGCTCAAGGGGCAAAATGGCCTACTCCTGCTCCTATTTGTAACTTTCTTTTGTTCTTATGTAAAGCACCTTGAGATGTTTATTACATTAAAGGAGCAAATGTTTGCTGTTGAGCAGGAGAAATTCCAGCCTTCACTGACAGGTCTAGCATTCCATTCGTGACCAGGCTGCTGGTCAATCATTTGGATTACTGTGGGCCTGCCTGGCTCAGGTTTCAGGTTATTGAGTCTGCTACAAAGGGTTGAGTTAATTAACTTCCATCACCAGTCATCTTGGAACCACCTTGTCCCCAAGGAGGATGGTCACTGGTTGGTCATTTGACAGTTTGCAAATGCAGTTTGAGCCTTCACTAGGTGACCAGCAGGTACCAGGAGCTCCTCAAAAGTGGCACAGTTAGTAGCAGAGTTCCCTAGTAAAGGAAAAGAACCATTCTTTCCATACTGTAGAATACTGTGGAAGTATAGTTACAATTGTAGAATTAGATTGCAGGAGAGTTCGTAGGAGAACAGGATCAGTAAATTATACTGATGAATAAAATAAATGCCATATTTATATTCTGAAAAAAACAATTTGAGCGATGATGAGTATTTTGAAAGAGCATAATTTCTTCCATTTGGTCTGTCAACAACTGTAAAGAGACAAGACAGACTATCGCTTTGGGCATGAACCCTTCAATGCTAATGGGCTGCTGTGTATTTCGAGCACTTTCTGTTTATAATTCAGATTTCCAGCATTTGCAGTTTCCTTCTTTGTGGACTTTTCAGCCATTATCTTTAATCATTAACTAACCACAGCTATTCAGAATAGTATTAGCTGCCAACCTGGAGCCAGAGCTGCCAACATTGAAGAAAGGTTAGGAGCATGTCTGGAGGAGTAGATAGAAGTTCAGAAGTTATTTTTGATATAGGTATAAATGATATACAAATAAGTTAAACTGGAGAGCTTAAAGGGGCGAATATAGGTAACAAATTGAAAGAGGATGTGAGACGAAATTCTCAGGCATCCTGCTAGTAGTAGGCAAACAGTGGGTGAGACTAATAGGCAAATTGAAGAAATTGAGAATTGGCTAGCTTAATGGTGCATGAGAAGTAAAGCAGAGTTTGTGAATAAGTATGTTTGTTTTGGGGATAACGAGAGCTGGTGCAGGAGTCATGTGCTGCACCTAAATAAGGCAGGAGGCTTGTGACGAACATATAAATGTCTATTGGGCACCATTTAAATTAGATGGGGGTGGGGTACAGGGTGGGGTCTGGAGACCTTGCTTAGATAAAGGCCAACATTCCATTATCCTTTTTGATTACTCTGTGCACTAACTTTTTTATGATCTGTGCACATGGACACTGTTGTGGCGAAATAAAATTAATAAAATCCGCACATAACCGTAAAATAGCCAAGCAGTTTATTTAAAACACAAGATCACAAAATTATTCAACAGTACAATACAAACAGTCCACGGAGGTACCAATGGGCTGATCAGGGAGACAGCTTAGAGCCCCGCAGCTCATTCCTGGCTGTCTCTTCGATTGTCTTCGGTCTCCGGTATTTAAGCTTACAAACCACAATGATTCATACTTTCGCGTGACATCACGTTTTCACGTCACTTGTTATTCAAGTTATTTCTTGCCACATTCTCCTAACAGTCTAGGTGGCGGTTGAACCGTCAGTTGCCCACCTGGTGACTTCCCTAATCCCCCAACGGCTAGTTTCCTTTTGACCTATTATTGTCAAGTCGCTACCTCTTTTCTGTGTCTCAGCACGTTGTCTATCTTTATCCTTTTTTTTGTGGTTGTATGCAAAGCCTATAACTTGCTGTTGCCAGGCAAAGATGCCTTGACCATTTATTCTTACCCATAATGCTATGCTTCTACTAAGTGTGATTTCTAAAAATCCACTTCAAACCCCCCTTTGGTCCATGGCTACCCCAGCCCATGAGACCACATTAAACTAAATTATACCAATTCGTCCCGCCCCCCTCTTCGGTGATCAGCCGATGGGTTAGGGAGGAATAGGTGTCTGATGTCAGTGGTTAAATTCCAGTGCTCATCAGGTTCTTCCTTTCCTCAAGTGCCTTTACTATCTGCTGGGCATGGTGTCTTCTGCAGGATGAGCAAAACATAAAAACATATCCAAGAACCAAAACTAGCTGTGATTAACATTTAATCCCCAGTTCCAGATTTTATTGTACCATAGAATTTCTGCTAAAGTTTTATCAATGTCCAGACCTTGTTTCTTTAAACTTTCTTCTATTCTATGATAATGTTCTGTATTGTCCTTTATTTCCCACTGTAATTTCTTCCAAGCTTCTTGCTCCTCTAATTTAGGAATTGCCTTGGGCTCCAGTATAACATAAGTTTCAAGTTTTTCGTCGAGCTTAATATTGTTAAGGGAGAGGCTTTTCTCTTCTTGCGGTCTTGGTGGGTGTATATATGTTGACCTGTTTTATTTGTGTCGGTATCTTTGGGTTGAAACAAAAGTTTGGCTGAGGAATGGGACAAGTCAAATCTCGGTATTCATACTTTTGTTCAGTCGTTGTGACACAAACTGTCCCGTTGTCGCCCGGTGCTACCCTTGTTCGGTGTATCCCCCTCGGGTGTATTTCAAGGGTGCAATTAGTGGTTTTGGTAAACCCAAACTCTGCTGTGTCTCCCTCAGTGGGGGGGGGTGGGGGCAGTGTGTGCACACCCACGTCCTTCCTTTGTGGTGGCACCCGTCCATTACCAAACCCCTTAAGGTCCCATTCCTCTGGTTATTATCTTCGTCCCTTTCCCAAATTGCCTTGGTAGGGACCTCATGATATTTAACCTAACTCTCCCTTTGTATCTCTCCTATATTAATCACATCATACAGGGGCTGTCCCTCTTCTGGGAGTTGTGGGATGGTCAATACAAAGCCAATCACCTTAGTCCATGGGGTCATACAATTGCCTGCCCTATATACTTGCCCCATTTTACGCCCTTTACATAGGCTTTTATTTGTGTCAATCCAGGGTTCCAGATCCTTATTAGTAATCCAGTCAGGGATCTGTCCATTATTTATTTGTTCCATGTTATGCTGAGCATTCGACAATAGCCATGATCCATACATGGCACATAATAATTCCTTCTGGGTTTGTTGTGATGCATTGCTGATCTGATCAATAATTGTATTAATGTTTTTGCATGGGGGGCTACTATCTCTTCCACCCCCAACAATTGTTTTGCCGTTTGTTCTCCTGCTAGTGCCGTTTGTTGGCTGTTTCCAGTGGCTTGTTTTAACAACTTCTCTATTTTTGTTTGTAAGTCTTCTACTCCTTCCTTACTCCTTCTATGTCAAAACTATTAACTGTCACTAACCCGGCCGCATACCCGGCTCCGGCCATTTCTAATATTCCCCGTTTCTTATGTCTTTGTAAGATAGATTTTCCCTGTGGACCCTCCAATTGTTTTACTCACAGGGAGTTCCACAATTGCTTTGTATGATTATTACACATTGCGGGCATTTCAAAAGTACTCATGTTAATGGCAAGTTTAACAACTCTGGCCCAGTAATTCCGGGCCCAACGCATGAGTACGGACGGGGTACTCACGCGTGGGCCCGATGGAAGTGCCGGTTTTCAGCATGCACAGCGCATGCGCGGGAAACCGGCATTTTCTGTCCTCTGAACCAAGGGGTTCAGAGGACGAACGCGTGTGCGCAGGAGTCTGCGCGTGCGCGCTGAAATTCCTTTATTTCCACAGGTTTGCGCGTGTGTAAGGGCCTCTCCTTTTTACGAATGTAAAAAGGAGACGTAAGGACTTCATTCTTTAAGGTAAGTGGTCTATTACTTAAAATTATAACATTCTTTCCACAGCTTTATTGTTTTTAAGGACTTTACAGTAAGGTAAGTGTAGTTTTAGACCCGATTTTTAAAAAAATTATTTTTTTCAAAAATTTGATTAATTGTTAAAATAGTTTTTTAAAGTTATTTATAGTTTATTTAATTATTGGGATGTTTTTTAAAATTTTATTTAAAGTTAAACTAGTCTTTTGGGTGCCCGTACTTTTCATGAGTTTGACAGTTCTTACTATCAAACTCATGAATGAAGTTTCCCCTCCCCTGATTGGCTGCACGGTGCTGACCTGATCCCAGCCGGCACATCGAACTAACTACGGCGCTGGATCAGGTAAGCACAGCGCACCGACATCTGAACCAGGCCAGTGACAGGAATTCCAAGCAGGCCCAGGCGTCAGATGTCAGCGCGCCGGGTGAGTGCACATCGGGGGCTTGCACGCGCGGCAAGCCCCCAAACCTAATTTCTGGGCCTCTATGTTTTACACTAAAATACATCTCATCTTGTGTTTTTCTTATAACAAATCCCCCTTTGGCTCCGTCTGCCATACACAAAGTCCGATTGGTGCATTAAGTTACGGCGGGCAAGGCATTCAAATATGGTTTACTGCACTCGTTAGCATCTATTCCTGACCCCGTGTCAGAGCTCGCATCGTAAATTCTGTTGCCCGTACCGTCAGTGCCGTTACATGGTTCGGTTTGGTTGCAGGGTATGCATCCAAATGTTTCACATATATTGGGTTTGTTACAGGTGACTTTTTATTTAGCCACACGATCTCGATGAGGGTAAAAGCGAGGAGCCACCTCATTCTTTTATCTTAAAGTTCCTGCAAAATATAAAGGGGCTGGTCGTCACCAGTCTTATTAAAGTCATCCCATTCTTACTAATTCCACCACAAGGTGTCGTGGCATTTCTTCCATCTGCCATCTACGATGGCGCTTCCATATGTACCAAAAGAGGTATACTATCCCGATTATTATTAATATTATGAGTACCCCTCCTAGGCAAGCGAGCTACAGCTCTCGTTCCCATGCCTGATAACGCATCCGCCAATCCTCACTTTCCTCATATGGCGTCATTTCGGGGTGACCCATTTTATTGTGTTACTACGGGTTCCTTTTCCCTTCCAATTCCCGCATCGCTGTAACTGTGACCAGTGTTTCCATCGCTCTACTCCATTCATATCCACACATGCACACGTGTCACCACTGATCAGTATTTCGTATAGTCCTGACCACCGCGGCGCAAACCCGGTCCACCCCGGTAATCCCTTAACCATTACCTTTTCCCCCACTTGGGGAAGATCTGCCGGGAATTCTACTTCCTCTTGCCCATCTCTACATGCCTGTTGTTCTCTTACTTCCTGTCTCATATTCTTAATTCTATTACATATCTTTTTATTTGATCCCGTAGTGGGCCCATATCGGACCCCCCCCCCACCCGGTGATTATACCTTCAGGCATTCGCATTGCCCGACCGGTCATAAGTTCATATGGGGTTAATCCTGTCGTCTGGATAGGGGTTGCCCTTTGCCTCTTGAGGATAGCAGGTAATATTTCAGCCCAAGCCTGTCCAGTTTCTTGCATGGCTTTTGACGGGGCTGTCTTTATTGTCCGATTCATCCGTTCTACCATTCCCGAACTCCGCGGGTGGCAGGGGATGTGGAATTTTTGTTTAATGCCCAATATAGTGCATAGTACTTTCATCACCTGTCCAGTGAAGTGGGTTCCCTGATCGGAGTCTATTTGAGTGGGGATGCCCCAACGGGGAATCACCTCCTCAGCTAAAATTCGGCTACTGTGTTTGCGGTGCAATTTCAGGTGGTGAATGCTTCCACCCACCGGGTGAACAAATCTATTATCACTAAACAATATTTTCTTCCTCAAGAGTTTGGCAGTGGCCCCGTAAAATTAATTTAGATATTCTCCCACGGCCCTCGCGGCTGTGGTTGATGAGCCATTCTTATTTTAATGGCCTTTCCTGGATTATGTTGGGCACATGTAACGCATTGCTGACAATATTTAGCAATGTCTCGTCCTAAGCCTGGCCACCACCAATTCCTATAGATATTACTGATCACGGCATTTCACCCCGCATGGCTAATGCCGTGATGTAATTCCATGAGTGTTTTTCGTATACACGTGGGGGCTGCCACCCTTCCCTCTTTTGTCCATATGGAGTCCTGGTCTGGTGCAGTTCCCCACCTTTCCCATTCTTTCTTCTCCATGTCCCGTACATCCCTGTGCAATTTGACTATATTAATGTCCTCCTTAGTTATTATACTACTTACTGCTTCTTCCCTGGCTTCTGTTTTATCAACATAATTAATCCCCAATTGGGCTGAGAGAATCCTAATGCATCTTGTATCTGCATTTTAAATTGGTCATACGCAGTTTGTCGGGCATCCTGAGCTGCATTATTGGCGGGACACCATGTCCCGTCTTTTGTCCCATCTGGCAGGGTGTTCCACTTGTCTCGGGGACATTTAGCCCATATGAGTTGATGGACATCTCTTTCATGCATATCATGGATATCATACATTTCCTGTAAAATTTTCCAAAATTCTATATTTTTACTCCAGGTCTTCAGGGTGCCCAGAGATTTCAAGATGTCTTGTTTTTCTAGGGGACTGAATGCTTTATATTTATGTTTATTATTCCCTTCCTGTGCTCCTTGTGTCACCGTCAAAGGTGCGGCAGTGAGGACTTCTTCCTCTTCACTATCATTATCATAATCTCCTTCCTCTGTTTTATCATACGTAGGAGGTAGTGGAGTGGTAGCTATACATGATTGGGGGCCAAAGAGTCCCTTCTCATTCTGACTCTCCTGAATTTCTCTCAATTTTTTATTTCTGCACTGGCTGTGTGTAGTTCCTCTATTTTTGGTTTCAGTTTGAGGGTACACTGTAAAAGCTGTCGTACTATTATTACACCGGCCTTTTGGATGTATTTTTCTCTTTTTGTCACCAAGTCTTTTGAACGGCGGGGTGCTGACTTGGATCCCATCCGTCTCTTAACATTTTGTCGATTAAGCCATTCCGGTCGTCTGCATAGAATCTAGTAAGGGTTCCTTCCGCACCCTAGTCTAATTCTTTCCCTGAAGCCATCTTGTGGTTTGACCTTCCTGGCGTTACATACAACTTCTACTTGAGCTATGTCCCTTCGGCCTCTACACAACACTTAAATCCTATCCCAAAATGTATCCTGTGGTCTGACCTTCCCGGCGTTACATACAACTTCTACTTGAGATATGTCCCTTCGGCCTCTCCACAACACTAAAATATCCCAATCCCGGGTTCACGATCCTGTGATTAACGTATGTTCTCTACATCCTTGCTTTCTAGCCTTCACATGGGACTTACGTCCTCATAATTCCGGCTCAGTCCGCTAGGTGTTTGAGATAATTAATCACCCTTGTCCGTGTCGATCACCCGGTATTGACACAATACCTAACAAAGACTCAATGTCAAAATTTGCACAATTAATCTCTTAGTCTGACCATCTTTTATCGCATCAGCAGTGTCCCTTCCAATACTAATGTTTACACGTATTATTACATTAAGATCATACTCACTACACGCCCCAAACGTGTCCGTCCTTTTACCATTTCACAGACTTGTCACGATTTGGATACTCGTTCCGCAGACAGACGAGAGACCGCCTGAATTACACAATTTCCGGGTGGTAATCCAAATCTACTCACCCTCTTGTGTCCTCTTGACCATTGTCCGTTTACGTTCCGATGTATCCTGCCGACTACGCCAAACGTTGTGGTGAAATAAAATTAATTAAATCCGCACACTAGTCTGTAAATGGTAAAATAGCCAAGCAGTTTACTTAAAACACAAGATCACAAAATTATTCAACAGTACAATAGGAGGTACCTATGGGCTGATCAGGGAGACAGCTTAGAGCCCCGCAGCTCATTCCCGGCTGTCTCTTCGATTGTCTTCGGTCTCCAGTATTTAAGCTTACAAACCACAATGATTCATACTTTTGCGTGACATCACGTTTGCACGTCACTTGTTATTCAAGTTATTTCTTGCCACATTCTCCTAACAGTCTAAGTGGCGGTTGAACCATCAGTTGCCCACCTGGTGACTTCCCTAATCCCCCAACGGCTAGTTTCCTTTTGACCTATTATTGTCAAGTCGCTACCTCTTTCCTGTGTCTCAGCACATTGTCTATCTTTATCCTTTTTTTTGTGGTTGTGTGCAAAGCCTATAACTTGCTGTTGCCAGGCAAAGATGCCGTGACCATTTATTCTTACCCATAATGCTATGTTTCTACTAAGTGTGATTTCTAAAAATCCACTTCAGACATCCAAATCTCTTTGCTCCTCCACAGCTCCTAGTTCTCGCCATTAACAAAATATTATGATTTGACTTTCTTGGATCCAAAGTGGATGATATCATTGAATTCAATTTGCCATAACTATTTCCATTTACTTCATCTCTCTATGCCGCTTTGTAGATCTCTGTTCCCATCTACTGTGCCTCCTAACTTAGTGTCATCTGCAAACTTGGATATTGAACACTCTATTCCTTCATCCAAGCCATTAATATATATGCCGAAAAGCTGAGGCCACAGTAGAGATCTTTGGCGAACTCCACTTGTCACATCCCACCAATCAGAGAATGTTCCCTTTATCCCTACTTTCTGCCGCCAACATCCCAACCAATTAGTAACCCATGTCACAAGGTTACCTCCAATTCTGTGCACTTTCATTTTTGCTAATAATCTCTTGTACATTATATCAAAGCCCATATAGACAACATCCATAGACACTCCCCTATCCACCATGCTAGTGAACTCCTCAAAAATTTCAACTAGAATAGTTCTTGACCCCCTTTCACAAATCCGTGCTTTTCCATGTGCTCCGTCACTCTATCTCTGATGATGAATTCCAGTAATTTCCTCACAAGTAGTTAAATTGATGGGTCTACAGTTATTTTGCTTATCACCCCTCCTTCTTAAATAATGGAATAACATTTGCAATATTCTAATACAAAGGAACAATTCCTGAATCTAGAGAACTTTCAAAAATTATGATGAACACGTGCAATTTATCACAGGAGATTTGTTTATCTTAAGTTGCATTATTTTCTCCATTACCATTTTTTGCTGCTTATTTTAAATCCACTAAGTTCCTGCCCCAATTGATTTATTTTTAGAATCGCTTGTACCACTGGTATTTTGTCCTATTCCTCCACTGTGAAAACAGATATAAAGTATTAATTTAACAGTTGTACTGCCTGGTATCAGTCTTAATATCAAAGTATATTTTCTGAATTTACCTTTTCCATTCCCTATATACTTCCATAAGATCATCTCTTAGATGCCTCCTTTCAGGGCAAGAAAGCCCATCATGTCTCTCCAGTCTTTGCTCAGATCCCTGATATCAAGGATTAACTTTGTGGCACCTCTCTGCACTGCCTCCAGCACTTGAACGTCTTCTTTGTTTCATGATGTCCAGAACAGGATGCAGTACTCAAGGTGTGATCTGACCAGAGCTCTGCATAGTTTAATCACAGCTTCCTCTGATTTATATTCTACTATTCTGGCTATGTAGTTCAGAATTCTACTGGCTTTGATGATTGCTGTTCTACATTGAATCAACATACAGAGTGTTGAATCTACTAAGACGCCAAGGCCTCTATCAGTCTTATCCTTAGCTGTTCCAACATCATTCACAGATGATGTGTCTCATTCATTTTTCTTTTCAAATGCAATATTTTGCACTTGTCTGCATTAAATTTCTTCCACCATTGTCCTGTCTCCACACATATTAGTCAGGAAATGCCTGAGGTCCTGTTCCATTGGCATTTGTATGTTGGAGTGGACTCCAATCTGCCTTTACCCAAGAGCACAGACCCTGACCCTAAACCTGGGGATTGGGTCATTTGTACAGCTTTCTAACCAATCAGCAGGGGTGACTCATTTGGCTGTAAACAAACAAACAGTATAAAAAGACCAGTCCTAGTGTGAGCAAGAACTGAGTGAAGTCAGCAGAGAGTGCTGTGAGTTTGGGTAAGTGTGAGAGTTCTTTAATTGTTATTTCTCTTTAAATCATTCTTGATAAGATTACTTAAGCAGTTTAAGTAAAGGGGAAAAGTTAAATATTTGGGATTCTGTTGGTTTAAGAAGAGTAAAACAAGGTTACACTACAGTAGGAGTAAATTGGCAAAGCAGGCAGTGGAAACCAGTTTTCTAACCAATCAGCAGGGGTGACTCATTTGGCTGTAAACAAACAAACAGTATAAAAAGACCAGTCCTAGTGCAAGCAAGCACTGAGTGTGAGTCAGCAGAGAGAGCTGTGAGTTTGGGTAAGTGTGAGTTAGGGTAAGTGGGGTGTTAGGTGCTCTTTTCAAACTTTAACTCTGTGAGTTGTAGTTAATAAGGCCTTTCTGGTGCAGAGTGACTGTTGGTAAACCATTTAACTGGTGTAATTAGAGGGATTGATTTAATTTAAATCCAATTAATTAAAGGGGATACTAGCATCTAAAATTGGGCAGAGGGTGTCCATAACTAACAATAAAAAAATTAATTAATTACATAGAATGGAGCAGGTGATGTGTTACTGTTGCGAGATGTGGGAGCCGGTGGACCCCATTGAGGCTCACGGTGATTACGTCTGTGACAAGTGTCTGCTGCTACAGGAACTCCAGCTCCGTGTTGAGCTTCAGACACTGCGACACATCAGGGAGGGGGAGAAGTACCTGGACTCTGTGTATCAGGAGGTGGTCACACCTATGAAGTTAATTAATTCAGATGTAGCCAATGGTCAGGGGCAGGACGGTGTGACTATGAGTGAGGCAGGTACGAGGATCCAGGAGGTAGAGTTGGAGGAGCCGCAGCCCTTGCTCTTGTCCAACAGGTTCGAGGTTCTTACTCCCTGTGGGGACAGGAGCAGGGACTGCAGGGAGGATGAGCAACCTGGCCACAGCACCGTGGAATGGGGGCCATTCAAGAGGGGGGAGTAAATAGAAATGTTGTAGTGGTAGGGGATAGTACTATTAGGGGGATAGATAGAGTTCTCTGCAGCCGAGAGCGAGAGTCCCGAAGGCTGTGTTGCCTACCCGGTGCCAGGGTTAAGGACATCTCCTCTGGGCTGGAAAGAAACTTGCAGTGGGAGGGGGTGGATCCAGTTGTCGTGGTCCATGTTGGTACAAACGACGTAGATAGGACTAGGAAGCCGGTTCTGTTAAAGGAGTATGAGCAGCTAGGGGTCAAATTAAAAAACAGAACCTCAAGGGTAATAATCTCTGGATTATTACCTGAGCCACGAGCGAATTTGGCTAGGACAAATAAAATAAGAGCGTTAAATGCGTGGCTCAAAGACTGGTGTGGGAGAAATGGGTTTTGCTTCCTGGGACACTGGCACCAGTACTGGGGCAGGAGGGAGCTGTTCCATTGGGACGGGCTTCACTTGGCCAGTGCTGGGACTAGAGTCCTGGCGGATCATATAACTAGGGCTGTAGAGGGGGCTTTAAACTAACTAGTGGGGGGGAGGTTCCTAGAGAGCAAATAATAAAAATGACAACAGAGAAGGTCATAGACTTAGGTAGCAGTGGGGAAATTAAAAACCTGTGCATGTCAGGAAGGGGCAGAAGGCATGGAGTAAAAGGTAAAGTAATAAAAAGGGCAAAAGCAGGAACTAAGTGTCACAAAACATATTTGAAAGTTCTCTATCTGAATGCATGTAGCATTCGTAACAAAATAGACGAGTTAATGGCACAAATAGCTACATATGGGTATGATCTTGTGGCCATTACAGAAACATGGCTGCAGGGTGACAATGCCTGGGAATTAAACATACCAGGTTATTTAACAATCAGGAAGGACAGGCAGGAAGGAAGGGGAGGTGGGGTGGCTATGTTAATAAAGGAAGGAATCACTGTAATACAGAGAAATGATATTGGGTCAAAAGATCAGGATAATGAAACAGTTTGGGTGGAGATAAGGAATAATAAGGGGAAAAAAACACTAGTGGGCGTAGTCTATAGGCCTCCGAACAGTTGCAACTCTGTTGGACGGAGTATCAATCAGGAAATAGTTGAGGCTTGTAATAAGGGAACATCTATAATTATAGGGGATTTTAACTATCATATTAATTGGACAAATCAAATTGGGCAGGGCTGCCTTGAGGATGAGTTCATTGAATGTATTAGGGATGGGTTTCTTGAGCAGTATGTAACTGAACCGACCAGCGGGCAAGCAACCTTAGACCTGGTCCTGTGTAACGAGACAGGATTAATTAAAAATGTCCTAGTAAAGGATCCCCTTGGAATGAGTGACCATAACATGGTTGAATTCCATATTCCATTAGAGGGTGAGAAGGTTGGATCTCAAACAAGCGTGCTAAGCTTGAATAAAGGAGACTATGAAGGTATGAGAGCGGAATTGAGTAGAGTGAATTGGGAAAATAGATTAAAGGGGAAGACGATACATGATCAGTGGTGTACATTTAAGGAGTTATTTTACAACTTCCAAAAAAAAAATATTCCACTGAGAAGAAAAGGTTGTAAAAGAAAAGACAGCCATCTGTGGCTAAGTAAAGATATTAAGGATAGTATTCGACTAAAAACAAGGGCATATAAGGTAGCCAAATCTAGTGGGAGGATAGAGGATTGGGAAAACTTTAAAAGACAGCAAAAAATAACAAAAAGATTGATTAAGAAAGGGAAGATAGATTATGAAAGTAAATTAGCAAAAAATATAAAAACAGATAGTAAGAGTTTTTATAGTTATATAAAAAGAAAAAGGGTGGCTAAAGTAAATGTTGGTCCCTTAGAGGATGAGACAGGGAAATTAATGGTAGGAAATATGGAGATGGCAAAAACACTGAATGAACATTTTGTATCAGTCTTTACAGTAGAGGACACCAAGAATATCCCAACACTGGACAAACAGGGGGCTATAGGGGGGGAGGAGCTAAACACGATCAAAATCACTAAGGAAGTGGTACTCGGTAAAATAATGGGACTCAAGGCGGATAAATCACCTGGACCTGATGGCTTACATCCTAGGGTCTTGAGGGAAGTGACGGTAGGGATTGTGGATGCATTGGTAATAATTTTCCAAAACTCCCTGGACTCGGCAAAGGTCCCGGCAGACTGGAAAACTGCTAATGTAACACTCTCATTTAAAAAGGGCAGTAGACAGAAGGCTGGAAACTATAGACCGGTTAGCCTAACATCTGTGGTAGGTAAAATTTTGGAGTCCATTATTAAGGAGACAGTAACAGGACATTTGGATAATCATAATTTAATAGGACAAAGTCAGCATGGTTTTATGAAGGGGAAGTCATGTTTGACAAATTTGCTGGAGTTCTTTGAGGAAGTAACATATAGGGTGGATAAAGGGGAACCAGTGGATGTAGTGTATTTAGACTTCCAAAAGGCATTTGACAAGGTGCCACACAAAAGATTATAGCTTAAGATAAAAAATCACGGGATTGGGGGTAATATTCTGGCATGGATAGAGGATTGGCTATCTAACAGAAGGCAGAGAGTTGGGATAAATGGTTCATTCTCAGTTTGGCAATCAGTAACTAGTGGTGTTCCGCAGGGGTCAGTGCTGGGTCCCCAACTCTTTACAATCTATATTAACGATTTGGAGGAGGGGACCGAGTGTAACATATCAAAGTTTGCAGATGATACTAAGATGGGAGGGAAAGTAGTGAGTGAGGAGGACATAAAAAACCTGCAAGGGGACATAGACAGGCTAAGTAAGTGGGCAGAGATTTGGCAGATGGAATACAATACTGGAAAGTGTGAGGTTATGCACTTTGGCAGGAAAAATCGTAGAGCAAGTTATTATCTTAATGGCAAGAAACTGGAAAGTACTGAAGTACAAAGGGATCTGGGGGTCCTGGTGCACAAAACTCAAAAGGTTAGTATGCAGGTGCAGCAAGTGATTAAGAAGGCCAATGGAATGTTGGCTTTCATTGCTAGGGGGATAGAATATAAAAATAGGGAGGTATTGCTTCAGTTGTACAAGGTATTGGTGAGGCCGCACCTGCAATATCACAGAATCACAGAATCACAGAAACCCCACAGTGCAGATAGAGGCCAATTTGGCCCATCGAGCCTGCACCGACACATATCCCACCCGATCCCCGTAACCCCTACACCAACACATACCTCAGTAACCCCACGTATTTAATCCCCCTAACACTAAGGGTCAATTTATCATAGCCAATCAACCTAACTCGCACATCTTCGCACATACTGCATACAGTTTTGGTGTCCATACTTAAGAAAAGACATACTTGCTCTCGAGTCAGCACAAAGAAGGTTCACTCATCCCGGGGATGAGGGGATGGACATATGAGGAGAGGTTGAGTAGATTGGGACTCTACTCATTGGAGTTCAGAAGAATGAGAGGCGATCTTATTGAAACATATAAGATTGTGAAGGAGTTGGATCGGGTGGATGCGGGGAGGATGTTCCCGATGATGGGTGAAACTAGAACTAGGGGGCATAGTCTTAGAATAAGGGGCTGCTCTTTCAAAACTGAGATGAGGAGGAACTATTTCACTCAGAGGGTGGTTGGTCCATGGAATATGCTGCCCCAAAAAGCTGTAGAAGCTACATCATTACATAAATTTAAAACAGAAATAGACAGTTTCCTAGAAGTAAAGGGAATTAAGGGTTACGGGGAGCGGGCAGGAATTTGGACATGAGTCTAGGTTCGGATCGGACATGGCTCTGTGGGTAGCGGAGCGGGCCCAGGGGCCGTGTAGCCTGATCCTGCTCCTATTTCGTGTGTCTAATTCTGTTAGATTCAGGAGATGGTTCTGTGATAGTAGATTGGCGGTTAGGATCAGATCAGCCATGATCTTATTGAATGGCGGAGCAGGCTCGAGGGGCCGATTGGCCTACTCTTGCTCCTATTTCTTATGTTCTTTTGTTCTTATGTTCTATCACAGACTGCTGGGACCTGCAAACGTGTTTCCATGGTGCCCGCCCTGGCCCGACCTGATTCACCCTTCTAAGGCAGAGCAGTAACTTGCCACACCACCTAAGGTCTTCCTCAGCCCCCAATGGAACATTTTATTGATTCATAGCAAAACAGCAATCATCAAAGCCAGTAGAATTCTGAACTACATAGCCAGAACAATAGAATATAAATCAGAGGAGGAACACCTCTTCTCACAGGGCATGCTGACGTGCAGACGAATTTGCACGCTGGGTCAAGCCTGGGAATTGCATGAGCCTGGCCACTCCTTCCTGACTCCAGTGACCTTGTTTGGGGCAGGTGGAGGCTTCAGCCGAAACAAGGCCCTGAAGAAACTGACAACGAAGACTGGGTCCTCAATACGCTAGGTCTTGGACTCATTTCTGGTCATTCCACCACACTACTACTAGACTTATGCTAGGTTCTTTGGCACCAAATGTCTTTAAAAGTTATGGGGTTCAATTTTCGCAGAGATCTCTCAGTCTCCCACTGAAATTTCAATCGAAGATCAGTGGAAATCCTGTAGGATTGGCTAAATGCTAAATACAAGTTACTTTGATCCAACCCACAAAATTCCCACCAGTTCCCTTCATTTTTCTGTTTGTGTGAAAAGTTGACTTCAGCACCCCCAAGCTGTGCAAAGTCCTGGGAAAGGCGGATCCCTTACAGGTGGATTTTGACCAATTCAGAAACAGTCTCTACCAATCATCCAGGCCTAGGAATTTTTAAGAGCTGAAGCTTTCACTTCCAATCACTGGGCTGCTCTAGTGGCCCCAGACAGATCTCTCCTGCTGCATTAATTCAGAGAGCAAATGCCTATTGAAGCGGGAACTATATTGAAGATAAGGAAATCTTTCTAAAGATGTACTGTAAACTGAATAGAAAGCAGAGAGAGATAATCAGAAGAGGTGAGAAATAGAAGAGAGAGGGTGCACCCAAGGACGGGGGGTGGGGAGGGACAAGGTGCAGAGGAGAGAGGGATGACTGAAAAAAGAAGAGAGAGGAAGAACCAGAAGAGAGGAGAGAAGATCATAAAATGGGGGTGTAGAATGATAAAGAAAAGACAAGAAGAAAGCCAAAGATCCAAGTTTTGGGCAAGGGGAGGAGGAGGATGGGGCAAAGGAGTTGGATCATAAGTGGAGGAAAGCAGGATGGGAGTGAGGGAGGAGGAAAGGCCTTGCTTGGCCTTGCTTTTTTGTGTATGGGGGGATTGCATTATTGCATAATCATATGTGGCATACTCACTGGTTTTGATTTGTGAATCTATACCCCAGCTCTAACAGACTGAATGTCCCTATCTTAAATTATCTTGACTTAATGATCTTATGTGGAGATATGTGAACATGTCCTTTTTGTTAGATATTCAAGGCCAATTTAACTCCACCTGCCTGATGGAAACCCAGTGGGCAGGCAGTTAAAATCGCACTTAGCACATTGTCTAAGCGCCGGTTGCAATCTTAATCTGCTCTTTTAAGCTGTAAGCAGGACACCCACCAGAAGGCAGTGGGGTCCTTATGCAGACCAATTATGTCATCGGGGCCCGGCTGCAATTTTAATTCGAGATCTTTGCAGGGAAGCCATGGCACCTTCCATGCCAATGAACCTGGCAGCAAGAGGAGTCAGAGCAGAAGAGGCCCAGAAATGTATGTTGGTTATTTTTTTGTTTCCTTGTGGGCCGGCCCAACTCCCCCTCCCAACCACTTACCTGAGTGCCAGGGACCATTGCCATAGGCCATCAGTGACAGCCACCTGTGGCCCAACTTCTGCTCCTACCTGCCGGCCAGCTAGCACTTCCCACTGTGTACAGGCGGGAGATTGCTGGGGCCTGTGCAGATGAGACCCGAGTTAAAATCTCCCAGTCCTCATACTGCAGAGGACTGGATGATTTGCTGTCCGCTTTGGCCCCAGTCCACACGACCCCCGCTGGGAGTTAAGGGTAACAGGGTACGTAGAAAATCATAATATGATTAGACAGAGTCAACATGGTTTTATGAAAGGGAAATCGTATTTGAAAAATTTATTGAAGTTTTTTGAGGATGTAACTAGCAGGGTAGATAAAGGGGAACCAGCGGATGTCACATATTTGGATTTCCAAAAGGCATTCGATAAGGTGCCACATAAAAGGTTGTTGAGCAAGATAAGGGCACATGGGGTTGGGGGTAATGTACTAGCATGGATAAAAGATTGGTTAACAGACAGAAAATGGAGAGGCGGGATAAACGGGTCATTTTCAGATTGTCAAGCTGTAACTAGTGGGGTGTTGTTAGAAACTAGGGGTGCCTAAAAATATATATGGTTATCCAAATGAAACTGTAATGCGAATAATACTGTGTTTAAATTATTGTATGTTTCTGCTCGTGACAAGTAAGGGGTTAATGTATAAGTTATGTCTTACTCGAACTGTATAAGTTTCGTTTTCCTGGAGACTTGTATTAGACTTTGAGACAAAATGTCTTCAGTTAATTAGATTAGATGAGGCATAACATTCCACACAGGGGCCCATAGCATGACCTTGCCCTGTCAGGCTAGCTGTCTGTTGTTTGTAAGTTAGGGTTTTGACTTTGTTAATGTATCTTTAATTTGGCCAATGAAGGCCCAACCTATGTTTCTTCCATTATTACTAATAACCATATTATAATGCTAAGGTAGGAATTGGAGTTTGTTTAACAGAACTGCTTGCGAAGATAATTAAAAGTTAATTAGTATAAAGGACATAGAATAGAAGGAATTTAGGGAAGTTAAGGTACCATCCAGGATGGAATAGTCTGTTAGATTAAGGGGAGATAGTTTGGATGGTGGCTCTGGTTTGGGCCTCTGATTTAATGGTCCAAAGCTATGCCTGGTACACGCACTGGCTGCACCAGGGGGGACAAGACAGGATAAGATAAGGGACTATGGGGGAGAAATTCGGTATCGCCCCGTTTGGGGCGCAATTATCGGCCGGGCGCAAAGTTTAGCGCCTGGTGCTAATTATCGCCTTCGACTGCAAACTTGGCTTCTATTGCCCCTGGAGGTGATTGAAGTGCTACATCAGGTGCTACACACCTCTCTTAAGGCACTAACGCCGAGGAGTGAGGCGCTATCTCAGAGCGCTGGCGAAGCTCATGTGATGTCAGTCAGCAATGGAACACAGACACACTGGCACTGGCCAGTTCTTAAAGGGGATGGTCGATCTTGCTCTCCATCCACACCTTGCTCATTGCAGCCTTGAATCTCGGCCTGGAGAAATCTGTACATCAAATATGCTGGAAAGAACAATGGAGAGGCCCAGGGAAAGAGCTCTGAGTGCAGCCCCCATAGTCTCTTCTAAATTGATGCAAGGAAGATTAAATCAAAATGAACCTGCAAAGTGCTGTTCAGCACCCAAAGCTCTTCAACACAGCATTGAATATCTCCAGAAGTCTCTCTCCCTCACTCAGAATGCGTGGTGCAAAAATGTCGCCGAAAAAAAGGCAGGAACCGGTCGCCTTTAGATAGTGCTCCCCCAGTCCCTTCCCGACTGCAAAATGCTCCCCTCAACCTGTCGTTGCTAGCGGCAGGTGGTAAGGCAGGGGGCGCCAATCAATATCCGGTCCGGTGCGCTACCGGGGCATTGCACGCTCGACTGACGTCAGGATCTGCGGGCGCAGGAGATCGTGGTGGTAGTGTTTAGCGCCACCGCAAAATGTCTGGTCAATTTTGTGAGCGGCGCAAACATCACCGCACCCGTGCGCTAGTTGCTTTGCGTCCCATTGGGAGGCGCAAACCAACCACATTTTTCTCCCTATTGCTTTGAAAGGAAAAGGCCGGATGAGATAAGGGAAGACAGTCCATGCTGTAGGGCCATGATTGGTCAAGTACAGAAAGCATGTATAATAGTTGTGAAGACCCCTTGAGGGAGGGTCTTCATCGGTAAGTTTAGACAAAGAACTTGACATGCCATTGGGCATTTTGTTTTAAGGGGAACCTCTATAGGTTAAATGGTCTTGTCCATTATTCTACCTCAGGCCCACTCCTAAAAAGAGAATAAAAGCAAAACCCGAAAAGCCATTAGATCAGACTGGGGAGCAGAGGGCTCCCAAGAGTGAGTTGGTGGTCTAACACTCTTCAGAGAGTGGACACATGCAGACCCTAGTCTAACACTCTTGGGTAGTTCAGAGAAAGAGAGAGAGACACACACATAAGACAAGAAGGAGAACGAATAAGAAGAGTTATTCATGCACGCCAGCCATCTGTCCGATCAGGGCCGGCACCAGCTACTTGTCACGTCGTATATTTTTGCTGTATTACTAGTGTGTTATATTCCGTCCTAAACTACCCACCATATTGGTTTGCACTCGATCCTGTTTACCAGAGATACGTGAATGTCTACAGTGCTGCAAGGATCAGAGCTTGGACCTCAGCTATTTACAATCTATATTAATTACTTAGATGAAGAGACCGAGTGCAATGTATCCAAGTTTGCTGATGATACTGATGTGCCTCAATAATTCCGAGACTCGAAGGTAGCAGAACAAAACAAGGCTTTTATTAACTTAGAACGAAACACGTAAGCGAGAGAGATGTCGTCCTTCTGGAGATTGGGGCTAGACTGAAGCGAGCTTACAAACGGGGCCAGGTATGGGCGGAGCCCTACACACAGCACATTCCAGTATACAATACAGCACATTCCAGTACACAATACAATGAGGTCTGGGGGAAGGGAAATGACACTGAAACCGATCTCAGTCACAGGCAGTGATGAATGGAAATATTTCATCACATTCACCCCTTCTATAGATTTAGTCTGTTCGGGGGTTTGATAGTCCTCTGCGACCGACGTGGCTGTTGCGGTGCCGCGGGTGTCGGCTGGGTGTCCCCGGTAGCCTCCTGGGTCTCTGCCGGGGGTGCCGCCAGGGTTGTTGAAGGGGTAGTTGGTGGGGGTGCCGTTGGTCGGTGTTCTTCTGGGGGTGATGAAAGAGTAGTGGGTGGGTAAGAGTTGCTGTGATCGTCGTTGCCGCTATTGCCGTGGTTGTTGTCGATGCCGGCTGGGGCGACGTCTTTTATGGACACGGTGTCCTCCCTTCCGTCGGCGTGCCGGACATATGCGTATTGGGGGTTGGCGTGGAGTAGGTGTACTGGCTCCACGAGAGGGTCCGTCTTGTGGCCCCTCACATGCCTTCGCACGAGTACCGGACCTGGGGTGGAGAGCCATGACGGCATGGATACGCCTGAGGTGGATTTCCGGGGAAAGACAAACATTCGTTCATGAGGCGTGGTATTAGTGGCCGTACACAATAGCGACCGTATCGAATGGAGCACATCCGAGAGGACTTCCTGCCAGCGGGAGATAGGGAGGCCCTTGGTCCTTAGAGCTAGAGTGACTGCTTTCCATACTGTCCCGTTCTCTCGCTCCACTTGGCCGTTACCCCGGGGGTTGTAGCTGGTGGTACGGCTCGTGGCGATCCCCCTGGACAGCATGTACTGGCGTAGCTCTTCACTCATGAAGGACGCCCCCCTATCCGTATGGATGTAGCTCGGCATACCGAACAGGCAGAACAGGCTGTTGAGGCATTTAATGACCGTGGCGCTGGTCATGTCTGGGCAGGGGAAGGCGAATGGGAACCGGGAGTATTCGTCCACAATGTTCAGGAAGTAAACATTGCGGTCGACGGACGGGAGGGGGCCCTTGAAATCTAAGCTGAGCTGCTCAAAGTGCCGTGTAGCTTTGATTAAGTGGGCTCTATCTGGGCGGTAGAACCGAGGCTTGCACTCAGCGCAAGTGCGGCAGTTCCTGGTCAGGGACCGAACTTCCTCAATCGAGTAGGGTAAGTTACGGGACTTTATGAAGTGGAACAGCCGCGTGACCCCTGGGTGGCAGAGGTAGTTGTGGAGGGTCTGTAGCCGATCCCCGGTGGCGCTGGCACACATCCCTCGTGAGAGGGCATCAGGGGATTCGTTAAGGGCCCCTGGCCGGTAAATGATGTCGTACTCGAAGGTGGAGAGCTCGATCCGCCACCTAAGAATCTTATCATTTTTAATCTTCCCCCTCTGTTTATTATTGAACATAAACGCTACCGACCGCTGGTCGGTAAGTAGGGTGAAGCGTTTGCCGGCTAGGTAGTGGCGCCAGTGGCGCACTGCCTCCACGATGGCTTGGGCCTCCTTTTCCACGGAGGAGTGTCTGATCTCGGGCCCTTGGAGGGTCCTCGAGAAGAAAGCTACGGGCCGCCCTGCCTGGTTGAGGGTGGCCGCCAAGGCGAAGTCAGACGCATCACTTTCCACTTGAAATGGAGTGTTCTCGTCCACTGCCTGTAGCGTGGCCCGCTCAATATCCTGCTTAATGCTTTTGAAGGCGGCGTGGGCCTCAGCAGAGAGCGGGAAAGAGGATGCTTTCAAGAGGGGGCGGGCTTTGTCGGAGTAGTTGGGGACCCATTGGGAATAATAAGATAATAACCCCAGGCATCTTTTCAGGGCTTTGGGAGTGTTGGGCAGGGGCAGCTCCTGTAGGGGGCGCAATCGGTCGGGGTCTGGTCCGATTTCCCCATTCTCCACCACGCTGCCTAGTATGCAGAGGCGCGTGGTGTTGTAAACGCACTTGTCCTCGTTGTAGGTGAGGTTGAGTTTTTGTGCGGTTTTCAGGAACCTCTCGAGGTTCGAGTCGTGATCCTGCTGGTTGTGACCGCAGATGGTGACGTTGTCGAGGTAGGGGAAGGCTGCCTGCAAGTGGTGGTCATCGACCATGCGGTCCATCTCCCTCTGGAAGACCGAGACCCCATTCGTCACCCCAAAGGGGACTCTGAGGAATTGGTAGAGGCGTCCGTTCGCCTTGAAGGCGGTGTACGGGCGGTCCTCTGGTCTGATAGGAAGCTGGTGGTACGCTGACTTGAGGTCGATGGTGGAGAACACCCGGTATTGGGCGATTTGGTTCACCATTTCTGATATGCGGGGTAGCGGGTAGGCGTCTAGTAGGGTGTACCTGTTGATCGTTTGACTATAGTCGATCACCATCCGTTTCTTCTCGCTACCCCTTACCACTACCACTTGGGCGCGCCACGGGCTGTTGCTGCGTTCAATAATGCGCTCTTTCAGGAGCCTGTCTACCTCGGTCGCGATAAACCGCCTGTCCTCCCAGCTGTACCTCCTGCTTTTGGTCGCTATTGGCCGGCAGTTAGGGGTAAGGTTCGCGAATAGCGAAGGCGGCTTTACCTTCAGGGTAGCCAGACCGCACACTGTGAGGGGCGGCTGGGACCCACCGTACTTGAGCGTGATGCTTTGGTGGTTGCACTGGAAATCCAGGCCCAAGATCACGCTCGCACATAGGTTCTTCATGATTAATACTTTAAAATTATCATATACAGTTCCGTTAACGCACAATTGTACCGTGCAGTAACCCAGAATGGTCGATGTCTGGGTTTTGTCAGCCATAGAGATGGTACCCTGAGTAGGGACCACCTTTAGGGAGAGTTGTTGTGCCAGTTCTGGGTGGATAAAGCTCTCCGTGCTTCCACTGTCAATTAAGCATTTAACCCGGCACCCGTTTACCTCGATATCCACCATTGATCTGGATAGCGGGTGCGGCCTGGTCTGGTCCACTGTGACCGATGCCACTGTAGGGCCCTGATCGATACAAGATGGCGTCCACGCTGTCTGCTCACAAGATGGCGGACCCCACGAGGTCGGGCAAGATGGCGTCCAAGATGGCCGCTCCCACGGCGCACACGCGGCGGTGGCGGGTTTTCCGGCGGGGTTCCCTCTGCACACCTTCCCGAAGTGCCCCTTCTTACTGCACTTAAAGCAGGTGGTGCCTTTCGCCGGGCACAGGTTTCTGGTGTGCTTTGGCTGCCCGCAGAAGTAGCAGTTGGGTCCCTGACGCGTCGCGGCTGTCGTAGGGCTTCTGGGGGGAGAGCGGGGCCCAGCCGGTGTCAGGCTGTCGGGCGGGGAAGATGCCTTCCAAGATGGCGGCGCCCTCAGTGCACACGTGGCGGCGTGGACGGCGCGGGCTGAAGAGTAGGCGTCCGAGTTTCTCTGGGTCACATCCAGGGATCGCGCGGTGTCCGCAGCCTGTTTCAGGTCCAACCCCGTTTCTTCCAGCAGTCTTTGCTGGATGTAAGTGGAGCTGAGGCCTGTGATGAAGGCATCGCGAACAAGCTCGTCAGTGTACACCGCGGCTTTTACATCTCGGCACTTGCAGTCTTTGCCAAGCATTTTCAGGGTGCTTAGGAACTCCTCCACCGATTCCCCAGGTCGCTGTGCGCGGGTGGCGAGCAGGTGCCTAGCATACACCTCATTCGTAGGCTGCTGGTAATGTGCCTTTAAGATGTCGCAGGCGGCCAGGTACATCTCGGCGTCTTGGATGAGGGGGTAAACCCGGTGGCTTACCCAATTCTGCAGAATTCCGAGTCTCATCCTTGCAGCGTCCGTAGCGTCTTTGACGGCTGCGGAATTGTCCAGGAAGAATTCCATACACTCAAACCAGTGTCCGAAGCGTGCTGATCCAAATCCAAACGTTCGGGTTTCAGGAGTTGATCCATAGTGTTGAAAAAATAAGTTAATAAAATTGATGTGCCTCAATAATTCCGAGACTCGAAGGTAGCAGAACAAAACAAGGCTTTTATTAACTTAGAACGAAACACGTAAGCGAGAGAGATGTCGTCCTTTTGGAGATTGGGACTAGACTGAAGCTAGCTTACAAACGGGGCCAGGTATGGGCGGAGCCCTACACACAGCACATTCCAGCACATTCCAGTATACAATACAATGAGGTCTGGGGGAAGGGAAATTACACTGAACCCGATCTCAGTCACAGGCAGTGATGAATGGAAATATTTCATCACAGATACAAAGCTAGGTGGAAAAGTAAGCTGTGAGGAGGATGCAAAGAGCCTGCAAAGGGATATAGACAGGTTAAATGAGTGAGCAATAAGGTGGCAGATGAAGTATAATTTGGGGAAATGTGAGGTTATTCACTTTGGTAGGAAGAATAGAAAAGCAGAATATTTTTAAATGATGAGTAACTATTAAATGTTGGTGTTCAGAGAGATTTAGGTGTCCTAGTACAAGAAAAAGAGAGTTAGCATGCAGGTACAGCAAGCAATTAGGAAGGCAAATGGTATGTTGGCCTTTATTGTTAGAGGGTTGGAGTACAAGATTAACAAAGTCTTTATACAATAGCACAGGGCTCTGGTGAGACCATACCTAGAGTACTGTGCACAGTTTTGGTCTCCTTATTTAAGGAAGGATATACTTGCTTTAGGGGCGGTGCAATAAAGGTTCACTAGATTGATTCCTGGATTGAGAGGTTTGTCCTATGAGGAGAGACTGAGTAGTTTGGGCCTCTACTCTCTCGGGTTTAGAAGAATGAAAGGTGATCTCATTGAAATATAAGATTCTGAGGAGGATTGCCAGCATAAACGCTGAGAGATTGTTTCCCCTGGCTGGAGAGTCTAGAACTAGTGGCATAGTCTCAGCCTTTTAAGACTGAGATGAAGAGGAATTTCTTCACTCAGAGGGTTGTGCATCTTTGGAATTCCCTGCTCAAAGTGCTGTGGATGCTCAGTCATTGAGTATATTCAAGGCTGAGATAGATAGATTTTTGGACTCCAGAAGAATCAAGGGATATGGGGATAGGGCAGGAATGTGGAGTTGAGGTTGAAGATCAACCATGATCTTATTGAATGGCGGAGCAGGCTTGAGGGGCCATATGGCCTACCCTGCCCCTAATTCTTATGTTCTTATGTTCTTAAACTGGCTCTTTCATGTTCGCAGGACAGTTGTTAAAAGACTGAAGTGCGCAATCCAAGCACACTCCCAGGTCTTTTAGTGCTGCCTGTGTTGCAGATGTGCATTAGGTTTAGGCCTAATATTGATAGTCCTCACTCCCACCTGTTATCTTTCCTGATATCATTCAGCTTGGGAACGCACAGGTAAGTTTTAGTCACATAACAGTTGTGATATGGTGGTGTCACAACAGTGGTTGGTATTTGGACCACTGCTCTTTTTGTTATATATTAATGACCCGGACTTGGATATACAGGGTTAAAATTAATGAATTCTCGATCGGGACTGCAAACTGGTTCCACACACACCCACTTCCAGGTTTAATGGAGGATTACTTCGATGCTGATGAGAAACCTACTTGCCGAAGTCGGGGATTTAATTATTGCAGGCGAGCAGATAGTTTTTGGTGCAATTAACATCCTTAGGAGATGTTAGTGAGGTCTTTGTAAATTGATTTTAACTTCACTCTAAATTTAAGGTGTGCAGCGGGAAATTGAACAGTGAAATGGAGGCGAGTTTGAGCCATTGTTCAGGTTGGTATTTAAACTTGTCATTGCCCCATCTAAATAAAAGCTCACTTATTGCAGCTGGTGTCTCCGTTCCCTCTGGTAAACATTTGGCAGAGAGTGCTTGTGTGGATACAACTTTTTTTAACCTTGGAGGCTTTCAAATTAACAAGATCAGGACGGGAGGTGCGTTGGATGTGTTTGTCAATATATTAGAAGAGGAAGACCATTACCATACACGCAGTGATGACTTCAGCACATGCGCAGGAGTAAGGTGCACAAGAGAAAGGTGCATAGGAGAGAGGTGCACTGGAGAGAGGTGCAAAGGAAGGAGGTGCACAGGAGAGAGGTGCACAGGAGAGAGGTGCATAGGAGAGAGGTGCACAGGAGAGAGGTGCATAGGAGAGAGGTGCACTGGAGAGAGGTGCACAGGAGAGAGGTGCACAAGAGAGAGGTGCACAGGAGAGAGGTGCACAGGAGAGAGGTGCACTGGAGAGAGGTGCAAAGGAGGGAGGTGCACAAGAGAGAGGTGCACAGGAGAGAGGTGCACAGGAGGGAGGTGCACAGGAGAGAGGTGCACAGGAGAGAGGTGCATAGCAGAGAGGTGCACAGGAGAGAGGTGCACTGGAGAGAGGTGCAAAGGAGGGAGGTGCACAAGAGAGAGGTGCACAGGAGAGAGGTGCACAGGAGAGAGGTGCACAGGAGGGAGGTGCACAGGAGAGAGGTGCACAGGAGAGAGGTGCACAGGAGAGAGATGCACTGGAGAGAGGTGCACAGGAGGGAGGTGCACAAGAGCGAGGTGCACAGGAGAGAGGTGCACAAGAGAGAGGTGCACAGGAGAGAGGTGCACAGGAGAGAGGTGCACAGGAGGGAGGTGCACAGGAGAGAGGTGCACAGGAGGGAGGTGCACAGGAGAGAGGTGCACAGGAGAGAGGTGCACAGGAGGGAGGTGCACAAGAGCGAGGTGCACAGGAGAGAGGTGCAAAGGAGGGAGGTGCACAAGAGAGAGGTGCACAGGAGAGAGGTGCACAGGAGAGAGGTGCACAGGAGGGAGGTGCACAGGAGAGAGGTGCACAGGAGGGAGGTGCACAGGAGAGAGGTGCACAGGAGGGAGGTGCACAGGAGAGAGGTGCACAGGAGAGAGGTGCACAGGAGAGAGGTGCACAGGAGAGAGGTGCACAGGAGAGAGATGCACAGGAGAGAGGTGCACTGGAGAGAGGTGCACAGGAGGGAGGTGCACAAGAGAGAGGTGCACAGGAGAGAGGTGCACAGGAGAGAGGTGCACAGAAGGGAGGTGCACAAGAGCGAGGTGCACAGGAGAGAGGTGCACAGGAGGGAGGTGCACAGGAGAGAGGTGCACTGGAGAGAGGTGCACAGGAGAGAGGTGCACAGAAGGGAGGTGCACAAGAGCGAGGTGCACAGGAGAGAGGTGCACAGGAGGGAGGTGCACAGGAGGGAGGTGCACAGGAGAGAGGTGCACAGGAGAGAGCTGCACAGGAAAGGAGCTGAGGTCACAGGATGCACGACATGCATCACAGGGTTTACAGAAAAGGCTCCGCTTCCTTGATTCATTGGACGAGCAGTGCTTCTGCAGGCTGAGATTGTCATGTCATCTGGTAGCAGACACCTGCAGCCTCCTACAAGAAGACCTGCTGCCTGCTGGACCTGGTGGACAAGTATTACCAGTGGCTGTGAAGGTCACCACCATCCTCAATTTCTTTTGCCTCTGGTTCCTTCTAGGGCGCTACCAGAGATATATCGTCCGCTGCACATAAATGCATAAGGTAGATGACAGATGGATCGTTTGCCAGGGCCGGTAGTTATGTAAATTTCTCCTGTGATGACAATAGCCAGAAGGAGCAGGTACTCGGATTTGTCTCTCTGGCTGGATTCCCACAGGTACAGGGGGCCACCGACTACACACACGTGGCAATCCAAGCACCACCACAGCAACCAGGATGCTTTTATCAATTGCAAGGGATATTCTTCTATCAATGCATAACTGGTCTTCAACCACAAGAAGAGGTTCACACAGGTGTGCGCTAGATTTCCTGGGAGCTGTCATGGTGCATTCATACTGCGGCAGACCAATATTCCAGACCTTTTTATTCCAGGAAGAAAATTTAAGGGCTGGTTCATAGGAGACAAAGGTTACCCCCTTCAAACTTGACTCACGACACCTATGAGGAACCCCCACCAATCAGGCGCAGAAGTACTACAACGAGAGCGGGCGATTCTGTGAGTATAAAGAGCGGGAGATTCTGCGAATATAAAGAGCGGACGATTCTGTGAGTAAACAGGGCGGGAAATTCTGTGAGTAAACAGGGCGGGAGATTCTGTGAGTAAACAGGGCGGGAGATTCTGAGAGTAAACAGAGCGACGGTAGCAGTGGGAGTGGCGGACCTAGAACATAAGAACATAAGAAGTAAGAGCAGGAGTAGGCCATACGGCCCCTCGGGCCTGCTCCACCATTCAATAGGATCATGGCTGATCCGAACCTAGACTCACGTCCACTTCCCTGCCCACTCCCCGTAACCCCTAATTCCCTTATCAGCTAGGAAACTGTCTATCTCCGTTTTAAATGTATTTAATGTCGCAGCTTCCACAGCTCTCTGATGTAGCAAATTCCATAGATTTACTACCCTCTGAGTGAAGAAGTTTCTCCTCATCTCAGTTTTGAAACGGCAGCCCCTTATTCTAAGATTATGCCCCCTAGTTCTAGTCTCACCCATCAGTGGAAACATCCTCCCCGCATCCACCCGATCAAGCCCCCTCACAATCTTATATGTTTCGATAAGATCACCTCTCATTCTTCTGAATTCCGATGAGTAGAGGCCCAACCTACTCAACCTTTCCTCATAAGTCAACCCCCTCATCTCCGGAATCAACCGAGTGAACCTTCTCTGAACTGCCTCGAGAGCAAGTATATCTTTTCTTAAATATGGAAACCAAAACTGTACGCAGTATTCCAGGTGTGGCCTCACCAGTACCCTGTATAACTGAAGCAAGACTTCCCTGCTTTTATACTCCATCTCCCTTGCAATAAAAGCCAAGATTCTGCGAGGGAGCAGCGGCTGTGGGAGAAAATAAACGTCGATGATTTTCAGGCCCAATCAAGCAGCGGCAGCAACGGGAGCAGTGGCAGAATTTGAGAGTGACGTCACAGTACAGAAAGTGACGCCGGTGCAGGGGAAGAAGCTGATTGGTGAGTAGTGGGTGAGTGCTGCTTTTTTTCTTCAATTTTAAGTTTATTTCTTTTAAGGTAGTTCATAATTAAGGTAGTTCGGGAGAGCGAGAATCCGAGAGTTTAAATTTGAGGTAAGAGTTCTTTAAATTAAAAATATGGCAGGGGGCCTCAGTCCCATGCGTTGCATGGTCTAGAGCATGCGGGAACTCCTAGATGCAGCTTAAGAGTGTGCAGGCAAAGAGGGAATGGGTGAAGGCCAGACAGAAGAGGAGGACCAAGCAGGTAGGGCAGAAATCCCCAGAGTGCATCTCACTCAACAACCGTTTTTCTGTGTTGGAAAATGGTGAAAGTGATGGTTCCTCTGGGGCGTGCAGCCAGAGCCAAGTTCATGGCACTGTGGGTGGCTCAGCTGCACAAAGCAGGAGGAGTAAGAGTGGAAGTGCAATAGCGGTAGGTGACTCAATAGTGAGGGGTGCAGAAAGGCGTTTTTGCGGCCGCAGACATGACTCCAGGATGGTATGTTGCCTCCCTGATGCCAGGGTCAAGGATGTCACTGAACGGCTACAGGGCATTCTGAAGGGGTAGGGCGAACAGTCAGAGGTCTTGGTTCGCATTGGTCCCAACGACATAGGTAGAAAGAGGGATGAGGCCCTGCAACAAGAATTTAGGGAGCTAGGTGTAATGTTATCTTAATAACGTAATTACGAGTCTCCCAAGCAGTTGTAGTGGAGTGCCATTTATTCAGTCCTGACTCTGTGTCTCGTAGTACAGTACTTCAAGCATGGCCAAGATGGCGTCGGATCCCGCCCCCAGATATGACGTCAGCCGTCAACCAGCTGTCAATCAAATCCCGCTGTCTTTATGACAGCTACGGTTATCCATACATCTTCCTCCTTCAATGAAGACATAACACAGTAACAACATAACATTACATAACACATAGAACACTTGTTAACATCATGTAGAAACAGTCAGTGTAACTACACCGTTGAACTAATTGCAGGTAGGCATAAACCTTACTCACACCCAGGAGTCCATTAACTGTTTACAGTCTTATCAATCCCTGTCTACAAGTCAAGTTTAACTGCAGGCTTTCTGGTGCGCTGTGACCTGCGTGGCTGAACGGGTGTTTGCTGAACCACCCCAGTTGTATCCCTTAAGTTCATGTCTGTACCACACAGGTCCCTTCTCACATTATCACTACTGTGTCCTTCGTCACTTTGTGGCATTTCCCTCATCTCGTCTCTTTGTGGCATTTCCCTCATCTCGTCATCCTTTCTGTCCTCCTGAGGCTGAAAGCTCTCTGTGGTTTTCAGTAGGTGCCTCCTGTTTCTGCAAAACACATTGCCATTCTCTGTCATGACACTGTATGGCCTGGGGGCGACCTGTTGTAGAACGGTGGCTCTTTTAAGCCATGACTCAGGCCCTTCAATGTGAACTATATATTTCTCCTGTAGAGGCACTAGTGTAGTGGCTGTGCGGTCATGAAGTGTTTTAAGTTTCTGTTGTAGTTTCCGAGACTTGTCTGCCCACACCTCATCTCTGTGGTCAGGTGTGTGTAAGAATTCGCAATAATTTACAGCTCCGAAGATTAATTTCTTTGATTAAAGAATCCCTGGGTGATACACCTTTAAAAATTTCAGGGATCAAAAATGGCTGTCAGACTGCATGGCCGAAGACAAAGGACTTGGAAAACAGCTTTCTGTGTCTGTGAAGAAAGGTTCAATGGCAGTCAAATCTGTCAATCAAAGGGAAGTTTCCCCCCCCCCAGCCCTGCAGCAGGACAATCGATGCCTGTTTACAGAACGTTATACAATGTTGACTCTAAGATCAAGTGCTTGAAACTGCCAGCATGAACAAAGGAACTTTGTTTGCTAAGCACTCAAGACTGTCAATCAATTGCGGTTCCAGATGACCACAGGACAATGCTTTGTTTACAAAGAAATTGAATGCTATTAGCATTTGTTTGTATATCAAGTGGACACATCCAAACTGAGGAGAAACCGTTTAAATGAATGGGAGAACACATTCAAACCCATTACTGGACAATGGGGCAGTTGGATCACTTTTGTTTTAGCCCAGAAACATCCAGATCTGGGCGGGCCCCAAAAGGGGGTAGTTTACTTTTAAAACACTGGGGTGTTTTTCATTTCGGGGCAGTGAAGATCTAAGTTCGCAGGGCACGGAGCTGGCATTGCAGTGGTGAGCATATATTTTTTTTGCCTTCCACAAGGCAACTTAGGATAGGCATAGGGGTGGGAGTAAAGTGGGAATTTCATTAGAATTGTGATTTTAGCCAATTTCCCTCGTGCCCGTTTTTCCTCCCCTATTTAAGTAAGACAGTGTTGCACCTAGCAGAGAAGTGCTATAGTGAACACTGGATTCGGTATATAAACCTGCATTAAAAGGGAGTAGCTGTTTTAAAGTACAGTATTTAAAACTGTATTAAAAGGGGTGTTGCACCAAGCAAAGGAGTGCTGTGGTGAACGCTGTTAGCTATTTTAAAGTAACTGTATTAAAGTGCTGTATTTTTAAGTAAAAGCCACTAAGCTAAGGTGCTGTAGTGAGTAAAGGGTCTTTTAAGTAAAAAGTACTGGATTTAAAATAAAAGCAGTGTTGCACTGAGCAGGGAGCCCTCTAGTGGTCACTGAGTGTACTGCGTGTATTAATCAAAGGAGAGTTGCACTGAGTAGGGAGCCCGCTAGTTGACACTAAGTGTACTGCATTTAAGCAAAGGTGTTGTACCAGGCATAAGAGCCATATCAATTATTTTACGTTGTTTCTTTCTTTTGTTTTCAATAAATACTGCTCTGTTTTGCACCCAAACCACGAGTCACATTGTTTTCTGTCTACATCGCCACCGAATAAGTCCGGGGGTCAGAACTCAGGAATAGGGGAGCACTTTGAAACTGCAAGGGGGCCCCTGGAGCAGCTCAGAGGCTTCTGACTGGCCAGAGACAAATAACCCCAGCCCCGTACAAAATGGCAACCGTGGCAGGACCCTCAGCAACGGTGTGCGATGTGGCAGACAGTGGTTTGGGTCTGGAAAGAGCAGCAGTTATTGGGTTCCTTTTTATCCCACTGGTTTTTTTGTGGTTAGGTTCCAGCAGGCTTGGGGAGGTTACCCGCAGGCTTAGGGAAGCCAGGGCAGAGAGTTGGGATAGGGAAAGGGAGGTTGAAGAATATCAGGCCAAGGTAGAGTGCCTGGTAGTTCAGTTTAGTGAGGGCAAAAGCCACACAAGGCACGAGTCAGAGTACCTGAAGTGCCTAGTTGCAGGCAAAGAACAATGAGATGAGGGTGCGGGAGCAGAACGCTCACTTCATTCAAGAATTAAAAGAGCAGGAGGAGAAGGTTAGAGAACTAAAGGCAACATATAAGCTGGCCTGCGAGCAAGGGTTTGAGGAAGCAGATCATGGCCCCTGTAGGGCAGAGATAGAAAGTCTTAATATGGCTTTAAAAAGAGCAAAGGGGATGATATGTCTGATCAGCCCGAAGGCAGGTCAGCCAGATTTTACTGGCAACCTAAGTAAAACAGCCCCACAGGCAACACCCCGGGAAAGGTTGGTCAGGGAATCAGAGGTCCCACGACCGCCACCCATGACTCCGAGCTTTCAGGAGCTCTGGCAGCAAAGGGGGGGGTGAAGGATGGGAAGGTAGAGGAAGCACAGCAGGCCCCGCTAGATAGGCCAGGACCAGGACCAGTGTACCACCTCCGACAATGGAGGTACGGTCCGCCCGTCGATGAAGATGACCCAGGGGCCATCCAGAACCAGTTTGTGGTGCCTTATGGCACCCATCAGCTTAGGGACATGGTTAGCCACATCCCTAAGCTCACTAAAAAGGGAGACCCCTCGCTGCACTTCAGGGAGATAGAGCAGGCAGCTAGTGTAAATGACTGCGATGAAGCAGAGCAAGCAAAAATGCTGCTGATCTCCTCCAGTCCCTATCTGGCGAGTGCAAGAGGGGGCAGAGGGGTTATGAGGGTCTCAAGAATGAGGGATTGGAGGCCATGGGACTCAATGATGGTAGCCCGTTCGCTCGGGTGGAAAGAGCACTGCAGCTCCCAGGGGAGTCCCCGCAGGCATTCGCAGACAGGCTGTGGCCAGTCTACCAGAGTGCATGCCTGGGAATGCCGGGGCGGGCAGCACTGGATCCAGCCCAATTGACTAATTGGCTCCGGTGTCTCATGACAAACAGCCTACCCCAGATCCAAGCCCAGGTCATGGCTTGGTTTGACCCCCGAGACCCCCAGACCACTGAAGAAGCGGTGATCCGCCGGCTCACAGTAACCTTCAGGAACATGAGGGGTATTGAGGCTCCCCAGCCCAAGGGAAGAGTCCATGAGGTTAAACCTGGGAGCCAGAGTAAGAAAGAGTGGCACCAGGAGGGGAACTGGCCCTCTCAGGCTAGGTTAAATTGCTATGGGTGTGGGAAAGACGGTCACTGGAGAAAAGACTGTAAAAATCCTTGGAAGGACAAGGGAAAGGATCCCACAGCCCCAGCCCAAAAGGCAGGGCCAGACCTCCCTCCCACAGCAATTGAGTCATTTTTGCGGTCCCTACGGTCTCTTCTGACCAACCAGGGAAAAATAGCAGCCACCACCGGTGCTTTGACCCCGTCTGCCCCACCTCACTCCCAGCAATGACTAGAGCCAGTGCAGCCTGTTGACCTGTGTCCCCGCGAAAAAGCTGAGGGGAGCAGGCCCTATGTTGAGATGGGGGAGGAGATGGTGCAGGGTAGATATTCGGTGGAGACTGGAGCCCCCAGCATGGTGGTCCACTCGGAGGACCTGACCAATTCACCCCGGTCTAACAAGGTCCCATTTAGCTTAATGGGAGCCACAGGGAAACAGGCAGCTGGGAGTGAACCTGAGAATAGAAATCCCCAGCCCACAGCAGGTCCAAGTTCACAGGCAAGCGCTGTGGCTTGTGTTAGGGGAGGAGCTATTCATGATTTTGAACAGGATTACTGGCAGGCAGCCAGTTATATCAAACAGTACGGTTTATTTAAGCAGGGGGCAGGGGAACAGACAGCTGGGATTACAGGAGCTCCCCAGCACTTGGCCCGTGCAATTCCCCCTCTCTTGTGGGACTCCGGGGAGGAGCCTGAACCAGGTTTTAGACCTGAAGGGGAAGGCTCTCAGCCACCGGCAGCTGGTGGCAAGGGATTGCCTGTCCCCAGCCCAGGTTTGGGGAGGGAGGGACCAGAAGGAGGAGGTCCCCAGCCAGCAGGGAGCGTGACCCGAGCTAAGGGTCTGCTCGCCAGGGTAGCCCCCCCCGGCAACACTCCCTAGGAGATCTCTTCAGGTGCCCCAGCCCAAGAAAGTATGGTCACCCACTTTACAGTGGAGTAGGGCGGACTCCCATGCCAGGGAGAAGCCAAAAGGCAGAGGTCCCCAACCAGCAGCCATAAGCTGCGAGGTACTAGAACCTGGAATCAGTCCAGCCATGCCACAGGGAGCAGCCTGTTGCAGCCCAACCAGGGACTGAGCTGGCCGCCCGGAGACGGGCGGCGCTTGTATATAGTTTTTGGTCAGTTAATGTGGGATTAAAGAATTAAGGTAGAACATGTTATTAAGGTAGAACGTGTTCATTTTTGTTTTTATATTGAAATTAATATTAGTGTATAAGTTTTGAGTGTGGTATGGTTCCAGGATTGTATTGTGCATCAAGGTCACGGGACCTGATTACACTTCCCCGAGCCAGGGGACCTGGCGAGATGTTTTCTTTTGTTTTCCAGTGTTCCGGAAGGTACCAGGGACCAACGAGTCATGGGATTCGCGAAAGGAAGCACCCCTAGTCCATGAAGGAAGGGGTCTGCAGGAATCGGATGCCCACAGCTTTTAAAAATGCTGCTGGAAATACAATTTAAGACTAAGAATTTATAGAACTGGTTAATTATTTCACTGCTTGTTTGTAGTTAAAGGAAGCTCGTTTGTCTTCCATCTTTTGAGCAGACATGTTGGCTGGATGGCAATCCCTTTAAAGATGTTCAAATTATGTTACAAGCAGTGCAAGGGCACAGGACCCCTCCATGCTTGACTTATTATGAATATAAGTGGTGCAGGGGCACTGGACCCCCTCCGTGTATTGATTATTTAATTAATTTTGGGTTTTCTGTCAATAGATGCCTGCCGTACTACGATTCCCTCCGGGCAGGGGAGATGGAGGTGTCAGGGGATCAAAGATAGATTTAGTTAAGTATAAGGGAAGGTTGTTTGTGGGGGGGTCAGATAATATTGCTCACTTTTGGCAAGGATACTACAAGCAAGTTTTAGTATCCGATGGGGGACTGTAAGAATTCGCGTTAATTTACAGCTCCGAAAATTAATTTCTTTGGTTAAAGAATCCCTGGGTGATACACCTTTAAAAATTTCAGGGATCAAAAATGGCCCTCAGACCGCATGGCCGAAGACAAAGGACTTGGAAAACAGCTTTCTGTGTCTGTGAAGAAAGGTTCAATGGCAGTCAAATCTGTCAATCAAAGGGGAGTTTCCCCCCCACCCTGCAGCAGGACAATCGATGCCTGTTTACAGAACGTTGTACAATGTTGACTCTAAGATCAAGTGCTTGAAACTGCCAGCATGAACAAAGGAACTTTGTTTGCTCAGCACTCAAGACTGACAATCAATTGTGGCTCCAGATGACCACAGGACAATGCTTTGTTTACAAAGAAATTGAATGCTATTAGTATTTGTTTGTATATCAAGTGGACACATCCAAACTGAGGAGAAACCGTTTAAATGAATGGGAGAACACATTCAAACCCATTACTGGACAATGGGGCAGTTGGATCACTTTTGTTTTAGCCCAGAAACATCCAGATCTGGGTGGGCCCCAAAAGGGGGTATAAAAAATAGCTTCCCAGAAGCTCTCTCTCTCTCTGGCCTTGCCTCCGTGTGCCTCTACAGCGTGGGAGTCTGCCTGTGGAAGCGAAATACCAGCAGTTTACTTTTAAAACACTGGGGTGTTTTTCACTTCGGGGCAGTGAAGATCTAAGTTCGCAGGGCACGGAGCTGGCATTGCAGTGGTGAGCATATATTTTTCTGGCCTTCCACATGGCAACTTAGGATAGGCATAGGGGTGGGAGTAAAGTGGGAATTTCGTTAGAATTGTGATTTTAGTCGATTTCCCTCGTTGTGCCCGTTTTTCCTCCCCTATTTAAGTAAGACAGTGTTGCACCTAGCAGAGAAGTGCTATAGTGAACACTGGATTCGGTATATAAACCTGCATTAAAAGGGAGTAGCTGTTTTAAAGTACTGTATTTAAAACTGTATTAAAAGGGGTGTTGCACCAAGCAAAGGAGTGCTGTGGTGAATGCTGTTAGCTGTTTTAAAGTAACTGTATTAAAGTGCTGTGTTTTTAAGTAAAAGCCACTAAGCTAAGGTGCTGTAGTGAGTAAAGGGTCTTTTAAATAAAAAGTACTGGATTTAAAATAAAAGCAGTGTTGCACTGAGCAGGGAGCCCTCTAGTGGACACTGAGTGTACTGCGTGTATTAATCAAAGGAGAGTTGCACTGAGTAGGGAGCCCTCTAGTTGACACTAAGTGTACTGCGTTTAAGCAAAAGTGTTGTACCAGGCATAAGAGCCATATCGATTATTTTAAATTGTTTCGTTTGTTTTCAATAAATACTGCTCTGTTTTGCACCCAAACCACGAGTCACGTTGTTTTCTGTCTACATCGCCATTGAATAAGTCTGGGGGTCAGAACTCAGGAATAGGGGAGTGCTTCAAAACCAAAAGGGTGTCCCTGGAGCAGCTCAGAGGCTTCTGACTGGCCAGAGACAAATAACCCCAGCCCCGCTAGCGTGTGCTAATTCCGTACATGTGACATAACTGGGAAGTCGTGTATGGATTTTCTGACCCAGTAAGAGCTCAGCTGGAGACTTGCCACTTGCTAGCGGGCCCGCCCTGTACGACATCAGTGCCGGATATGGGTCAGTGTTGCTGTGTGCTGCTTTCTTTAATAGTCTTTTCACAATCTGTACCCCCTTCTCCGCTTTTCCATTAGCCTGAGGATAGAGCGGACTGGAGGTTACATGATTAAACTCATACTCTGAAGCAAATGACTGAAACTCATGACTGGCATAGGGAGGGCCATTATCAGAGACCAGGGTTAGAGAGATGCCCTGTCTGACAAAGATTGACTTCAGGTGAGTTATCACAGCTCTTGATGTGGTACTGGACAAGAGAGCCATCTCCGGATAATTGGAATAATAATCAATAACTAACAAATAGTCTTTTCCTTCATAGTGAAATATATCAGTTCCGACCTTTTCCCAAGGTTGTGATGGGAGCTCTGTGGCAATGAGGGGCTCTTTTGTTTGCTTGTAGTGATACTCCTGACATGTAGCACACTCGCTGATCAACTGGTCAATATCAGAGTTCATGTTTGGCCAGTAGAGTGCCTCACGTGCTCTCCTTTTTGGCTTTTCTGCACCCAAGTGCCCTTCATGTATCCTGTTGAGCATTTCTCATCGCATAGAGGTGGGCACTACTATCCTGTCACACTTAAGCAGTAGTCCATTGACCACAGAGAGCTCAGACTGAATGTGATAATATTGTTTACATGACCCTTTCTTCCAGCCCTCTTGAAGATTTCTCATTACTTTACTCAGGACTGGGTCCTTTGATGTCTCTGTGACTATCACTGATAGTTGTTCCTGTGTGGTGGGCAATGCTGCGTAGACCATATCCACATGAAGAGCCACATCCACTTCTGATTCACTGTTTTGTGTGGCGTAAGGCGCAGCCCTGGATAGTGTGTCTGCAATGAACATTTGTGTCCCTGGCATATATTTTAGCTCAAAATTGTAATGTTGAAGTCTCATCATTAGGCATTGTATCCGTGGTGACATGTCATAGAGTCATAGAGTCATAGAGTTATACAGCACGGATAGAGGCCCTTCGGCCCATCGTGTCCGCGCCGGCCATCACGCCCTGTCTAATCTAATCCCATATTCCAGCATTTGGTCCGTAGCCTTGTATGCTATGGCATTTCAAGTGCTCATCCAAATGCGTCTTGAATGTTGTGAGGGTTCCAGCCTCCACAACCCTTCCGGGCAGTGAGTTCCAGACTCCAACCACCCTCTGGGTGAAAAAGTTCTTTCTCAAATCCCCTCTAAACCTCCCGCCCTTTACCTTGAATCTGTGCCCCTTAGTTATTGACCCTTCTACTAAGGGAAAAAGCTCCTTAGTATCCATCCTATCTATGCCCCTCATAATTTTGTACGCCTCAATCATGTCCCCCCTCAGCCTCCTCTGCTCCAAGGAAAACAAACCCAATCTGCCCAGTCTCTCTTCACAGCTGAAGCGTTCCAGCCCTGGTAGCATCCTGGTGAATCTCATCTGCACCCTCTCCAAAGCTAGCACATCCTTCCTGTAGTGTGGCGACCAGAACTGCACACAGTATTCCAGCTGTGGCCTAACCAGTATTTTATACAGCTCCATCATAACCTCCTTGCTCTTATATTCTATGCCTCGGCTAATGAAGGCAAGTATCCCATATGCCTTTTTTACCACCTTATCCACCTGTTCCGCCGCTTTCAGGGATCTGTGTACTTGCACACCCAGATCCCTCTGACCCTCCGTCTTGCCTAGGGTCTTACCATTCATTGTGTATTCCCTTGCCTTGTTAGTCCCCCCAAAGTGCATCACCTCGCACTTTTCCGGGTTAAATTCCATTTGCCACTGTTCCGCCCATCTGACCAACCCATCGATATCGTCCTGCAGACTGAGACTACCCTCCTCGCTATTTACCACCCTACCAATTTTTGTATCATCCGCGAACTTACTGATCATACCTTTTACATTCATATCCAAGTCATTAATATAGACCACAAAGCATGTGACACAGATTCTTCTTTGCGATCCCTAGCAGTGGCTTATGGTCCATTTCTAGGATAACCTTGGGAAGACCATAGATGTAGGTATGAAATTTTTCACACCCAAATGCCAAGCCAAGGCACTCCTTCTCGATTTGCGTGTACCGGCACTCTGTAGCCGTCATGGAGCATGACGCATACGCCACTGGTTGCCATTCTCCTTCATCTTCCTGTAGAAGGACAGCCCCTAGTCCATTCTTAGAGGCATCTGTGGACACTTTTGTCCTCTTTTTAGGGCAGAAGAACTTCAATAGGGGTGTAGCAGCCCCTTCCATTCTCTCTCATGTTCATGTCCCCATTGGAACTCTGTCTCTTGGTGCAGCAGTTTTCTCAGATGAACAGTTTTCACTGCTAGATTTGGAATGAATTTTCCTAGGTAGTTAACCATGCCAAGGGCCCGCTGAACCCCTTTCTTGTCCTTTGGTTTCTCCATGTCATGTATAGCCTTTACCTTTGACTTGTCTGGCTGAATCCCCTCTGTAGAGATCTTGTCTCCGAGGAATGTGATTTCATTGACACTGAACTGACATTTGTCTTTATTTAGTTTGAGTCCATACTGCTGTATTCTCTGAAGTGTTTTCTCCAGTCTGGTGTCGTGCTCCCCCTGAGTGGAGCCCCATACTACCAGATCATCCACGTACACCCGCACTCCCTCCAGGCCCTCGATGATTTGCTCCATTGCTCTGTGAAAGATTTCTGGGGCGGAGCTAATACCAAAGGGCAGACGCTGGTAGGAGTATCGACCAAACGGGGTGTTAAAAGTGCACAGCTTAGCACTTTCTTCATCAAGTTTCAACTGCCAGAAACCATGCGAGGCGTCCATCTTGGAGAAGACTTTCGCTGCTGTCATTTCGCTGACTATTTCCTCTCTCTTTGGAATTTGGTAGTGCTCTCTTTTGATATTGGCGTTAAGGTCGTTGGGATCTATGCAGACATGCAATTTATCAGTTTTCTTTGAATTGACGCAGACCTTGGAATTTACTCAGTCAGTCAGTTCCTCAATCTTCTTTATGACAGCTAGTCCCTCCATGCGGTTTAGCTCTTTCCTCAGTTTTTCACAGAGAGCCACTGGAACTCTCCTGGGTGCGTGAATCACAGGTTGTGCATCCTCTCTCAGTTTGATGGAGTATGTAAAGGGCAGTGCTCCGAAACCCTGAAATACATCTGCATATTTGTGTGCTATAGTCTCATGAGTCAGATTTGTACTATCTTGGGGGGCACTCTGCACACAGTTCAGTTCATTGATAGTATAGACTCATATTACCAAGCCCAAATCCACACAGGCCTTATCCCCCAACAGTGACTCATGTCCTTCAGGCACTATAACAAAGGTCAAAGGGTGAATGTGATTTTTTACCTAAACATTCAGCCTACACGTTCCTTTTGTTTCAATGCTTTGTCCATTGTATGCCTTCAAAGGCACTGTCTTGTTCAGTATTTTAGGTCGCACTGTGAGATTCCGTGCATCACTCCAACTTATGAGGTTTGCCTTAGCACCTGTATCTAGCTTAAAGGGAACAATGGTGCCATTTACCAGCAAGGGAGCTATCCAAACTTCAGTCTTTGGTCCTACAGAGTGCACTTCATTAGAATTTTTGCCCTGTTTTGACTCATTTTGCACCATTCCAACAAACAAAGTCTCTGCTCCTGTCTCTTCAGTCTCAATAGCATGCACTGTCTTTTTACCTTCAGTTTTCTCTTCCCAAAAACACATCTTGGCAAAGTGATTCCTGCCTTTACATTTTGCACAGTTCTTCCCATAAGCAGGACACTGTCTGGCTACATGTTTATTACCACACCGTCTGCATTCGTAAGGTGTCATCGTCTTGAACTCCGTGGGCCCTCTTGTGTCCCTTTTGTGTACCACATCCACCGGCAGGTTTTTCAGCCCCAGGGCACTCCCGCCCGCTGCTGTGCTGCTCCCTTCGAAAGTTTTCGTGTGCATGGCTGAGAGTTCACTAGCATGACATATTTTCACTGCTGCATCCAAATTTAGGTCATTGCCTCTAAGCATTCTCTCCCTCACCTTCTTGTCGAGTATTCCAAAAACGACTTGATCGCATATCATCGATTCCTTCAGGTCCCTAAAGTTGCATGTTTGTGCTTTTATTTTCAAGTCCGTCAAAAAAACATCAAAGGATTCTCCTTGCTTTTGCACGTGGGAGCGAAACACGAATCTCTCATACGTTTCATTCTTTTTTGGAGTGCAGTGTTCGTCAAACCGTTCTATCACCTTGTCCAGATCATTTTTATCATCTTTGGCTGCAAACGTAAATGTATTAAACAGCTCGATTGCCTGCGAGCCAGCCACTGTTAGCAACAAAGCTACTTTACGTGTTCCAGAGCTAGTCGAAGCATCAATCGCTGTGAGGTAGAGAAGAAAGCGTTGCTTGAAGACACGCCAATTTTCATCCACATTTCCTTCTAGTTGCAGGCTAGCCGGAGGTTTTATTCCTTCCATTGTTGTAGTATGTCCTTATCGTGAGTTCTATAAATCCTGGTACCATGTAATGTTATCTTAATAGCGTAATTACGAGTCTCCCAAGCAGTTGTAGTGGAGTGCCACTTATTCATTCCTGATTCTGTGTCTCGTAGTACAGTACTTCAAGCATGGCCAAGATGGCATCAGATCTCGCCCCCGGATATGACGTCAGCCATCAACCAGCTGTCAATCAAACCCCACTGTCTTTACGACAGCTACGGTTATCCGTACACTAGGTAGCAGATTAAAAAGCAGGACCTCAAAGGTTGTAATCTCTGGATTACTCCCGGTGCCACATGCTAGTGAGTATAGAAATAGGAGGATAGAGCAGATGAATGCGTGGCTAAAGAGTTGGTGCAGGAGGGAGGACTTTAATTTCCTGGATCACTGGGTCTGTTTCTGGGGAAGGTGGGACCTGTACAAGTCGGATGGGTTGCACCTGAACCGGAACAGGACCAACATCCTTGAGGGGAGGTTTGCTAGTGCTGTTGGGGGGGTTTAAAGTAACTTGGCAGGGGGATGGGATACGGAGTGGAGCTATAGTAGGGGGTGATACACAGCCAAATATAGAGGAAAAAACAAGTCAGTCGGGAAGGCAGTGCAAATATGTAACGGCACAAAGGTGTAAGGCAAGGCTAGATGGCATTTATTTTAATGCAAGTAGTCTTGCGTGTAAGGCAGATGAATTGAAGGTGTTGAACACATGGGAGTATGATATTGTTGCTATCACAGAGACATGGTTGAGGGAGGAGCAGGACTGGCAGCTCAATATTCCGGGGTATAGAATCTTCAGGCGAGACAGAGGGGTGTGTAAAAGAGGAGGGGGTGTCACAATATTAACCAAGGAGTCAATTACTGCAGTAAGGAGGGATGATATCTCAGCAGGTCCCTCTAATGAGGCCATATGGGTAGAACTTAAAAACAAAAAGGGGGCAAGCACTTTGCTGGGAGTATACTATAGGCCCCCAAACAGTCAGGGGGAGATCGAGGAACAGATATGTAGGCAAATCTCAGAGAAATGTAAAAATAATAGGATAATACAGGAAACTCATTGGTATCCGGCACCGACGGGACCAGCGTGTTGTTGGTTGATCAAAAATTCCGGATGACGGACAGGGTTATCTACCGAGGCTATTTTTAACAAAAAATAATTTAAAAAATCAAGAAATGTGCAGTATACAGTAATTGGGTACTCACCTGCAGAATGTTTTGTTAAATGGATGGTGGAAGATGCTTGATTAAGTACAGTACTGCCAGTTGAGGGTAATGCAATACAATGACTACTAGCAGTGGGGAGACACACAGTACCCCTGTAAAATGGCTGATCAGAAGAGACTACCAGCAGCGCGGGAGTGTCAGACTCCTGTTACAGGGGTATTGAGGTGTTCCGACTTCCGACAGCGCCAAGAAGCCGAGTAGTGGCAGTTTGGAGAACTACCCCCACTGACTAACTCGCCCACCGTGGGAGACTCGGACTCGGCAACATTGCCGGTTATTGAGGTGTTGTTTTTGGAGTGAGAATATTGCCGGTTAATAGAGAATTCCGGATATTTAGGTGCCGTTTAAATGAGAGTTTCATGTAATAGTAAGGGATTTCAACTTCCCCAATATTAACTGGGATAGTCAGAATGTGAAAGGCTTAGAGGGTGCGGAATTCTTAAAGTGCATCCAGGAGAGCTTTTTGAGCCAGCATGTAGAAAGTCCTACAAGATAGGGGGTGGTACTGGTCCTAATTCTAGGGAATGTAGCCGGGCAAGTGGTAGAAGTGTCAGCAGCAGAGCATTTTGGTGGCAGTGACCATAATTCGGTGAGATTTAAGGTAGTCATGGAAAAGGACAAAGATGGACCGGAAATAAAGGTTCTAAATTGGGGGAAGGCCGATTTTAATATGATGAGGCAGGATCTGGCCAAAGTGGACTGGGATCTGCTACTTGTAGGAAAATCCACATCAGAGCAGTGGGAGTCATTCAGAAAGGAAATAAAAAGAGTACAGTGCCAACATGTTCCCGTAAAGGTCAAGGGTGGGACCAACAAGCCCAGGGAACCCTGGATGTCAAGGGACATACAAGAATGGATTAGGAAAAAAAGGGAGGCTTTTGGCAGATACAAAGGACTAAAAACAGTGGAAGCCCTAGAAGAGTATAGAAAGTGCAGGGGGGTAATTAAAAAAGAAATTAGGAGAGCGAAGAGGGGGCATGAAAAAACACTGGCGGGCAAAATAAAGGAAAACCCCAAGATGTTTTATAAGTATATTAAGGGCAAGAGGATAACCAGGGAAAGAGTAGGGCCCATTAGGGACCAAAGTGGCAATCTGTGTGTAGAGCCGGAAAATGAAGGTGAGGTTTCAAATGAATATTTTGCATCTGTGTTCACTATGGAGAAGGATGATTTAGGCATAGAAATCAGGCAGGGGGATTGTGATATACTTGAACAAATTAGCATTGAGAGGGAGGAGGTACTAACGGTTTTAGCAGGCTTAAAAGTGGATAAATCCCCAGTCCCAGATGAGATGTATCCCAGGCTGCTGTGTGAGGCAAGGGAGGAGATTGCAGGAGTTCTGACACAAATTTTTGGAACCTCTCTGGCCACAGGGGAGGTACCAGAGGACTGGAGGACAGCTAACGTAGTACCATTATTCAAGAAGGGTATTAGGGATAAACCAGGGAATTACAGGCCAGTGAGCCTAACATCAGTGGTAGGGAAATTATTGGAACCAATTCTGAGGGACAGAATTAGTCTCCACTTGGAGAGGCAAGGGTTAATCAAGGATAGTCAGCATGGCTCTGTCAGGGGGAGATCATGTCTAACCAATTTGATTGAATTTTTCAAGGTGGTGACTAGGTGTGTGGATGAGGGTAGTGCAGTTGATGTTGTCTACATGGACTTCAGTCAGGCTTTTGACAAAGTCCCACATGGGAGACTGGTCAAGAAGACAAGAGCCCATGGGATCCAGGGCAATTTGGCACATTGGATCCAAAATTGGCTTAGTGGCAGGAGGTAGAGCATGATGGTCGAAGGTTGTTTTTGTGACTGGAAGCCTGTGTCCAGTGGTATACTGCAGGGATCGGTGCTGGGTCCCTTGCTGTTTGTAGTGTACATTAATGATTTAGATATGAATGTAGGAGGTATGGTCAGTAAGTTCGCAAATGACACGAAAATTGGGGGGCCTAGAAATTCAGTATAGCCACTTTTGGGGCGGTAAAGTCGGGCGGGCGCTAAAGTTAGCGCCCGCCGGAAAGTGGAGGCCACTTCGCCGAAATTCAGTAGCTTTGGCCAAGGAGTTTGGGCGAGCGCTGAAACTGGCGTTGCACTCCTATCTTTAGGCGCTAAGCCGGCGGTGCGGACTGATAACGCCGAGGCCGGGCGCAGCGCAGGTGCGGTCATGTTTTGATTGACAGCAGACACCCTGACGCCGGCCAGCTCTTAAAGGGGGAAGGGTCGACTTGGTCTGCAGCCACGCCCTGGATAGTGGAGCCCTGCAGCTAGGCCTGAACACTGCTGGTGGACCCAAATAGCGCCTGAAGCTATGCAGAAGGCCCGTGAACGAGCGCAGCGCTTCTCAGAGCATGCTTTGAGGGTGCTGCTTAGGGGGTTGGAAAAGAACAGAGAGATCTTGTGCCCGGACAGTGGCAAGAAGGCTCCCAGGAGGCAGTACAGGAGAGCCTGGAGGGAAATCGCCCTGAGGGTGTCAGTCAACAGCGATGTCCCCAGGACTGCTGACCAATGCCGCAAGAAGTACAACGACCTCAGTCGGTTGGTCAGGGTGAGTACCCTTTCCAGTGTCCTCCTCATCCTTGCATGTGCACCTCACATTATGGGCAAAGGGACCTCAAAGGCCTAATGGCCAGCCCTCCTCCCGCAGCTATGGCACTGGCATGATCATCAATAGCACTCTCTGCACTTAACACACTGGCCAAGCTATTCGACCATGGGAGGCAGTGCACACAACCTCAGGGCACCACACTGTACTTAGAGGCCGTCCTTTCTCTTGCAGGCCAAGCTGGCGCGGAATTTGAAGAGCCAGACTGTCACCGGGGGAGGCCGTCCCCAGTTCCAGCAGCTCAGTCAGCTGGAGGAGAGCGTGGCTCGACTCGTGCGTGGCCGGGTGACTGGCCCCGTTGCTATTGGAGATGCCGACCCTGTGCTGGGACCCAATGGTAAGGACATGACCGTTTGGACCTCTCTGGTTCCCCTTGCGCTTCAGATCTACATCCTTTGCCACTGTCCCACCAATGCGCATAATGGCACCACTCATGCCTCCCTCGCTGACGCCCTGTCCTCACTCTAAAGCTACTCTTGTGCCTCCCTGCTTTCAGCTGGTGAGGAGGAGGTCCCTGAAGCTGAGAGTGCCAGTCCCTCGGAAGAGGAGGACGATGAGGACCAAGAGGAAGGCGGCACATCGGGGGAGCCCTCATCCGCGCCAGGGGATGGCAATGGAGGGGACACGTCTTGCCTGGAGGAGAGCCAGGGGGAAGTGTTGCAGGGGGGTGTAGCTCCTGGGCCCAGTGGCGTCCAGGCACGCGGGAAGGGTCGGGCAGCACGGCTGCCTTCTCCCCAGAGGGGGGAAGTGTTGCAGGGGAGGGCAGTTGCTGGGCCCAGTGGCGTCCAGGCACGCGGGAAGGGTCGGGCAGCACGGCTGCCTTCTCCCCAGAGGGGGGAAGTGTTGCAGGGGAGGGCAGTTGCTGGGCCCAGTGGCGTCCAGGCACGCGGGAAGGGTCGGGCAGCTCGGCGGCCTTCTCCCCAGAAGGAGAGTCCGCCCTCCAGTCCGGAGACGGTCCTCGCCCAGGAGGTGCGCCTCCTTGATGAAATGTCCGCGGCCTCGGAGCGGCGCCACAACGAGTTCATGGGGGTTGTGGGACAGTTGCCTCAGGCCATTGAGTCCCTGGCTGATACTGTGGCCAATTTCGGGGACTCACAGGCCAGGGGTGTCGAGCAACACGCGGCAGCACAGGCCAGGGGTGTCGAGCAACTCGCGGCAGCACAGGACGCGAGTCGCGAGTTCATGAGTGGTGCCGTCCAGACACTGGCTGATCTGATGCAGGCACAGACCAGGGCAGTTCGCGCACTCACTTCTGCCACACTCGCTGTGTCACGGAAGCATCGCCAGGGCACCCGCCGCCCTTCTGCAGCACAGATTGCTGCGCTTGCTGCAGTGCCAGGCCGGCCGAGTGCCAGTGTCTCTGGCGACCAGCGAGCGCCTGGCATCAGCCAGCTTGCCCCCATTGCTGCAGCTGCCACTGCCAGTCCCCCAGCCAAGGTGCGACGAGCTGCTGGAGAGTCTGATGCTGGCCAGCCACGGCTGCAGCAGTCAGCAGCCGGCCCCTCCAGGCCGGACCTCGTCTAGGCCGACCCCCAAGGGCATCTGCCGTCACGCATTGTGCCCCTCAGGAGCCTTCCCCCAGCCTTGCAACACCCACAGGGCCCAGGTTGAGGTGGAGCAACAGGTCGGGCAGGGGCCGGAGAAGCCTGCACAAGGACTCGCCCTCTCGGCACACCAAGTAGAGTGTGTTGCCAACTGTTTTTTTTATATGGGGGTGTTTGTGTTCTGGAGGGGGGGGGCTTATTTTGGTAAGGCCGAAGATGAAGGCAAATGTTTTTTTATATGGGGGTGTTTGTGTTCTGGAGGGGGGGGCTTATTTTGGTAAGGCCGAGGATGAAGGCCAATTGGAAGGACAATTTTTGTTATTCCTCCCCAGGTTGTGGGAGTGAGATATGTTTTTGACTGTTTTTTGGGGGTCTTGTCTGTTTTTCTGTTTCATGTGGGAAGGGCCCTGAGTTTGTTAAATAAAGCTTTTTATTTATTCAGCTTGTCCAGGTGTCATGTTTCAAGTGGTTGTTGCGTTAACCGGCTGAGGGCTTGCGGAGTGGCTGCATTCAGGTGCGTTCATTGCCACAAGCCATTCCCTGACAGGGGGCCTAGAAGTGTCGTTCAATAAGCCGCCGGCGGACGGCCCTTGGACCTTGTGGCTCCCTCCTGGGCTGGTACTCCTCCTCCTCCTCCTCCTCCTCATGGTCCTCCTGCTCGTCCTCCTGAGGTGGTGGTCCAACGCGAGGTGGCAGTGCCTGAGTCCTGCGGATAGCCAGGTTGTGTAGCATGCAGCAAACAACGACGAACTGGGAGACTCTATCCGGCGAATACTGTAGAGATCCGCCGGAACGATCCAGGCAGCGGAACCGTTGCTTGAGGACGCCAATCGTTTGCTCTATGATGTTCCTTGTGGCTTGATGGCTTTCGTTGTATGCCTCCTCCGTAGGGGTCCTGGGCGCGCGGAGCGGGGTCATGAGCCATGTACACAAAGGGTAGCCCTTGTCCCCAATAAGCCATCCCCTTGGTGGAGGCTGTGCCTCGAACATGTCAGCCACAGTAGTCTGGCGCAGGATAAATGCATCGTGGCTGCTTCCTGGAAAGCGGGCATTGACAGCTAGGATGCGCTGCCTGTGGTCACACACCAGCTGTACATTGAGGGAATGGTAGCCCTTCCGGTTGCGGTAATCCTCGGCATTGTCGATAGGTGCCCGCATAGCCACATGCGTGCAGTCAATGGCGCCCTGCACCATGGGGAAGTCGGCGATCCTGGCAAATCCGACTGCACGCTGCTCCTGCCTCTCTAGGGTCATGGGGAAGGAGATGAATTGGTGTCTCCTTGCGAAAAGGGCATCGGTGACCTGCCGGATGCAGCGATGCACGGCGAACTGGGAGATGTTCGCTATGTCCCCAGCAGCGGCTTGGAAGGAGCCGCTTGCATAAAAGTTCAGAGCCACCGTGACCTTCACTTCCACCGACAGAGACGTCCTGCACATCAGCTGTGGACGCAGATCTCTGTGAAGCAGTTGGCAGATCTCTGCAACCACCTCCCTTCTGAAGCGCAGCCTCTTAACACAATGCGCGGCAGTCATGGTGAGATAGGACACCTGCTGCCGGTATTCCCTGAGTGGGTAAGGCCTACGTTGCCGACACCTGATGGCCCCTCTGCGTCTAGGCATGGCTGGCCCTCTCACACAGCGTCTGCGAGCCCTTTGCACATAATGCTGGAACTGAGGGTTGGAACCCCATGCAGCCCCCATAATAAACTTGCAAACAGTGAAATCACAATGAGTCTAATTTCCAAGCTCTGGCCAGAAGCCAAAAATACCTCTCCTATGTTGTCCCAAATCAGTAAGGTCTGTTCCTTGGTCTCTGTCCAGAAATCCAAAGCACTAAAGTCATTGCAGCAAAATGGCTGGCCTTTATAGTTCAGTCTAAGTGCCCTTTAATTAGCGCTCCCCGAGGCCCGCAGGGCCTCTGCTGCATTCCAGTTCACAGTTCTTAACAACGCCACGCCCACATTGGGCGGGCGCCACTGAATTTCCGGTTTGGGGCGCACAAACAGCGTTGCACGACGAAATGATGTCATAAGCTGCGCGCGCAGCTGAGCGGGCGCAAACACTTTGCGCCGGCGCTAAATGTCAACTGAAGTTGGGCGTAGGCGCAGATCGGACTGCGCCCGGGCGCTAAGTGCCTAGCGCTGGAAATCTACCCCTCTTAAGGCGTTAACGGCTGGCGAACGCTACTGAATTTCTAGGCCGGGGAGTGGTAAATAGTGAGGAGGGAAGCCTCAGGCTACAGGACGATATAGACGGGTTGATCAGATGGGCAGAACAGTGGCAAATGGAATTTAACCCTGAAAAGTGCGAGGTGATGCATTTTGGGAGGACTAACAAGGCAAGGGAATACACAATGAATGGTAGGACCCTAGGAAGGACAGAGGATCAGAGGGACCTTGGTGTGCATGTACATAGACCCCTGAAGGCAGCTGGACAGGTAGATAAGGTGGTTAAGAAGGCATATGGGATACTTGCCTTCATTAGCTGAGGCATAGAATATAAGAGCAGGGAGGTTATGATGGAGCTGTACAAAACGCTAGTTAGGCCACAGCTGTAATACTGTGTGCAGTTCTGGTCGCCACACCATAGGAAGGATGTGATTGCATTGAAGAGGGTGAAGAGGAGATTCACCAAGATGTTACCTGGGCTGGAGCGCTTCAGCTATGAAGAGAGACTGGACAGGCTGGGGTTGTTTTCCTTGGAGCAGCGAAGGCTGAGGGGGGACCTGATTGAGGTGTACAAAATTATGAGGGTCATAGATAGGGTTGATAGAAAGGAACTTTTCCCCTTAGTAGAGGGGTCAATAACCAAGGGGCATAGTTTCAAGATAAGGGGCAGGAGGTTTAGAGGGGATTTGAGGAAAAACTTTTTCACCCAGAGGGTGTTTTGAATCTGGAACTCACTGCCTGAAAGGATGGTAGAGGCAGGAACCCTCACAACATTCGAGAAGCATTTAGATGAGCACTTGAAACATCATAGCATACAAGGCTACAGCCCAAGTGCTGGAAAATGGGATTAGAATAAATAGGGCCGGCGCAGACACGATGGGCCGAAGGGCCTCTTTCTGTGCTATAAAACTCTATGGACAGGATTTTCATTGGCCATGGAGGCGGGATTGGAGGCATGTGGGCGTTTAAAATCGCGAAATCGGGGGGCACGAACCCATCCCGCCCCCAACCCACCTCCATGCCAGTTTCAAAGGAGGCGGATACCCGACCTGTGCTGGGAGCCGCCTCCCCGCGGCGGGAAGGGGATTAGTGCCAATTAACTGCCTGTTAACTGCCACCAAACCACGCCAAGTTAGTGAGGTGGACCGTCGGGCTGAAGGGCTTGGAGGGTTCGAGATGTCCAGTGTTCAGGTGAGTGATGGGTGCATGAGTGCAGAGGTAAGTGTGTTTGGTGTGTGAAAAGTGTTTAAAGAAGTTTTACTTACCTTTACTTACCTTGACAGCCTTCCTTCCTTCAGGTCTCGGGAGTCCCTCATCTCACTGGCACAGAAAGCAGAATGGCCGCGAGCTGTCAAAATCTGCAGCATTCAGCTTTCTGTTCTGGAGCGATCTCTAAATCAGCCTGAGAGGAAGGAATTAACTTGGAGTACAGATTGTCAGTGTTTGACAGCTTCAAAGAGCTGTCAAACACTGATATTTCATCTGTCAAAAGCGCTTGACAGATGAAATGTCAATCTGTGACGTCACCTGTTGCCGGGTGGCCCTTAATTGGCCTGCTGAGCCCGTTGGGCGGGCTCAACAAGGTCAATCAAGTGAAAATCGTGTGGGTTGGCCACAACTCGATGGAGGCGGGACTACAACCCCAAAAGTGGTAGTCCCACCTCCTACTCGCCTCCAGTATCAAAATCCAGCCCAGTGACTCTATGGCCTCGATTTTCATTGGGCCGTGAGGCGGGCATTGAGGCGGGCGGGGGGTTAAAATCGCAAAACCTGGGGGTCGGGGCCCCCCCCGCCTGGTTCCCGCCTCCACGCCATTTTAACCTAGGTGTGTCTGATGGACCCGAATGAGTCCCGCCTGCAACTGGCGGGACTGGTCTTTAGGGCCCTGAAACAGCACTAATTGGCCTTTATAATCCCATTTTAACAGGCCCTTGCCTGTTTAACCCTTTTCCCACATAAAACACACCTGGTGGGGATGACGCCTGTGAAACCTGGCGTGAACACTATTGGCTTGTTAACTATCAGCTGCAGGCCCAACATTAAAGAGGATATTTGATCAGTCATCATTTGCAGGTGGCAGGACTTTGTTGTCTCAGGTCTGGGGCAACTTTTACCAGGCCTAACCACACCTGTGGAAGGTTGTAGCCTCACACACTTCTCCAGTGTGACCTCCTGCAAAACCCCTCTCGCCACCCTCACTCAGCGCTTCCTCAACTGAGGCATCTACCAGAAGCATGGGAGGCCTTCTTTTCCTTCCCTTCTTGGCATTAGAGGACCTCCAGCACCAGGCACAGCAGCAGCAGAACCAGGAACAACAGCAGCACCAGCAACAGCAGTAGCAGCAGCAGCAGGAGCGGGAGCGACAGGCTGCTGCTCACCTACCTGTGGCAGCACAGGCCAGAAGGGGCCAGTGCATGGATGCCCGTCGGCGCAGGAGATACCCCCCAAACACAGGGTCAGCTACCTCAACACGACTGAGCAGCATTGCCAAAGGCGGCTCCAACTTTCGCGACAGTTGGTGACTGACATCTGCGCAATGATACAGCAAGACCTGCAGCCCAGAGAACCAGGTGGACACTCCTTACCAGTGGCCATCAAAGTCACCACCGCACTCAACTTTTTTGCCTCAGGCTCATTCCAGGGATCAGCAGCAGACATCAGCGGCATCTCCTAGTCAGCCACGCACACTTGCACCACGCAGGTAACCGATGCCCTCTTTGCCCTCACGCATAATCACATCCATTTCACCAGGCATCGTGTAAATGTGACGGTGCGAGCGGCTGGATTAGCTCATCTGGCAGACTTTCCAAGGGTGCAGGGCGTCATTGACTGCACACATGTGGCCCTTAGGGCACCCCATCGCAATCCAGGTATTTTTGTCAACCGCAAGGACTTCCACTCCCTTAACGTTCAGCTGGTGTGTGACCACAAGAAGGAGATTTTGCATGTTTGTGCCAAGTACCCTGGCAGTTGCCATGACTCCTTCATACTGCGCCAGTCTAGTGTGCCTCCTCTATTCAGTCCGCCAGACCAACTTCACGGATGGCTACTTGGAGACAAGGGCTATCCCCTGAGGACTTGGCTAATGACGCCATTGAGGAGGCCAGCCAACGAAGCTGAGGAGCGCTACAACTCCAGCCACATTTCCACCAGATCCATAATCGAGCAAACCATCAGCTTGCTGAAGATGCGCTTCAGATGCCTGGATAGATCAGGTGGAGCCCTGCAGTACTGAGCAGTCAGGGTCTCCAAAATCGTCATGGTTTGCTGTGCACTCCACAACATGGCACAGCGTCATGGCTTGCAGATTCCTGAGGACCAAGTGGCTCCTCTCATACCGTTTTCAGATGATGATGATGATGATGATGATGATGATGATGAGGAGGAGGGCGAGAACGAGCATCCTGCAGAGGCCCATCAACCAGCAGCAGCATTACGCAAGAACATTGCTGCCCGGGATGCAAGGAACGCACTCATCCTGGCCAGATTTGCTTAGCCTAGTTAATCAAAATCTTTTGCCTCGCAGCTTCTTACCTGAGCATTGATAATGGCCAAACCCTGCGGATTCCGAGCTATTTGACCAGCATCCTGACAACTGCAAGTAATCCTAAGCCCTCAATGTGAAAGCCCCATTCGTGAAATGACACAGGCCAGAACTGCAGCAGTTGCCATCAGAATTTTTATGAAACACACACAACTGATGGCATTTTTCCAAAATAAACAGCAATTCACCTAAGTGACTACCCTTGTGACTATTTGTGCTTTATTTTCCTCTTACGCGTGCTCCTATGTAGTGGTTCCCCTGTGGCTTCAGCAGACGTGGAGGCCCCTTGCTCACTTGCCTGCTGCTCCTGTCTCGACACCTTTGGCAGGCATCCTCTGGAGAGGTGAGCATGTGAGGGCTCGCCAGCAGTCTGCTGCTCCTGCGGCTGTGCAGGAGTTGAGACGTCTATCTCCATTGGGTGTGGACTCCAGCGGGGCTCTGACCGAGGGCTCTGCAGTGGCATGGAAGTGTGAGCGCTTGGAGAGGAGCCCCCACTTCCTTGAGGTCTGCCACCAACCTCCCTCTCATGGGTCAGGTCCCCCTCAGTGCCTGCAAGTGGCTTGAGAGCACCTTGCTGCACATCAGGGGGGCCATGGGGACCCGTATCTGCAATGGCAGTCCTACTCAGAAGGACTTCCATGAAGGTCTGGTTTCTCTGTTCAATAGATGCCCATCGCTCCTCAAGAGATGTCATTCTATTCTGAACACTCACCATGTTTTCCATACCCTGGCGACTAACCTCCTCCATGGCCGTAGCCCTCCTCTCCTCTACCGTAGCCCTCCACTCCTCTACCGTAGCCAGCCTTACCACGGAGGCAGCAATCATTTCCACATAGGTAGCCATCCTTTCTGTGGTGATGCGTTCATGCGCCAATGACTCCACAAAAGCTCTGCTCATATTCGCTATGGACTCCTCCATTCACTCCACACTCGCAGCGACCCTGGAGACAAAACCTGCCAGAGACTCCTGCATCTGTGCATGGAGTTCCATCACCTCTGATCTTAAGGATGGACCGAGGCAGAGGGTCGACATGCAGCTGAGCCGAGCTGGCAGAGTCCTGCGCCCACTGACGAGGACTCTCCACTGCTTTCCCTGTCTCCAAAATCTGCTGATGCTCACTTGTGAGCTGTGATACACCAGGTGACAACACTACTCTATGTCCTGAAGGTCCCACCGAGGTGTGAGTGTCTGTGTTGGTACTGGATGTGCTTATTTCTGCTGACGCTGCGCCCTCAGAGGTTGCAGATTCCTCTGAGGAGTCTGGCTGCTCAGGCTCTTCCTCCTGCAGAGTGGGGATGGGGGCTCTTGATGGTCCTGTGGGGGAGTCAAGGAAAAAGTTAGAGATGTGATGCCAAGGTTACGTGCACATTGCATTTTGCAGATGATCATAAGTCCATATGATATAGCTTCAGAATCATTATCAGCGAGTCATGCAATGCCAATGAGAGGGAGGGAAAACTATTCTGTCACCAGCTTGCGGGGATGCTCCTGTCTGTCCTTCCCCAACTTTCGCTTCACGGTAACCCCCCCCAATCTCCAGGACACCTTCCTCCCAGGGGGTGAGCTGGGCTAATGAGGGCAGCCCTCCTCCTGTCCTGGCTCGCTCTCTCCTGTTGTGAGCTCTCTTTTCCTGCAATGAGGGAGACAAGTGGAGGTTGAGTGAGAATGAAGGAGTGAGTGCAGAGATTGCATAGCATAGATACTTAGAAGGAGACAAAGATGGAGCGAGGTTGCAAGACCAAGGGCCCTCCCTGTGTGTAGTCAGTTGTGTTCAAAGCATCAGAGTGAGAGGGAGTGTGAGGGCTGCATGGTGGAATAGTTCTGTGAATGTGAGCATAGAGAGAGAGGGAATGGCTAAGGGTGCATGGATGTGAGTGTCTAGTGGGATGTGCAGGAAGAGATTGCTAAAGCTGAGTGAAGGTGAGGAAAGGCAATGGGGAACAGATTGAGGGTGATGGAAACTTCATACAGTACTTACTTTTCCAGTGCGAAGAAGGTCATGGAATCTTTTCCTGCACTGCAACCACGTTCTTCGTGTAAGCCCCAAGGAGTTGACTTGACCTGCCACCTCTAAGCAGACAGCCTTGGTCTGGCTGGGAGGCCTCTTCCTCCCTGAAGAAGGGAAGAGGACCTCCCTGTGGGCCCTAGCACCATCCAGTAATGCCTGTAGCGAAGCCTCAACAAATTTGGGCACAGATCTGGCCCTCCCACTGGCCGTTCCTCCTGTGCCATCTAATGTTGAAGGTTGGAAGCCTGCAAAGGAAGCAAGGCTTGCTGTGGACCTTAAAAGCAGCAGCAATGATGACATCATATTCTGCGACTTTCTGACTGGAAATACTCAATTGCCAAGGCTTCCCACACGCTGGAAATCAATTGGCCAATTGTGTTAAATTTGCATCAATCTCACAGACCCATTTAGAATCGTGTCGGAATCACTAAATTCGGGGAACCCGCCAATTCCCCGCACCTGAGATAAAATCGACCCCTATAACTCTATGAAAGTCACATGACCACCAGGTGTGTCATAGAGCAAGCCATTGAAATGTTGAAGATGTGCTTCAGGTAATTAGGTAGGTCTAGAGATGACCTTCAGTACTTGCCAAAGAGGGTCTCCGGAATAAGAGTGGTGTGCTGTGCACGGCACAACATTGCACAGCAGAGAGGTTTGCAGCTGGAGGAATAAAAGGCGCAAATCACTCATCTTTGGATGAGGAGAACATAGATGAGGAGGAGGAGGTGGAGGAGGATGAAGATGAGCCTCCCATCACCAGACCAACCACTTACATTGCTGCCCGGGATAGCAAGGATGCCTAATATTGCACATTCTCCTAAAAGGGTTGAAAAAAAACAGTAAGTCAATGAAGGTCAGGTATTCACCTGATGAATATAGTGCATTCAGTAAGGGTTTTTTTAAAATTTGTTTATGGGATGTGGGCGTTACTGGCAAGGCCAGCATTTATTGCCCATCCCTAATTGTCCTTGATAAGGTGGTGGTGAGCCGCCTTCTTGAACCGCTGCAGTTCGTGTGCCCTGAGGAACTCCTGCAGTGATGTCCTGGGGCAGTGATGATTGACCTTCAACCCCCACAACCATCTTCCTTTGTGCTAGGTATGACTCCAGCCAGTGGAAAATTTCCCCCCCCTGATTCCCATTGACTTCAGTTTTACTAGGGCTCCTTGATGCCACACCCGTTTGAGTTTGATTCGTTTTTGTGGTGAGGACTGAAAAAACATTGTAAAAAAGTAAATTTCAGATATCTGATGGATCGGAGGGTCCATCAGCCATTACCTGAAATTGACAAGGTGGATGTCCACTCTCCCGAATCAGCACGACTAAAGTTTGTAGAAGTAAAAAAAGGGAAGTGAACACTTTTTTAAACTTATCACTCACCTTGCATACTTACCACACCACACTTGCACCCATCACTCAGCTCTACACCTTACTTCCAGGTGCCTCCGACTGCCGCAGAACTCCTCTGCGTCACCTCCAACCCAGCGGGTTCTCCGAGGTCGGGAAGCCTTCAGCTGAGAAGGTAAAATGGCACTAATCCCTTTTTCTGCCTGTTAACTACCTGTTAACAGGCAGTTAAAAGGGTTAAAAGCCTTTCCCGCCTCCAGGAGACGGGACCCGAAGCTACACATCCTCCCGCCTCCTGGCAAAAGGGCACAGAGGCGGGATGGGGGCGGGTTTGCCATCCCACCCCATTTTCTCCGATTTTACATACTGTCCCGCCTCCATGCCCGCCTCATCGGGGCTTGGAAAATCGAGCCCATAGGGTTTTACAGCACAGAAAGAGGCCCTTCAGCCCATCGTGTCTGCGTCGGCCATCAAGCCCTGTCTATTCTAATCCCATTTTCCAGCACTTGGTCCATAGCCTTGTGTGCTATGGCGTTTCAAGTTCTGGAGCACAAGTCTTCAGCACAATAGCCGGGATGTTGTCGGGGCCCAGAGCCTTTGCTGTATCCAGTGCGATCAGCCATTTCTTGATACCACATGGAGTGCATCGAATTGGCTGAAGACTGGCTTCTGTGATGGTGGGGACCTCAGGAGTAGGCTGATCTGGATCATCCACTTGGCAGATCTGGCTGAAGATGGTTGCAAATTCTTCAGCCTTGTCTTTTGCACTCACATGCTGGGCTCCACCATCATTGTGGATGGGGATATTCATGGAGCATCCTCCTCCTGTTAGTTGTTTAATGGTCCACCACCTTTCACAACTGGATGTGGCAGGACTGCAGAACTTTGATCTGATCCGTTGATTGTGGGATTGCTTAGCCCTGTCTATAGCATGCTGCTTCCACTTTTTAGCATGCATGTAGTCCTGTGTTGTAGCTTCCCCAGGTTGGCACCTCATTTTTAGGTATGCCTGGTGCTGCTCTTGGCATGCTCTTCTTCACTCCTTTTTGAACCAGGGCTGGTCCACTGACTTGATGGTAATGGAAGAGTGAAGGATATGCCGGGCCATGAAGTTACAGATTGTGGTGGAATACAATGCTGCTGCTGCTGCTGATGGCCCACAGCGCCTCATGGATGCCCAGTTTTGAGCTGCTAGATCTGTTCTGAATCTATCCCATTTAGCACGGTGGTAGTGCCACACAACACGCTGGAGGGTGCCTTCAGTATGAAGACGGAACTTCATCTCCACAATGACTGTGCAGTGGTCACTGCTACCAATGCTGTCATGGACAGATGCATCTGCTACAGGTAGATTGGTGAGGATGAGGTCAAGTAAGTTTTTCCCTCGCGTTGGTTCTCTCACCACCTGTCGCAGGCCCAGACTGGCAGTTATGTCCTTCAGGACTCGGCCAGCTCAGTCAGTAATGGTGCTTCCGAGCCAATCTTTGTGATGGACATTGAAGTCCCCACCCAGAGTACATTCTGTGCCCTTGCTACTCTCAGTGCTTCTTCCAAGTGGTGTTCAACATGGAGGAGAACTGATTCATCAGCTGAGGGAGGGCGATAGGTTATAATCAGCAGGAGGTTTCCTTGCTCAAGCTTGACCTGAAGCCATGAGACTTCATGGGGTCCAGAATCAATGTTGAGGACTCCCAGGGCCACTCCTTCACGACTGTATACCACTGTGCTGCCACCTCTGGTGGGTCTGTCCTGCCGGTGGGACAGGACATACCCAGGGATGGTGATGGAGCAGTTTGGGACATTGGCTGAAAGGTATGATTCTGTGAGTATGACTATGTCAGGCTGTTGCTTGACTAGTCTGTGGGACAGCTCTCCCAATTTTGGCACAAGTCCCCAGATGTTGGTGAGGACGACTTTGCAGGGTCAACTAGGTTGGGTGTGCCGTTGCCGTGTCCATAGCCAGTGCCGAGGTCGTTGCTGGGTGGTCCATCCGGTTTCATTCTTATTATTGTGTTCTGTAGTGAGTGACTATGAGACAAATGGGTCACATTGCATAAGGATTAGTGTACTGTGATGAAGTGCATAAAAAATGATGGCTGGGTACTGTTGAAAGTTGAGAGGGTCTGAGGAGTGATATGATGGAGAATGTTTGGCAAGACAGACTGAAAGGGGGAGGGGGCTTAAACCACAGGATGTAGTTGAATCAGCAAATCCACTCACTTTTCCTGACCTGGTTAGGTAATTAAACCACTACCTACATTGCATCCAAGACCTGGGTACAATGCTCCTGCTGCTCACCTCCTCAGCTACCTCCAACCACGCCTTCTTGGTGAGAGCTGCAGGTTTCTTCCTCCCATTGTTGGGGAAAAGTATGTCCCTCTTGCTCCTGACTACACCCAGCAGTAATTCCAGTGATCATTGAATCTGGATGCTGCCCTTGCTCTGTGTGAACCATCCATCGTGAACACCGCCAATTTGCATGTGTGCATTGTCCCTTTAAATGCAGCTGAGATCGCATCATGCAGGTGCGCATCATGCCCGCTGCACAGCTTGGAGACGTAAAGCCCGGAAGTCCGCATTATTTGCTTTAATTCTGTTGTGATCACAGATTCTGACCCACTGAGTTGACTTCTGACTTTTGCCCATGCAATTCAAACCCACCCCCCCCTGTTCAGAAGCTGCCTTCAGAATAATATCGGGGCCATAGTGTACAAAAGCAAGGAAGTTATGCTAAACCTTTAGAAATCATTGGTTCCGTCTCAACTGGAGTATTGTGTCTAATTCTGGGCTTCACACTTTAGGAAGGATGTCAAGGCCTTAAAGAGGGTGCAGGGAGATTTACTAGAGTGGTACCAGAGATGAGTGGCTTCAGTTATGTGGCGAGACTAGAGAAGCTGGTTATGGAAGATTTAATAGAGGCATTCAAAATCTTGAAATATTTTGGTAGAGAAAATAAGGAGAAAGTGTTTCCACTGGCAGAAGGTTCACTAACCAGAGGTCACAGATTGATGGTAATTGGCAAACAGCCAGAGATGAGATGAGGAGAAATTGTTTTACACACCGAGTTATGATGATCTGGAATGCGCTGCCTGAAAATGTGGTGGCTGCAGATTCAACAGTAACTTTCAAAAGGGAATTGGATAAATACTTGAAGGCAAAAAAATTGCAGGGCTATGGGGAAACAGCAAGGGATTGGGATTAATTAGATAGCTCATTCAAAGAGCCGGCACAGACACGCTGGGCCGAATGTGTTCCTTCAGTGTTGTATCATTCTGATCCTAAAAATAGTACAGTGCCATCTGGTGGTCAAATTGCACAATAATAGAGTCGCCACAGGTACGATGGGCCAACTGGCCTCCTTCTGTGTTGTAAGATTCTGTGATTCTATGGTGAACATGAAAACAGATGAGAGCTTCATTACGATATTAAAGTTATATGTAACTTCCTGTGAATCCCAGTGGTAATTTACTGTATGCTTGTCTCACTCACATAAACTGGGCATTGGAGGGAAGCCACTCTGTGCTGATGGAAAGACAGCAGCTAAAGAGACAATGGTGATTTGAATTACTGAACACTGAAATTGCTGTTTCAGTATAGATTTTTGGTAACTGGTTATTTGGCCAGCTCTTCTTTTGCCACGTTAGTTTTGAAGGTTTTGGGACAAGAATCTAAGCTGACATATTTTCAGCTGCTGAAACTATAATTTACAACAAGGGCATTTCAGTCGGAATCCAATTATTTCAGTGCTATTTGGAGAAGGAAATTGAAGAGGGAGAAAAGAGAGAAGTGAAATGATACCTGACTGGACTGACCAGGCCTACTATTATCCACAGACCCGTATTTACAGGCAAACCTCATGTTTGAGGAACACTCACTGAAAAAAATTATCTTCCCCTGAAAGGCAGTGACATCTCCTAAACACTGACCTGTAGCCAGCCTCCACAACAAGGAAGGCATTGTTACGTTACAGTTCAAAACTTATATGCTCTCTGGCTCATTCTTAGCAGCTGCAGGGGATATCAGCAACATCAATCAATCTGCATTTCATCCTTGGCAGAATCTCCAAAGTCCAAGGCATCATTGATGGCATTCTTGTGGCTCTACGATGCTCTTACGTTGCAATTCCTTTTTGGGTTCATGCCTCACTGCAGGACTAGAGCATGTAGGCTGATACTTCAGTAGCAGTAGCAGTACTGAGTGCCACAGTGTTAGAGGTGCTGACGTTCAGATCAGACCTTAAGCTGAGACCCCATATGCCTGTTAAGGTTCACATAAAAAATCTCCTGTGAGTTATTCAAAATTCTTCCATCAAACAATATCTGAATACAAGTGGTCATTCCTCTGATTTGCTGTTTGTGGTACCCAGCTGTACCACAAATGGGGAGGCGGGCAGCCTACCCGCTGCCAGGAGACAGGTTGGCAATTTACCTATGATAATGAGGCCTGAGGCCTCTACTTTAACCTACTTTGCAGGTTTTAAGTGTAGGCGGCCGGGAATCCTGGGGCTCCACAGCGTGCCGGGAAACCTAAATTTCCAGGTTTTCCACCATCTTCCAGGTTCCCTGCACCATGCGGGTGGGACCTGGGAAAATCCAGCCCAGCGTGTCTGGACTTCACAAGTAATCCATTATTTACAAAATGCTTTAGGACATTCTGAGGGTGTGATAAGGTGCTATATAAAGGGAGGTTTTTCTTTCTTCTATCTAGGTAGCAGTCATGGTGTCTTCATTTTGAGGCAATGTGCCAGGATTACTTGAGCTACAATGAAGTATGCAAATTTGGTTCCTCGGAGAACATGGCTATCCTTTTGAGCCTGGCTTATGTCACCATGAACAGACAGCCACAAACAGCAGCAGAGCACATATACAACGAGGCCATGCAGACACCAGGGTCATCACTGAACAAACGATAAGCATCTTGAATCAACATTTCAGATGTCTAGGCAGATCTGGGAGGGTCCTACAATACAACCCAACCACGATCTCCTAGATCATTGTTATATGTTGCATAACTTTGGCATCCAGAGTGGTATGAAAATGATAATCCTTTTTTGAATTCTTTTGTATGTAGAGAGTGTGTAGGGGGTGGAGTGGTTGGCGCGTGCACCCAGTCAGTTATGCCCCTGACTGTTTGTGAGCGGTTCGAATCGCTCCCACGCCCCTGAGTTCTAGACACTGGACTTAGGTACAGGCGGCGATACAGAAAAGACTCGAGTAGACAGGTGGTTTAGATGTAAGAAAAACCAAGATTTTATTAAAATAGAAATTAACACAGTCTTACAAGAAGTTACTAGTATAAAATTACAGGCAAATACAAATAACTATACTTATACAGGGAATGGGGAGCAGACGGCACATCGAGGGAAAACAAACTATCTTAACAATCCCCTTATTCTTATCCTACCCCTTAGACCTAACTAGATTAAGCTATGAGGGGCCAGGATTCATGCTCACCAATCCAAAATAAAGCCACTGTTAACGAGTGCGAGTTTTGAACTCTGGTCTCTGGTCCTTCTAGGTATCCCGTTGCCACGTGGTCTTCAGGGGCATGATGCTGGGTCTGCTACTGCGACACACCTTCTCCCCTCCGCTGCTGTCATCGTCTCGTCGCGATGGGTTCTCCTCTTCTTCTCCCTCGGGCGGTCGTCGGTGGCACCGTTGTGCCTGCAGGGCAGTTGGCAGTTTTAACTGCCTAGATTTTCCTACCCAAGCTTAAGAACACCAGTCTACTCGTCGTGGCGTGGCCACCTGCGTTTTCACAGTGTTCAACAGGATGCCTGTCTTCTCAGGCGCCAGCTTATAACTAGGCGCTTGGTTTTCTTATCGATATGTTTTTCGCTGCCCTGCTCTGCCCTTATCGAACTGTTATCGTCTTCTTCGTCTCTACTCGTCTCATCTCGCCGGACTACTATACAAGTCCTGGGCTACTTGCTCAACTTCGTCTCACACCTTTCTGCGGCCTGGGCATCCTGGATGGCTATGGACTTGGGTCTCGTTCCCCTCCCCTGCTGTTGGTATGGTGTAACTGGTTACTGAAAATCTGCTACGGGGAGAGAACCCACCATGAGGCCAGGGCACGAGTATGAGCGGCAGCCCAAGAGGCCACAGCCACGAGAGCAGAGCAAGAGCCAGGAGCAAGAGCAGGAAGAGCAGAGAGAGATTGCTACCCGGGCCTTCAGTTATACTCCTCATGAAAACCCTTATCTGCGCGCCAAATCAGGTTAGTTCATTGTCCCAATCTTGGCGGGCTAGTTTAAATAATTGTAGCAATCTAAACTAACTGTTTTTAGATGGCCGTTGATCGCACCTAATGACCTGATGTCTGAGCTGTATTGTTATTAATGCATTTTAATCGGCCTGTCCAGCCTCGATGGCTCCCTTAAGCGGTTTCCGATTATTTATGCAAACAACTTGATGGCCTCAAGTATAGGCCTAACTGGTTTTGGTCTGTCTACGATTTGGCTTAATGCATATTCAGAGTTCTGTCTGCTTTCCTAAATACAAAGTCTTTCTTCACAGAAACTGCATTTTAGGTTTAGATTTCCCCAAAAGCTGCTTGTGCCACAGAGTCCAAGCTTTTAAAATCTTGCAGGCTTTTGGTCACGAGGTGCGGATGCCATCTTTGGGTACCCTATTTAAAATGTCCATGCAGGGTCCCTTTTATTAATAACTAGCTGGAGTGCCCGGCGGTGCCGAGGGTTTTTTGAGAGCATGTTGTTGTTGGATGAGAGAGAGAGAAAGACTGTGGGGGAGAGAGAGACTGGGGGGGAGAGAGCGACTGGGGGGAAGAGAGAGAGAGAGAGACTGGGGGGGAGAGAGAGAGAGGGAAAGAGAGAGGGTGAGGGAGAGAGAGAGAGAGAGAGAGAGACTGGGGGAGAAGAGAGAGATGGGGGGGAAGAGAGAGAGAGAGACTGCTGGATTTAGTTTGGGATTAGCCTGGAGAGAGAGGGGGGGAAGGAGCACCTCAGGCCTGGCCCGATGGACCCCTGCGAAGGAAGGAAGGAAGGAAGAAGGTGAGCTCTCCCTCCTTCTCCCACCCCCTCACTCTTTCCCTCCCTCACCCTCTCTCTCTCCCTCCCCCTGTCTCTCCCTGCTTTACTCTCTCTCCCTCCCTCCCCTCTCCTCTCCCTCCCTGCCCCTCTCCTCTCCCTCCCTCCCCCTCTCCTCTCCCTCCCTCCCCCTCTCCTCACCCTCCCTCCCCCTCTCCTCACCCTCCCTCCCCCTCTCCTCTCCCTCCCTCCTCCTCTCCTCTCCCTCCCTTCCCCTCCCTCTCCTCTCCTCTCCCTCCCTCCCCCTCTACTCCCCCTCCCTCCCCCCTCCTCTCCCTCCCTCCCCCTCTCCTCTCCCTCCCCCCTCTCTCTCACTCCCCCTCCCTCCCCCTCTCTCTCCCTCCCCCTCCCTCTCTCTCCCCCTCCCCCTCTCTCTCTCCCTACCCCCTCTCTTCCTCTCCCTCTCTCTCCCTCCCCGCTCTCTCTCCCTCTCTCCCTCCCCCTCTCGTCTCCCTCCCTCCTCTCCCTCCTTCCCTCCCTCCCTCCTCTCCTCTCCCTCCTTCCCTCCCTCCCTCCTCTCCCTCCCTCTTTCCTTTCTCCTCACCCTCCCTCCCCCTCTCCTCACCTTCTCTTCCCCTCTCCTCTCCCTCCTCCCCCTCTCCTCTCCCTCCCTCCCCCTCTCCCTCCCTCCCCCTCTCCTCTCCCTCCCTCCCCCTCTCCTCTCCCTCCCTCCCCCTCTCCTCTCCCTCCCCCTCTCCTCTCCCTCCCCTCCTCCTCTCCTCTCCCTCCCCCTCCCCCTGTCCTCTCCCTCCTCCTGTCCTTTCCCTCCCCCTGTCTCTCCCTGATTTCCTCTCTCTCCCTCCCTCCCCCTCTCTCTCTCCCTCCCTCCCCCTCTCTCTTTCCCTTTCCTCCGAGCCCGGACGAGGTGAGCCGAAGCCCCCGTGTGCGGATCAGCACCTCAGGGCCGGCCGGTGCGCGGCCGAGCGCGTGAGGCCCGGCCCAACTCTCAGGTCCCGCTCCGGGCCGCCGCCATCGTTCATGCGCTCGCTGTCTCCCGCCCCGCCAGCCTTTACCAAGATGGCGGCGATGGCTACGCTCGGCTCAGTCCCGCCGCGCCAGCCTTTACCAAGATGGCGGCGATTGCGGGCCGCTGGTTTGGAATCGGGTGGTGCCTAGCTCGGGCATGGCTGGCGAGGAGAGGCCGAGGCTTCAAGGCCTGAGGCCTGCAGGCAGCTCATCCACCGCCAAGGGGGGGAAAGCCCGAGTCCCCTTTGCAAAAGGATTTTTTTTTCTTTTAAAAGCAACTTCTTTTTTGCTGGAAATCTATATTTCAATATAAACACACAGAAAGTGGGAAAAATAAATCAATAGTTAGGAATCAAGATGGCGGCCACTCACCTCAGCTCAGAAGGATTAGGCCCGTCCACACACGCAATGAAATGCCCCCCGTGATGCACCGATTGGCCAACCATCAGGTTAATCCCCTGTACGATTGGTCAACCATCACGTCACTCAACGCTAATGAGCGGAATTTTGCCATTTTTTGAAACTTTTTTGTATACTGTCCGAACAATTTTTATCTGACCAAGAAGTAAATATGCCTATTAGACTCCCCTAATGATAAGCTTTCTTTTGATATAACATATGTGTAGGTACGCTCTATAACTTTTGATTGTATAGCCGGACAGACAGACAGACAAACAGACAGACAGACAGACAAACAGACAAACTCTTTTATATATATAGATAACCTTTGGGGAAATGTGGAAATTTTGCGAATCTTACAAGTGTTCTTATAATAACTGGTGACCCTGTAATGTTAGTTGCCATGAGTATCAATACTGGTCAGATACAATTTATTTGAGGGTGGAAGGACTGGGAGAGATGTTGGACTTGACTGTTACTACAGGGGAGTGGGGATTGTTCAGCTCAAGTGCACTCCAATAAGTTGCTACTGAAGAGTTCTGGCTGCAGGCAATTTTTGGAGACTTTCTTCTTCCTCACGATCCTCTGTCATCAGTGTCTTCTCCATCTAAATGTTGAAGGTCCTCCTCCAGTGATGGCTCCATATTTTGTCCCCATCTCAAATGACTTTTTGCCTTTATCAGTCATGAATCGTGTAGCTTTATTTTTCTTTTATAAAAATGCATTGGAAAGAGAAAGAATGCTTAATGCTTTCGGTGTAAACATTTATTATAACTTCAATTATGTAAAAACACTGAACTTTAGAAGTATTTTGCATTCTTCACATGCTCATTTTAATATTTTTTTGCTTTGGTCAGTTTTTAATGCAGAAAGGTTACATTTCTAATATCAAAATAATTTCATTTGATACTATGACTTAATATTATTGGGACAGCAAGTAGGCAGGGCCCAATGTGTAAACACATTCTAGCACCTCCCACCAGTATTAAGTAGACCCACCTTCTGCAAACGAAGAATGCTTGAGCATTTAACAAGCACATCTGTTTACTGCTGGTCACAAACAGACTCGCTCTTCATTAGATCTTTAAGACCACAGTATAACCTAAGCTGACTGGAGAATGACTATTAGGTGAGTGTTGTTTACTTACTGGTTCAGGATGTTAAGTACTGTGTGAAAAATGGATCCTAATATTTAAAGAACATTTCTAATCTGACTAATTCTTTCTGAGTATCCTCTATCATTAATTGAAAAAGGTAAATTGTTTTATAACATGGGTTCGCAGACTATCTCTTCCTATGATCCACCTGTCAAATGCAATACAATTTTAAGCAAACTAAACAGATTAGCCACCCAATGATTTGTTTATTGTATTATGTAGAAAAAGACCCTTGCCTAAAAAATCAGTAAAATCCAATGGAATGAAGAGCAAAAGAAAAATAAATATAGTTAAATTAGGAGAAAATTGGAAGGATCCTAAGTACTTTAAAGACTTTAGTGTAAGTAAAAATATATCACACATTTAAAATAACAAGTAAAATTTAAAAATCTGATAACTCTTCATCATTGAGGAAGAGGTTTCAGCAGTAAAGCTGACAGAATTGTTCATTTGATTTTTCTTTTCCCTTTCTGGGATTTCCTTATTTGTTACATAACTGATAGG